>NC_142884.1:25383529-25692487 GCF_051225735.1 Oryctolagus cuniculus | reverse complement strand
GTGCTTTTCCTGGTCTCCCATGGGGTGCAGGGCCCAAGCACCTGGGCCATCCTCCACTGTACTCCCTGGCCACAGCAGAGGGCTGGCCTGGAAGAGGGGCAACCGGGACAGAATCCGGCGCCCCGACCGGGACTAGAACCCGGTGTGCCGGCGCCACTAGGCGGAGGATTAGCCTAGTGAGCCGCGGCGCCGGCCCTGTAAATGCTGTTTTAAACGGGATCTTTGGAAGATTTGTTTTCAGCAGTTCGTTGATACTATGCAGATAATCCGTGTGTGTGTGTGTGTGTGTGTGTGTGTGTGTGGACTTTGTACACCGAGAGCTAGCTAACACCACTCTTGACTTACGGTCATTTCTCTGTGGGTCCCTTGGTATTTTTGACTTACACGGTTTGTCTGCATCCCGCTCACTTTACTTCTGTTTTAATCTGCATGCCTTTTATTTCTCTTTATTTCCTCTTGTGCTCACAGGGACGGACAGTCGGCAGGCCCCTCTCCTCCAGGAAGCGCAGCCTGATTCACAGCTGTCTGTGAGTGCGTGCGTCCCCAGTACACGTACACGAGCTGCATGACAGGTGGGTACCAGCCTCGTGCTGGCTTCAAGGGCACAGACATCACTTGTAGTAATTCCATGGTCCAGCTGTTAGGGTCCTAATAAAAACTTGGAATTGGCCAAGAGGAACTTCCCCAACCTTTGAAAATGATACGTGTGTGTATACCTGCACATATGTACACAAGGCATATATTGTTTTATGGTAGTTTTACCAAGAAAATTTTTTGATGTGTTCGCCTTTGTACTGAAACCTTGCTAACCTCATCTCTTCCTGCAGGTTCTCTGTAGGCTCCACTGGGCCTTCTACACACACAGTCATGTTTCCACGCTGAAAGTCCTGCTTCCATTTTAATCTGTGTGCCTTACTATTTCTTCTATATTTGCTACATCATAAATATAGAATACAAGCAGAGATAACGATAGCCTTTTCTAGTTGCTAAGCATATGGTAAAATTCCTCAGTATACTATCCACTGAAGTTTTTTCATAAATGTGATTTATCACACACATGGAATATTCTCTCCCATTCCTACTTGCCTGGGACGTTGTCTAAGTGGTGTGAAAACCACAGCTACTGAGACTAATCATATGTCTGTCTTCTTTATTCTCCTAATATGGTGAATCCCATTGATCAATGTTATTAAATGTTAAACCAACCTTTGGATTCCTGCGGGAAACCTACTCAGTCATACAAGATTGTTTTATAGTTGGCTGGATTTGATTTACTAAAATATTGTGAGATTTTGTGTCTGTGTTATCGAGGGCTACTAATGTCATTTTCTTGGCAGCTTTTGATATGCAGGCTGTGCTGGCCTTCTAGTATGAATTAGGAAAAGTTGCTTCCTTCTCTGTTTTCTGAGTTTGTGAATGTTTGCTATTGGTTCCTGGGGAAAACCATTCAGACCCACCAGTTTCTCCCCGGGGAGATGACTGTGGCCACATGCTGTCCCTTCCGTGTCCCTCAGATCTGTAACACGTTTTTGAATCTTAATCGTTTGTAATCCCAATATTGGTCATTTCAGTTTTCTCTTTTTTATTTCTTCTTCAATATTTATAGAAGTTTTTCAGTTTTACTAAACTTTTTTATTTTAAGACATTTAGTGTTGCCCTAGATTTTCAGGGTCACAGCAAATACAAGATAATTACTACAACACAATTCTCATGCTAATGTGATATTACCATAAAGAGAAAAGATTTAATGTAGTTCATAGATACAATTCTAAGAATATAGTGATACGTCTCTTCTTCCCTTCTTTCCTTTCTCTTCTTTCTTTTTTTTAAGATTGTATTTATTTTATTTGAGAGGTAGAATTACAGACAGTGAGAGGGAGAGACAGAGAGAAAGGTCTTCCTTCCGTTCACTCCCCAAGTGGCTGCAAAGGCTGGAGCTGCACTGATCCAAAGCCAGGAGCCAGGAGCTTCTTCCAGGTCTCCCATGTAGATGCAGGGGCCTAAGCACTTGGGCCATCTTCTACTGCTTTCCCAGGCCATAGCAGAGAGCTGGATCAGAAGAGAAGCAGCCGGGACTAGACCCAGCACCCAAAAGGGATGCCGGCGCTGCAGGCCAGGGCATTAACCCGCTGCACCACAGCGCCGGCCCCAAGAGGTTTCTTTATGTCCCAGTTTTGGAGGCTCACAGTTCAGGATCAAGCTGCCTACCTGGCTTGGCTTCTGGTGAGGGTCTTAGAGCAAATAGCATCACCCTGGTGAGAGTACATGCAGAGGAGATCACACAGCAGCACAGGAGGACGGAGGAATTTAGGATCCACACCCACTTTTATGTAGATATAGATGTAGATATAGATACAGATACAGATACAGATATGGATAACAAATCACTGTGACAGGAACCAGCCAGTGTCCCTCGGGAGCTGCGTCAATCCCTTCAGAGGGCAAGGCCATCACCGTTGAATCTCGGAGCCAGGTACTGAATCCATGCATTCCAAGGTGGGGTGCCGGCATCTTCACCACTAGGCTAAATGCCCACCCCAATAGCATTTTCTTGTATTGCTCTTCCAATACCTTTTACATAATTCATCCAGAAAGCTTAATGTTAAAGTAGGTGTGCGCTGGGCAATAGGATGGCTGGCAGTAGTGGGGAGGCACAAAGTAGGAAGATAAAGCCACAAGAAAGCTTTGGTGCAGAAAAGGCTTAGTGACCATATAAGCAGACACGCCTTGACCTTGTCAGAGTGTCTGCTTCAAAACACCTTGACGAATACCACGGAGCTCCAGCTCCTGAGATGGGTGTGCCTGGACTGTGGCTCCTCTGACACAGCAAGTCAGATTCCTAGTCCCTGGAGCAGGCCGGCCAGCAAAGGAAGGGAGCGCCTGGACCTTAGAAGAAGATCCCTTATGGGAGGGGCCGTCCTTGCTCCCCGACCTGACAGGTCCCAGGTGCACCCCCTGCCCCCTAGTGCTTCAGAAACCTGGGGTGACTGCAGATTTGGCTGTGGCAGTTCTGGAAATTCACATCAGTGGGAACAGACTCGGTTCCCTCTTTGTAGGACTTCTTTCGTTCCGTGGATCGGTTCTTTGATTACTCCTCTTTGCTTTGGCCCACTGATGAGTACGAACACACGTTTATACATGCTTACTGAATGTTTTCCTTCTAAAGGGATTGCTCAACTATTTTACCCATTTTTTTGAGTAGCTTGAGGAGTTCTTTACATATTCTGTGTCAGTCATTTGCTAGATATATGTTTTGCAAATAGTTTTGCCCAGTTGATGATGGCTGCCTACCCATTTTCTGCATTGTAGCTTTTTTTGAACGTCAGTTTTAAGTCTTTGTGCTTTCTTAATTTTGTTTATCACTTAAAAACTAGGTTTTTTAAAATTTTCAATGGAATTCTATTTCTCATGGCTTTTTAAAATTTTTATGATCTTTTAAATCTCAAGAATAGCTTTCTATCCTAAGGCTATAAATTGGGGTCTCTCACATTTGCTCTAACACGTGCATAATTTTGAGTCTGTAGTCTGGTGTCCTAAATTCGTTTCCACGGAGGTTCATGGTGAGGGTCTTTACTTTATGTGCAGTGAACACAAGCACATGTGGTCACGAGTCTTTTCCCCATTTCTCCTTTCTCAAGTACGCATTCTGAATCGGTCACTTGAGTCCATAGGCTAGTGGCCAAGTATGCACTGATGAAGCCGAAAGTTTGTCTGAACTCAAATGGCAAGTCCATGCACCACTCTCTGTCTCTCACATACGGTCCTGCCCTGCAATCCCACAGCGAGCACTTCAAAACATACGAGTGTGCAGAGTTCACTTCTCACTGCACCACTGCAGCCATCTTGCCTGTGAGCCATCACTACCCCTTGCCCGGGGTGTTGCTATGATGAAATTCCTGAGGCTGGCTAACTTTGTAAAAATGGGGGGGGGGGGCGGTATTTTGGTCACAATTCTGGAGATTCGAGGACATGGTGCCAGCATTGGCTCAGCTCTGGTGAAGGCCTTCTAGAAGGAGCATGTGGGAACCAGCGTTGTGGCACAGCCAGTTAAGCCACCACCTGGAATGCAAGCATCCTTTGTGAGTGCGGGTTCGAGTCCTGGCTGCTCCACTTCCGATCCAGCTCTCTGCTAATGCACCTAGCAAAGCAGTTGAAAGATGACCCAAGTGCTTGGGTCCCTGCACCCACATGAGAGACCTGAATGGAGTTCCAGGCTCCTGGCTTCAGCCTATTCCAGCCCCTGCCATTGCGGCATTTATGATGGTTTTCCTGGGTTGTAAAATGTCCCAGAAAACACTGTATTCTTGGTATCGCACAGTCCTACAGCCAGCCAAGACTGGGTGAAATTATAAATCTAGTTATTTGATATTCTTAGTGGCTTAGGCTAGAAACAGACGGGTTACTTTTCCAAACACAACTTAGTTATTTCCCTGAAAGGAGAATCGGTTCTGGTTTCCAAAGCGGCATGATGCCTGTTACAGTGGATAACAGCGTCTATATGACAGGCACTCTAGGTGGCAATTTTCCCCAAATTGCAAAGCAGGCTCGATTTCTTGCATCCTTCTCTCCTGAGGCTCAAAGGCGTGGATGCCACGCCAGTCCTCAACCGGTGGAGCACACGCGCATGTGTGTGTGTATTATTGGCACAAGTGTAAGTTCAAAAAGAAGACACGGAAGCCAAAATGTTCAACACACAACAGGGATGATGTAGCCTAGGGTGGGGTCAGAGCAGCGACGAGGCGCAGAGAGAAGCAGGAAAGGGGGCCGCGTTGCCTCATTCCCCTCCCCCCGAACCTTACCTTCCCGTGGGCCCTCAGCTCTCATTCGGGAAACACAAGCCTCAGAAGTCAGCGCTGGGGCCGGCACTGTGGTGCAGTGGGTTAACGCCCTGGCCTGAAGCACTGGCATCCCCTGTGGGCGCCAGTTCCAGTCCCAGCTGCTCCTCTTCCGATCCAGCTCTCTGCTGTGGTCTGGGAAAGCAGTGGAAGATGGTCCAAGTCCTTGGGCCCCTGCACCCATGTGGGAGACTCGGAAGAAGCTCCTGGCTCCTGGCTTCGGATCGGCGCAGCTCTGGCTGTTGCGGCCATCTAGGGAGTGAACCATCGGATGGAAGACCTCTCTCTCTCTCTCTCTCTCTCTCTCTCTCTCCTCTGCCTCTCCTCTCTCTGTGTACTCTGTAACTCTAACTTTCAAATAATTAAATCTTAAAAAAAAAGAAGAAGAAGTCAGTGCACACTCTCGTCAAGTAGGGCTGTTCCCTGGGCCACTTGCACACTTATAACTTTGGCTCAACACATTACCCCTCCCAGGAAGGTACTTCAAAGAAGTCCATGGTTTATTTTGGTGCAAAATAAAACTTTGAAATCCATGCGTAGTTTTTTCACAGTATGCATTTCCCCTGAATTTTTGAAGACTCCTTGTATGCATGGATTTCAATTTTTTCCATGAAAACCAACTTATTTTTAATTCTGCCTTGCATGAGCATTTTGAAGTCCCTTCACACAAGTCAAATTTTCCTCTACCAGTGAGTCAAAGAGCAAAAACATACAAGCAGAGAACCAATTAACAAGAACAACGCCATGTGTATGTAGACAGGTGGATGGACAGACCAGTAAATGATGGGTAGAGCCTGGGAAAGAAAAATAGGAGGTAAGAGAAAGGGGGTGGCTACAGCCAGCAGTGTGTGTCCTGACAGTTTTGAGGCCAGAGGAAAACCGGCCCAGAGCTTGGGTCTTTCGAGCTGGGAATTGAAACCAGAGTGTTGCCTGGCTGGTACTTACAGGTCTCTCTCTTCTCTCCACAGTGCAATGCCTCAAGGCCACCATGTTCGGCCTCATCTGAACCCGCGACCTTCGACACATACACAGACCCCAGAGGCATTGGGCCTGCGGCTTAGCCTTGGAAGACAAAAGGCAGGTTGAGTTTGTTTGACATGACTAGAAGGGGCTGAACCTACTCCCTGGAGAACAAGATCCATCCGAGGGGGGCCTGTGACCCCCTGGCCATTCCTGGAGGAAACTTTTGCTTTTAGTTGCTGAGATCCTAGCTCTTGCGCTAGAAGAAAATGAATGGGCTGATGCCCCCGTATTTCTGTCCCCAAGGAAACCCTAAACAGGTGGTGAAAACACTGCTTGCCACGCACAATGCACTGCAGTGCCCACTTGATATGATCAAAAGTAGGTAAAAAAATTCCGGAATATCGGATGTTTTCTCAGTCGTGTTAGCCCCCACAAAGTCAAAGGGGGCAGACACCCTGGCCTAGGCCCCAGGGGTTCGGAAGGGCAATGAGAATAGACATGTCTTCCTCCAAGTGTTGTCCTATCCGGCCACAACAGTTGTGCTCTCATCACGAGTGCCCCCAACTGCTCGGAATGATGGTAGGAACAGAAGTGTCCCCAAACACGGGGTGTGGTGCCGTCACCTCCCATTGCACCACCTGTACTCTGTGGATCTACGGATCCAAGATGCCTTTGTCCGGAGTGGCTCCTACAGTCACGGATACGGCTCCAGCCCCTCCAGCAGCAACAGATGTGCTCAAGCCAAGTGGCCCCTGGGTGTCCGCCAGAAGCTGTGGCCAGCAACGTCTTGAGGTGTGCGTGTCTCAGTGGTGCGGCCTTCTCCATTAGTAACAGGCCTGCTTTGGCTTATGGGCCCTCAAGTGCCCAGAGCCATTGCGGGAGGGACAGGCTCTCCATGACAGATACCATGCTGTCCCCTCCCATTGCAATACATGTGCTAGGGACAAGGTGAAGCCAGGTGCTCTGATTGGAGGTGGAAACAGAAGGGCCTCCAAGCACAGGTGTGGTTGCGTGAGACAGCTGCCTCTGTCAGGTGCACCCCAGGTGATCCGACCACAGGCCAGAGCAGGAGTACTCCCACCACAGGCCCCTCCGACTACAACAAATGTGTTTTGGCCAGATGGTTTCCGGGCGATCTGACGCAAGGAAGAACACAGGTGTCTTTGGGCACGAGTCTTTTGCTCAGTGATGGTATGACAGGTGTGCTTTGTTTGGGCAGGCCCCAGCTAGTCTCCCTGGAAAGTTTTGCTCTCGGAAATTCTGGCCAATTGTATGAGAGGTGCTTTATAGGATGGCAAGAACGCCGGTGCACAGGCCTAAGCCTCCCCCAACCTAAGTTGAGATGTTGGGCGTCCCTCTTAGCCCTTTCCTAAAGCCAGACTGCTTTAGACGTGGAGCTGGGCCTGAAGCAGACACACCAGCCAGAGAGCTGCCAGCACCCACGCACGGGACTGCAGGGCCCGTGAAGGCAATGGGTCTGAAGCAGGGCTAGCAACGGGTGAGCTGTGCCCAGTGCTGAACATCTCCATGATGACCCCAGAGCAAGTAGTGGCTGCTTGGACCCTGCAGAGCCACCAAGGCCCCGCTGGGCGCTCACACGTATGCCAAAGGACGTGGGTGTCAGGTGTGCGAAAGCTGATTGCCTTTTGCCACCACTGGGTGCCGGAGCTACCGTGGAGATTAAGTCTGGAGCTTGTCCTGAGCCTTCCAGATTTCCCAAAGGGTCAGGGCTACGACAGCTGTCAGGTGAGACTGCCAATGAGAATTTGGGAAGGGGATACGGTAGCCATATCAATTTCAGCAGGGTCAGAGGCAAGCTTGGCTGTGCCGCCGGCCAAGGTTCTGCCTGGGTTCCTGAATATACCAGTGAAAACAGGGGCTCTGGGGAAAGAGATTCCATGACACTGCTCCTTGGACCCCCTAATGTGACTAAAGGGTAATTGCTGGGCTACAGGAGAGGTTCAAAGTGAGGTAGGGCTGCTGACCATAAATGTGGGTTGCATGGTGGAGACACGGACTTGCCCCACGCTGGGATGGACTTGGCCAACCAGGAGGAAGCGCACACTGGCTCCTGCAGGAGGCCAGGAGATACAGGGAAGGTGTCCGTGTCGGTTATGCCCATGTCCCAACCAGGATGGGAGGCTGGGTCCACACACATGCTGACTGCATGGTGGAAGTGAGGGGCTCAGCCAGTCAGCGATGGGCTGGTCAGTGAAGACTGAGGTATTGGTGTAGGTGAGCGACAAACATAGTAGGCTGCGTAAGCTGCCGGGGCAGGGGGTCCCAGCCAGCCTGGCGCGCAGAGCGAGAGAGGGGAAAGCCTGCCAGAAAGTTGTCCATGGAGAGCAGTGTGTGCTTGTCTGACCCTAGAAACAGAACACAGTGTGGACATGGCTCCAAAATGCCTTCTCTTCCAAGACAAGCCATGCACTGTCCCCCCGGACATGTCATTGGCAGGTGCACCGGAGGGGGCTTGTAGGCAAAGGCTGTGAAGAAAAGGCACTACAAGGCAAAGGGCGGGGCCCAGCAGCTTTCCCCATTGGGAATTTCTGGCTCCTCCTTTTGGACTCCTCCACCCCCACCCCGCTGCCAGTTGGGGGCCCCACCCTAGATGGGAACTGTGAAAGACTGGGAGTGAGCAGTACCAAAAGAAGCGGCTCCACCAAGGACGCCTGCCCGGCAGATCCCTCAGCTCCTGTGCCCGGGGAGGTAGCTTCAGCCAGCAGTGCCCGTGAGCCACTGACTTCCCTGGAGGCACAGGGAATGTTCAGAGCAGGAGCCCTGGATCAACCCGGATCATGGCACAGTGGAGGCCAGCTCGCCGGGGACCAACCAGAGTAAGAGAAACTTGGAGAGGACAGGAGGAGGCTCTTGTGGGTCCTAGCACCCCTGAGGCCCAGGATGGCAGCTGCAGGACATGTGCTAAGATGGGGGAGAGGGGTACAGACAAAGCAGTGCAGGGTCCACTCGGCCCCAGCCTCTTTCTTCTGGGCAGCCTCCACGGAGGACAGCTGGTCACTCCCACCCCCTCTGCCACGCCAATGCTGATTCATTCGCCAGGGAGCAGTAGGCCCTCCAAGTCCTGGAGAAAGACAAACCACTTCCATGGCCATGGTTATCACCAGCTGGGCTGCAAGGTGTTTGAAGTGGGGCTGGAGAGCCCTAACCTGCCTGGACGCCGCATCCCTTCCTGCTAGGCGGCTCCTCTCCACTTTCTCCAAGTTCAGAACAACAGTGTGGAAGCCTTAGGAATCTTCCTCAGGCTACCCAGGTGGTCGTGGAGATGCCAGGATTTGAACCCAGTCTGTCTGATTCCAGCGTTCATGCATTAACCTCCTGACTGCGGTGCCTCCTCATCACATAGGCGCGTGTCCTTGGGGTAGTTCAACCACGCACACCTGTAATGAACACATGCATTGCCTGCCTGGGTGGACGCCTGCGGTACCCAGACGGCCACCCCGGGCTCTGATGTTCTCAGAAGATGCAGAACACAGATCAGCCATTCTCAGTTCGACACCCCAGGGCGTCTGTCTTCCCACTGAGCCTGCAGCAAACCACAGCTCTGTTTACAGCCCGTCTTCTCCCAGGTGCCAGGGCACATCAGGTGGACACAGGATCCACCCCGGTATCCAAGCCTGCTGTTCCAAGGCGAGATCTCTTGAGATAAATCCCTAACCCTGCTTTCCCTTCAGAAAAAGGAAATGCCCTCCAACACCTGCTTTGCTGACAGTTTTGAAAGGATGCTACATTTTGGCAATTCTCTCACATCTTCGAGACATTCTGATGCCTCTTTTCAGATGGTAAATAACACGGATTTTAATTATCAAGCCAACCTTGCATTACTGGCTCAAATTCTGTTTGGTAATGCTGTATCAGCCTTCTGTATTTGGTTACATTTGGTTTCATAAAATGTTAAAGATTTTCCCGTCTTTACCCACGAGTGATACTATTGTGTACATTTAGTTTGTTTCCATGTTAGAGTTATGCTCATTTCACAGAATGAATTAGGAAAAATTGCCACCTCCTCTACTTTTTGTGAGTTTGTGTATACTAGTAAAGTATCTCTTATATTCTTGATTGAGTTTACCAGGAAAATTACTAGGAGCAATAAATTTCTTCCCGGAAAAGTTTTTATAATCGTTTGTTGTCCTTTTAATATCTGCCAGGCCTGTAGCAATGCCTCCCTCTTTTCCTTGGCATTGGTAATTTGAGTTTTCTCATAATTTTTGAACGTGGTGGACATTCACCAATTTTATTCATCATGAAAAATCCATGTTTAGCTTTGCTTTCTCTTTTGTATATTTTCTATTTCTATGCTTATAATTGATATTTATGTCTATTTTGTATTAACTTATATTATCTGTTTGGGGGTGGAAATTAAATCATTTTTAGACTTTTCAATTTTTTAATGTAAACACCGCAGCACTGCTTTAACTACATTCCCCAAGTTTTCAACTATTATTTATTCAAAATGTATCTACTTTCCTTTATTCTCCTTGGACCTGCTGGTTATGTAAAAGTGTGTTTTGCTTTCTAAATATTTGAAGACTTTTTAGACATCTTGTTGATTTCTATTTTAATTCCACTGTGGTCAGTCAGAGAATGTACTATTAATGTGTTCCATCTTCCGACATGTCTTGGAATTTTTTTGACCTAGGATATGTGTATCATCATAAATATTCATGTTCACTTGAAAGCAAATGTGTGTCCAGCTGTTGGATAAAGTGTGATACAAATCAAGATAAATCTTTTGCACTTTTTGTTGTCTGTTGAAGCAGTAAGAGAAAAAGAAACATTAACATCTCCCATTTTGATTATTATTTGCCTGTTATCCTTTAGTTTGGTCAGTCTTTGCCCGTATATTTTGAAATTCTGTGATTAAGTACATAAACACCTAGGATATTTATATCTTCCCAATGAAAGGTCCTTAAGAAAAGCATGTGAAGTAAGTGCTGCTGTCCAAAACACACTCTTCTGTGCATCAGTTATAAAGACGAGATGTGTGGCCAGCGCCGCAGCTCACTAGGCTAATCCTCCGCCTTGCGGCGCCGGCACACCAGGTTCTAGTCCCAGTCGGGGTGCCGGATTCTGTCCCGGTTGCCCCTCTTCCAGGCCAGCTCTCTGCTGTGGCCAGGGAGTGCAGTGGAGGAGGCCCAAGTCCTTGGGCCCTGCACCCCATGGGAGACCAGGAGAAGCACCTGGCTCCTGCCATCGGATCAGCGCGGTGCACCGGCCGCAGCGCGCCAGTCGTGGTGGCCATTGGAGGGTGAACCAATGGCAAAAGGAAGACCTTTCTCTCTGTCTCTCTCTCTCACTGTCCACTCTGCCTGTCCAAAAAAAAAAAAAAAAAAAAAAGACGAGATGTGCAGCAGTATCACTCTCATTAGCACTCATTGAGAGCAGTACAGAGGCGCAGTGGCAGCAGAGCAGGTGAATCGTTCATTCAACCACAAGGAGACTAGATAACGCAGGGAAGTGTGGGGTAAGGTGGGCGAACCTTACCCTCCCTCTGCAGAAGCTATAAGACGGCTACAGACTAAAGGTCGCTAACAACCACATTCAAACTACCTCTGAGGGATTTGTGCGCAATAGGAAAAAAAGGATCCAAAAAAGTTGGGGAATACAAATTGGAAATGTGAAGACATCGTATTCCTCTTGTGTTGGGGAGGAACACTCAGGACTCTGACACTGCTAACGCTCTTTGTGTGGCCTTCAAGCTGTAGTTATGTAGGCATCAACTTGAGAAAGATTCGTTAACGTCCATGTAGATATTGGGGAGGGCATTTTGAGTGGCAGTTAAGACGCTACTGGGAAGGCCTGCATCCCGTAGCAGAGTGCCTGGATTCCAGTCCTGACTGTGCCTCCGATTCCAGCTTCCCGCTAACACACACCCGGGGAGACCGCAGGCAACAGCTCAGGTAACTGAGACGCTGCCAGCCATGTGGGAGACCCAGGTTGAGGTATGGCTCCTGGCTTTGGCTTGGCCCAGCTCCTGCAGTGTGGATGTTTGGGGAGCGAACCTATGGATGGAAGATGTGTGTGTGTGTGGCTGTGAGTGTGGGTGTGCATGTGCGTGTGCGTCTGCTTTTCACATACAATTATGTATTCCACAATTTCCTATATTTATGACACGTATCACAATGTTATTAGCTGGAATGTATGTCTGAAATATGTCTGTGCTAAAGTCCTGGCCCCGAGCCCTCAGAAGGCGACTGTGCTCAAAGCCTTTAAAAGAGCCGGTGCCGCAGCTCACTAGGCTAATCCTCCACCTTGCGGCGCCGGCACCCCGGGTTCTAGTCCCAGTCAGGGCGATCAGTGCAGCTCCATCTGGAAAGTGAACTAGCAGATGGAAGACCTCTCTCTCTCTGCTTCTGCCTCTCTGTAGTTCTGCCTTTCAAATAACTAAATCTTTAAAAAAAGAAAACAGGAATATATAGGAGTATCTCAAAAATCGCAAGGGAAATACATATTATGAAAAAAACTGTGTGGATTTCAGAAGTTTTTGCATCAAAATAACTGAGTTTTTCAAGACACTTTCCATGAACTTTGTGACATACCCTTATTACAAGTGTGGGTTTTTCTGTTTGTTTGTTTGTTTTTTTGTTTGTTTTTTTTTTTTTTTTTTTTTTTTGGACAGACAGAGTTAGTGAGACAGACAGAGAGAAAGGTCTTCCTGCCATTGGTTCACCCCCCAAGTGGCCGCTACGGCCGGCGTGCTGCACCGATCCGAAGCCAGGAGCCAGGTGCTTCTCCTGGTCTCCCATGTGGGTGCAGGGCCCAAGCACGTGGGCCATCCTCCACTGCACTCCCGGGCCACAGCAGAGAGCTGGACTGGAAGAGGGGCAACTGGGACAGAATCCGGGGCACATATGAGATTCCGGCGCTGCAGGCAGAGGATTAACCAAGTGAGCCACAGCGCCGGCCTTTTTCTTAAGATTTTATTTATAGATTTGAGAAGCAGAGTTAGAGAGAGAGAGAGAGAGAGAGAGAGAGGTCTTCCATCTGCTGGTTCACTTCCCAAATGGCCACAACAGCACCAATCTGAAGCCAGGAGCCAGGAACTTCTTCCAGGTCTCCTACCTGGGTGCAGGGGCCCAAACACTTGAGCATAGCGGAGAACTGGATCAGAAGAGGAGCAGCCGGGACTCGAACCGGTGTGCATATGGGATGCCGGTGCCACAGGCAGAGGCTTAGCCCACTACGCCATAGCGCGGGCCCCAGGTCAGCTGACTTGCAAATAAAGACATTATCCTGGATTATCTGGGTAGGCCTGTCTAATCTCAGGGGCTCTAAAGGCAGAAAGCGGAAAGGGAAAGTCAGAGTCAAAGCATGAGACGGGCCCAACCCACTGGTGCTGACCCACAGATGGAGGGAGCCACCCAAGAAAGGAGAAAAGGAAGTGAATCCTGCAGAACACCAGTCATCTTGGAAGCGGGCCCAGGGCTCGACGAGCAGTCCCGGCCCCGGTCCTTGATGCTGGCCTTGCCAGACCGCGAGCAGAAGACCCATCGCTCCCTCCAACTTCTGAGGGCAACAGAGGCCGACAGAGAAGATATCTGAGCTGTCTGAAGCTGCTACATTTGCCGTAGTTATTTTTTATTTTTTTTAAGCAGGACTAGTAGAAGGCAGGGCCAGGCAGGCAGCAGAGGAAAGAACTGGAAAGCAGGAGTTGGAGCAAGTCCGGCGGCGCTCACCGCCCAGTGAAGCGGAGTAGCAGGGAAAAGGATGCCCGGTTTCCTGTGCGCCCATCGATGAACTACACACCCCAGGTGTCATCAAGTTAAGCTATGACTTCCACGTGACGTCACATCCTAGAAATGCTTCCAGTGTGCATGTGTCAGCTCCAACAGCCAGAGCTGCAAGAGCAGCTACACGAGGTTAAAAACCGCTCTGCATGGCCGGCACCGTGGCTCACTAGGCTAATCCTCCGCCTGCGGCGCTGGCACTCCGGGTTCTAGTCCCGGTCAGGGTGCTGGATTCTGTCCCGGTTGCCCCTCTTCCAGTCCATCTCTCTGCTGTAGCCTGGGAAGGCAGTAGAGGATGGCCCAAGTACTTGGGCCCTGCACCCCATGGGAGACCAGGAGGAAGCACCCGGCTCCTGGCTTCGGATCAGCACGAAGTGGCCATTAGGGGAGTGAACCAATGGAAGGAAGATCTTTCTCTCTGTCTCTGTCTATAACTCTACCTGGCAAATTAAAAATAAAAATAAAAAAAACCCACTCTGCAAACTTCACCTGTTACTTAACACTGGGACTTCTGCCCTGGGGAGGGCGTCCCAGCACAGGGAGCGTTCAGCGTGAAACCAAGATGGCCTCTGGGAGGCCAGGGCGGTTGGTCACCTTAGACATCTTCCTGCAACGGCACCAGGACAGCGTGTGTTGGCATCACCTCTCTCTTGTTGGGGCCCTTTTCCTCTTGGATTTGGGCCAGTTATTTGTTCTGCCTTAGCTCCCTGCAGGGTTGAATAGAAACACTCAGGAATTTCACACTAAACAAGCCTTGTGATGTTGCTGTTCTAAGGAGAGGAAATGCGTTCCTTCCTGCTGGCTACATCTTGGGTGGAAGCCAGAATCTGCAGTCACCCTTTCTGAAAAGTAGATTTCCCCCACAGGGCCTGGTGCTGTGGCGTAGCAGGTAAAGCCAGCATCCCATATGGACACCAGTTTGAGTCCCAGCTGCTCCACTTCTGATCCAGCTCTCTGCTATGGCCTGGGAAAGCAGCAGAAGATGGCCCAAGTCCTTGGGCCCCTGCACACACATGGGAGACCCGGAAGAAGCTCCTGGCTCCTGGTTTCAGATCGGCACAGCTCCAGCTGTTGTGGCCAATTGGGGAGTGAACCAGCGGATGGAAGACTTCTCTGTCTCTCCCTCTCTGTCTGAAACTCTACCTCTCAAATAAATAAATGAATCTTAAAAAAAAAGAAAAGAAAAAGGAAGAAGAAATATCAGTAAAGAATACTTATAAGAAAATATGAGGATACTTAAAAACGTTTGGAACATGTAGTTAAAAGGTAAGTTATTTTGGTGCAAGAAACTTTGAAAGCGATGCATATGAGGGATATTCAAAAGGTTCATGGAAAATGTGTATCACAAAAAAAACTATGCATGAATTTCAAAATTTTATTGCAATAAACTTACATAAATCCATTTTCCCCAAGCGGTTGAAGTAACGTCATATAAAATCCATTGTTATTGTATTCCTGATGTGTAAATCCCAGTTTTTCCTTTAATTAATTTTAAAGACAAATGCAGAAACAATAATTATAAATCTAGCTCAATAGGCATAAAATCCATAAAGATTTCATTTGTGACCAAAAACATAAAGAAGATTCAAGTTATTTGGAAGCAGAAGTTTGTATATCAATAAACTTGGTATTTAAATTAGATTCCTATCATTTTTAAGATGTTCATCATAATCCTTAGGGTAGCCACTAACAAGATAATGTGTTACAGAAAAGAAACTGGGAAGGAATCAAATGATTCCCTCTGGGGAAAAAAAAAATAAAGGAAGTAGTAATAGAGGAACTGAGAAACAAAATTCGTATGACATTAGAGAACAAGTAACAAAATGGCGCCACTGTCCTTCCTTATCAATAACTTTAAATGAAAAGGGATTAAATTTTCCAATAAAATGGTAGAGACCGGCAGAATGGATTAAAGAACATGATCTAATTGTATGCTACTTATAAGGAAAGACATAAAAAGATTGGAAGAAAGGACAGGAAAAATACCTTCCTTGTCAATAGTGACCAGGGCGCCTGGTGGCTAGACTAATATCAGACAAAATAAGACTTTAACATTTTTTTTTTTATTTGGAAGCAGAGAGAGAGCACTTCGGTCTGCTGGTTCACTCCCCAAATGCCCAGGAAAGCTGGGACTGGGCCTGACCAAAGCCAGGAGCCAGGCACTCAGTCCACGTCCCCCCATCGGTGGCACGGACCCAGTTCTGGGAGCCATGGTCACCGCTTCCCAGGGCATGCCTAGCAGGAAGCTGCGGTCGGGCCGGCGCCAGGTGCCCGGGCAGCTGTGACCCCGCAGCCCCCGCTCCGCCCCAGGACAGCACAGAGCCAGTCGCTCTCAGCTGAGGTGGGGATCGCACTTCCAGAAGGAACTGAATACATCTCAAGAGACAGGGTAAGAAGCACAGTATGGATACAATGTTGCTCTCTGGGTTGGACACAACAACCGACTTCCGTGTTTCCTGTGGGAATCCGAGGCAGAGCACCACCCAGGCCGCCCAACACCCCTCTTCCCCCGCCTGGAGGCTTTGCGGCTCGACATTCTGAGATTTACCAAACCAAGCTCTGTAGGCTCCACCCATTCGAAGAGCAGTAAGCCAATGTTTTATTCCCAGCCGCGAAGGGACGCGCGCTGGCTCTGACACCATAAAAACCACCGTTCCCTTTGGAGTTGTAGCCTTGGAGGACAGGAAACCCTACGTCAGCTGCTCAGAGCACCGACAGCCTGAACCACTGCCTCTCCACTCTGGTAACTGAATCCTGACTCCGTCCATCCATCTCTCCGAGCCTGGGGACACACTGTCCACCATGTTTGACTGGGTGTGGAACTGCGAGCGCTGCGGCGCCCTTACCCAGAATGCTCTGCGCCGCGTCGGCAGCGCTCATCCAATGAAAGCGCAGGAGACTGGCGATTAGCGTTCGGAGCGAAAGAGAGGGGGCAGGACTTCCGGCGAGGCCGTCGTGCTGGCCGTTTGCGGGCTGGTTCTAGAGCGCAAAGCCAGGTCAGAGGCAACAGGAAGTGGACGGATCAAGAGGCGCCATCGTCAGTCCTTTGCAGAGGTGGATTTGAGGCTCTGAGGCTCATGGCGACCCAGCGTTGGGGCTGGGATGGAGGTGGAGGTGCTGTGGGTTGCGGTTCGCGGCTCAGATCACGGTGCCTTCGCCGACGGACCCTGCAGAAATCGGTGTTGCGACCTTTGGGCCCCCACCCTGGCCCCTCACACACACAACACAATCTTGTTTTCAAATCCTAAAGTCCTGAGTTATGGGAGTTCAGGGCCCTGCAGGCTAGGCCCTAGTGTCTAGCACGGGAGTCGGGGTGCGTGTAGATTTTGCCCCCATTTCTGAAAGCCAGTGTAATGAGGCACGGAAGGGCATTACAACCGGAAAGATTAGCGTGTGCAAAGGCTGGAGGAGCCCCCACTCTGGGAGCATTCCTGAAAGCCTGGGTCCACGTGTGTCCTCATGGGTCAGGGTGTGAAGAGAAATGACGCCTGGAATGGCAGAACAAGGCCGTGTACGTCCTGATGGTGTGGGGTTGTGAACAAAGGAGGGACACGGGCTGAGGGACACGGGCTGCAAGAGGAGAGAGCAGATCAACACCCCGGGGCCACTGAGTCCTTGTCAGAGTCACAAAGCAAATAAGAGGCAGCACTGGGGGCTGGAGTGCAGAGGTCATGCAGTCACTCCAAGGTCACCTGCTTCCAGGTCTGGCCAGGGGTACAAGAGACAGCGGAGCCCGTGGAACCTGTCTCTTCCTGCTTCTCATAGCCTTTCTCTTCCTGCAGGTTCCTATGGCCACGGAAGTGCATACGCCCCCTACGCAGGTGAGTAGACTCTCACTGGTCACAACCCCTGCCCACACACCTTGGGATTCAGCCACTGTCCAAGTCCTTGGGCCAGGGGCCTCTTTTTCTTAACTGTTTTATTTTTAAAATGTATCAGTGCAATACTTGTACATTTTTGTGGGGTACAGTGAATATTTCAACACATCTACATAGCGTGCATAGTCACCCCATCGTGCTGTGAACACTAAGATCTGTTACTTCCGTCTGAGTTTTGGTACCTGTTACCCAACCTCCCTCAGCCTCCCCATGCTCCCCAATCTCTGGTAATCACTGTTCTAAATTCAAATTGACTGTTCTTTCAACTTCTACGTATAAGAGACAATGTACAGTAGTTGTCTTTCTGTGTCTGGCCTGTTTCATAATGCTCTCCATTCTATCTATTTCCTGGCAGACATCAGGATTTCACTCTCTGACGTGGCTGAATGCCATTCCGTTTCCTTTGTACACTCATCTGTTGATAAGCAGCTGGGTTGCTGTCATATCTTGGCTGTTGTGGGTGGGACTTTGGTGAACATGGGAGCACAAGTGTCTCTTTCATGGGCTGATTCCATTTCCCAGAAGTGGGTCACATCCAGTATGATCTAGTGTGTTCTTCATTGTGGCCAGATGGTGAAGTGAGGTGGAGCGGGGGGATCGTGGTTAGAGTGACCTCAGGTCACGGTGGTGGCACTGTTAGCGTGTCAAGAAGGGAGGATGGGGCCTCTGAGGATGGGCCCTCTCTCTGGGGCATCTGGCTGGGGAGAGTAGGCATTATAAACACTACTGGGCGGGGGGGACTGACCGTAATGGGCCCGAGCAGGGAACGGGTGGCCTGGTGGGTAGCCACGGCTGCTGAGGGCAGTGCAGGGGCGCAGGAGTGTTAGAGGAAAGACTACACTGAAGCTGCTTCTTACAGCTCTGTGGACTCTCCAGGACTTTTAGGTGACCCGGAAGTGTTTCACCCAGGCTGGTGGATTTGCCCAAGGGCCAGTGTAGTTATCTGGTAGAGCCACTGGGAAGGCAAGGGCAAGATCTGAAGTCCGCAAATCATTCTGATGGCTGAGATCAACACAAGAAACAGAACCAGGCAGTAAGGTGTTCATAGCAGGAGCTAGGGCTGCCCCTGGCAGTGTAAGCCACTGGAAATCTGCAGTAGCCCTCTGGGATCTACCAAGCACTCTCCTGATGCCATGTGGTGACGAGTGCTTGGGGAAGAGGCCAGGGAAGGCCTGTAGTGTGGGCAGGAAAGTAGAGTAGCAATGGTTAGAGTAGCAATGGGAGGTACAGTCTAAAGAACGATACGCACATGGAGAGGGAGTATGAACAGATGTCCCAGCGCCCTGCCACAGATGAAGGCAAAGTCCAATTTGGTTATACTTGGAAGGCTTCGTCTCGGGAGACTTTCTGGTAATTTCCTGGTAGGGTTAAGAGTAGGGCCCTGCCCGGCAGACCCAGAACTTAAATCGTGTCCATCCACTGACTTGCTCGTTGTTGCTGAGGGCCAGATACGCTGACCAGTGGGGCCGTGGGAGGGAGCAGTCACAGCTGGCACCAGGGTCTGATATCTCCCCTGAGTTGTAAGCTTGGGAGGAGTGTGGGCAAGCGGTGGATTACGGAGAGATGGCTTGGTGGGCCTCTCGAGACAAGCGGTTGGTGACGTCACCTGTCCCGATTGCAGCCGGAGTATATGACCTTTGAGGATGTGGCCGTGTACTTCTCGTGGGACGAATGGGACCTCCTTGATGAAGGTCAGAAACTCCTGTACTGCGACGTGATGCTGGAGAACCTCGCGCTCATGACCTCTCTGGGTAAGGCCCTCACGTCTGCCCCAGTGCCTTGGGTGAGGCGTTGCCTTTGCTCTCTTCCCCAGACACAGCTGCAGCCTCACATGGGGACCCTAGGGACTGCCCCAATTTTCTTTTTCTTTATTTTGAGCAGGGTGATAGATGTAGGCTCACTGTTTTCTAGGACAGAGCTATTGTACTGTCCTACCATTTCCCCAAGCACCCCCAGTAGCTGCTGCCCCAAAACCTTTCAGTGTAGGGGGTCAGGAGTCTTGCAGTTGGATTTTTGGATGCCACGTTTCTCTCCCTGGCCAGGTGACCCCTCCATCCCAGGTTCCACTCCCTTCCTCGAGCTGGCGTAAACACGTCTGCTTGAGTCAAGAATGGCCATCAGCAACATGGTCACTCTTTGTGTCCTTCAATGAGACTCCCTTTGTAATATTTGTTTTAAGATTTTTTTTAAATTTATTTGAAAGAGTTAAAGAGAGGCAGAGAGAGAGAGAGAGAGATCTTCCATCCACTGGTTCACTCCCCAGATGGCCGCAATGGCCAGAGCTGGGCCAATCCGAAGCCAGGAGCTTCTTCCAGGTCTCCCACAAGGGTACAGGGGCCCAAGGACCTGGGCCATCTTCCACTGCATTCCCAGGCCATAGCAGGGAGCTAGATGGGAAGTGGAGCAGCCGGGACTCAAACCGGTGCCCAGATGGGATGCCGGCACTGCAGATGGCCACTTTACTCACTATGCCACAGTGCCGGTCCCCCCTTTTCCTGCTCTTGACACTTTGTCAGTTTGTCATTTTTGTGATTTTTGGCCTGGGGCTAATCCTGAGCTCCCTTGGTCCCACATCTCCTCCATATCTGCCCACTGCTCCCTCTCACAGTTTCCCCCTGCACGGGCTCACACATACTGTGCTATGAGATGCACACATATCCGTAAGGTATCTTTGAACGTGAGCTCCTGTGTTTGGAAGTTGGGTTTCCTCGGGCCTACAGTCTTCTACACAGCCACCCACGTGTCAACACAAGTTCTGCAGACCTCTGACAGGGGGTCAGCGTGGACCCTGCGGCTCCTCTTCGTGCTGCGCTCCGTCCTCTGTGCTCTGCCCGCTGAGGCTTGTCCCGAGCTGTGACTCTTGGAAGACCATCACCGAAGGGCAGCTGCTTCCTCAACCTCACCCAGGCCTCCTCCTCCTGAAAACAGTCCCGCGAGCTCACACAGACCCGTTCACTGGTGCACAGACGGACACTGGGAGGCCGCTGCACCCTCTCGTTCAAGTCCACACGCACCTCACTGCATTTCTTTGCTTTCAGGTTACTGGTGTGGAGCGGAAGACGAGGGAGCGCTGGAGCAGAGCGTTTCTGTGGAAACGTCACAGGTCAGGATTCCCAGAGCAGCTCCCTCTCCCCAGAAAGCCCAGCCCCACGAGATGTTTGTCTTGGTCTTGAAGGACATGTTGTGCTTTGCTGAGGACAAGGGGACAGAGTCCAGGCAGAAAGCACACACTTGGGACATGGTGGAGATTCCTTCAGTATAAACCCTCACCAGCTGGGTTCCAGTACAGGCAGATAGTTCAGGAGGGCTGCGGATAGGGCCTTGTTTATGAAGGGCTGCAGATCCCGTGTGCACAAAGTCCTTTACTTCGGGGGAGATGGGCAACTATTTCCTGGTCTGTTCAGGCCTCCTCCACACCAGGTCACATAGAGCAGGAAAGGCCACACAGCGCCACCTAGTGTGGGAAAGCCAGTCATAGTGAAAAAAAATCGTTAGAAGTACAATAAACGCAGGAAGCCTAGAGCTGTTAACGCTATCGCGCTATAGCGTACTTATTCGGGGAGAGTCGGCACTGGAGAAGAGTGTGCGAGTGCTCAAGTCTGTGAAATACCTCGACTATAAACCTTCCCGGCGTCAGAGAGTCTACCCTGGAGAAAGAACGTAGGAATTCGATGAATGGGAAAAACCTTCAAGTGCAAAGACTTGTTCTTTGCCAGTGAATTTATACTGGAGAGAGGCCTTGTTCGTGTACTCAGTGTGGACTTGTTTTAGCCAGAATGCCAGCCTTACTAAACAACAGAGAATTCACATTAGAGACGGGTCTTGGGAATGCAGGGAATTGTGGAAAGTTCTTGAAACAAGTCCATGTGCATTCAACACTGGAGTTCACAATGGGACAAGATCTTGAAAGAGCAGCAAATGTGGGAAATTCTTTAGCCAAGGCGTCAGCCTCTTTAATATAAAAGTTCACACGAGAATAAGGCCTTATGAGTGTGACAGATGTCGGGCATCCTTTTGCCAAAGCTTTGGCCTCTACACTGGAGTGTCTGGGGTGGAAAAAGGTCTGTGAGTGTAAGGAATGTGGAGAATTTTCAAACACCTGCCTTGTTCAGTGCTGACACTAGAGAAAGGCTTCGTGATGTGCAGAAAAATACAGGCAAGCTTTCATTTCCAGATCCACTTCAGTTCATTTTTTAAAAAGATTGATTTCTTGGGATTGGCATTGTGGCACAGCAGGTTAAGCCACCGCCTGCAATGCCAGCATCCCAAATGGGCACTGGTTCTAGTCCTGCCTGCTCCACTTTTGATCCAGCTCCCTGCTAATAGCCTGGGAAAGCAGCAGAAGATGGCCCAGGTACTAGGCCGCTGCCACCCACATGGGAAACCTGGGTGAAGCTGCTGGTTCCTGGCTTCTACCTGGCATTCAGGGAGTGGACGAGCAGATGGAAGATCCATCTCTCTCTGTCTCGCCCTCTCTCTGTAACTCTGCCTTCCAAATAAAATAAATCAATCTTTACAAATAAACCTCTGAAAGCTTATCTTCAGCTGATAGGAGAGAGCCTTCAGCCGGAGGCTGCCCTCGCTCAGAGGAGAAAGTCCATGGTGGAGAGAGGCAGCAGAGCCGGAGCCAACACAAAACAGGCTTCAGCCAGGTGGGCTTTGTGAGGGCGGTGACTTACGAACATCTTCGCCCAGGCTGACCCATAACCTCACTGAGCACAGACGGTCAGGGGGTCGCCATAGACACACAGGGACCGTGCAGGCCCCTGGTCCAGCATGAGGACACTGGAGGAAGCCCCCTGAGGCCCACTTCTGCCTGAAACGGAAGCCTGCCCACGCGGATGTCCACAGGGACGAGACGCCTCCTAAGTTGCAGTTCAGTGGAAAGCTTTCAGGAGCTGGCATGCGACCTCTGCCCTTCCCAGGCGCCTGGCCAGATGCAGCCGACTACGAGTGTCCACTGCAGAGGCCGGGTCTCAGTCCTGCCAGCTGGCGGGTCCCCTCAGTAATGACTTTCAAGCTGCCAGCATATTACTGGAAGTGGGATTGAGAAAGATTCGCAGAATGCCTCATTATAGTCTGTGTCTACCAAACTCATAAAAGAGCTACACATAAACCCAATAACAGATAGTAATAAAATAATGAGGAAGCAACAAGTTTTGAGTTTTAATACTTTTGGTTTTCTAATGTCTTTATTAAGCTATAGTGGACTTAAAATGAATGTATTTAAAGTGCACAATTTGATGTTTTGACACATGCTCACACTCCTGAAGCAAAAAAATTTCCTCTTCTTCTTTTTAATCATCCTAATTACCATAAAATCATTGAGGCAAAAACATATTCTGCCTTTTTCAGTAGATATTTTCAAATGTCTGGAAAAGACAATGTTATGAAGCCCTAGGATTTGGGCCCAGCCCTCCATTATTTTTTCTTAAAGATTTATTTATTTATTTGAGTCAGTTACACAGAGAGAGAAGGAAAGGTCTTCCATCTGCTGGTTCACTCCCCAATTGGCCGCAGTGGCCAGAGCTGCACCAATCCGAAGCCACGGAGCCAGGAGCTTCTTCCGAGTCTCCCACATGGGTGCAAGGGCCCAAGCACTTGGGCCATCTTCTGCTGATTTCCTAGGCCACAGCAGAGAGCTGGATCGGAAGAGAAGCAGCTGGGACTCGAACTCACGCCTATATGGGATGCTGGCACTACAGGCGGCAGCTTTACCCACTGCGCCACAGCGCCAGCCCCCAGCCCTCCATTGTTTATCACCTCATGGCCAGGATGGGTTCATCTCTCTCCCTGTGCACCTCACATCACACTATGTAATTCCTAACCTGTCCCTAATGCATTTACGAAAGGTCAGGGCTTCAGCACCCCAAGTAAAAATCCTTTACAACATCTAAAATACATGATCAGAGCTTAGAGTCCTCAGTTGTTTCAAAAAAATGTGTTTGTTCTTTAAGGGAGATTGATTGTGATCAAGGTCCAAAATGTACCTGAATCGCTTTCAACAGGCATGCGTCTTGTGGTTCTTAACCTGCTACCTAACCTCCTTTTCATTCTTATTTACTTATTTGCTTAGAAGATTTGTTTATTTGGGGATTTTTAAAACTTGTTTATTTATTTGAAAGAGAGAGACACACGTACACACACCTTCCATCTGTTAGTTCACTTTCCAGATGGCCACAATGGCCAGGCTGAAGCCAGCAGCCAGGAGCTTCTTCCAGGTCTCCCACATGGGTAGCAGGCACCCAGGCACTTGGGCCATCTTCTGCTTTTTCCCAGGCCAGGATAAGAAGTGGAGCAGCCAGGACATGAACCAGCACCGGCCTCACCTGCTATGCCACAATGCTGGCCCCAAGAATCCTTTATTGTAAAAGGCAGAGGGAAAGGACTGGGGGTGGAAATGGGGAAGGGAGATAGACAGACAGACAGAGGTCCTCCATCTGTTGCTTCACTCCCCAAATGACCACAACAGGTAGGACTGGGCCAGGCCAAAGCCAAGAGCCAGGAGTCCCATCCAGGTCTCCCAAGTAGGTGTCAGGAGCCCAAGTACATGGGCCATCTGATGCTGCCGTCCCAAGTGCACGAGCAGGGAGCTGGATCAGAAGTGGAGCAGTCAGGACTCGAACCATCACTCTGGTAAGGGATGCTGGCTTCACGAGTGGCAGCCTAACCAGCTGTGCCAAAATACAAGCCCCTGTTTACTTGGTGAAGCTTCTGGGTGACTTGTCCAGTAGAATTCCATGTGGGAGATCAGAACGGAGTTCCCAGCTCCTGGCTGCATTTGGGGAGAGAACCAGCAGATGGAAGATTACCCCCTGCTGTCCTCTCTCCTCCCAAATAAATTAAAATTCATCAAAATAAAAAACATTTCCTCCTATGAGACGAGGGAGGTGGTCATGTGTATGGTGAGTGCCCAGTGCCCCAGGAAGTGTCGGCCGTGGTGGGAGCTCCGCCCCTCTGCCCACGTCCACAGAAATATGTTCGGGTCGGATAAAGTCAATTTAATAGCAACTAATATCGGAAATTCTTCCTATCCATGATTCCTGAGGTGATGAAGGAGCATGAAGTTTACACACATACGCAGACCACAGAGAGTCGGGTTCAAATCCTGCCTCTCCTCATTAGACTGTAGGTGCTTGGGACAACCAGCTAAGGTCACTGACTGGGATACAGAGAAGACAGTGATGTTTATCTCACAGCTCTGGGAAGATGGGCAAATGTCCCAAAAACATTGAGTCAAAACAACTAATTCAGATGTTCGAGACTCTATTGTAAAAAGTAGACAATATGTGAGAACAGGTGGGTTCTTTAAGTGGAGAGATGAGCTGTCTGGGAGAGGATGAAAATTAAATGCTAGAAATTGAAACAGTTGTAACAGATCAGTGCCTTGATGGGCTCATCAGCAGACTAAACTTGGCAGGGGAAAGACTAAGTGAGCTTGGAGGTAGGTCAATAGAAGCTCCCCAAATGGAAACTTTAAGGGAATAAAGAATGGAAACTATGGATGAGAATATCCAAGAACTGTGGGACAATTATAAAAGGCACATAATAATACTAGGAGTCCTTTCTCTCTGACTGTCCCTTTCTGTCTGTAACTCTACCTTTCAAATAAGTTTAAAAAAAAAAAAAGGCGGGGGTGGTGGTGAGCGATGCTGTGGCATAGTGGGCTAAGCCTCCGCCTGTAGCCCCGGCATCCCATATGGATGCCAGTTCCCCATATGGACACCGGTTCTAGTCCCAGCTGCTCCTCTTCCATCCAGCTCTCTGCTATGGCCTGGGAAAGCAGTGGAAGATGGCCCAAGTACTTGGGCCCCTGCACTCAGAGGAGAGACCTGGCGACAGAAGCTCCTGGCTCCTGGCTTCGATCTGCTCAGCTCCAGCCATTGTGGCCATTTGGGGAGTGAGCCAGAAGATGGAAGACCTCTCTCTCTGTCTCTCCCTCTCTCTGTCTGCAACTCTACCTGTCAAATACATTTTAAAAAAATATTAGGATAAGAAACAGAATGGATCAGAAGAAATATTTAAAGTAAAAATGAATAAGAATTTTCTTTTTTTCTTTAAGAATTTTTTATTTATTTATTTGAGAGGTAGAGTTTCAGACAGTGAGAGGGAGAGACAGAGAGAGAGTTCTTCCATCCATTGGTTCACTCCCCAGATGGCCGCAACGGCCCGAGCTGTGCCAGTCCAAAGCCAGGAGCCAGGATCTTCTTCCCAGTCTCCCACGTGGGTGCAGGGGCCCAAGGACTTGGACCATCTTCTACTGCTTTCCCAGGCCATAGCAGGGAGCTGGATTGGAAGTGGAGTGCCGGGACTCAAACTGGTGCCCATATGGGATGCCAGCACTGCAGGCAGTGGCTGTACCCGCTACGCCACAGTGCTGGCCCCCAAGAATTTTCCAAAGTTAATTGCAGCCACCAACCACCTATCCAAGAAGTACGTAGAACACCAACAAGATAAATACCAGAAACTCTGAACCCAGGCATATAATATTCAATCTGCAGGAAACTAGGAAAAAGAAAACATCTTGAAAGAAACCAGAGAAAGCAGGCAGTAATTTATAAAGGAACAGGTTAAAACTTATATTGGACTTCTCTCCAGAAACCAAACATGAAAAGAGTGAAATGTTCCGTTATTGAAAGAAAAAAAAAAAAAAACCTTCAACATAGAATTCTGTGTCCAGTAAAAGTATTCTTTAAAAGTGAAAGAGAAATAAGGACTTTCTTTTTTTAAAAAAAATTATTTATTTGAAAGGCAGAGTTACAGAGAGAGGTCTAAATAGAGAGAGAGATGGTCCATTTGCTGGTTCACTCCCCAAATGACTGCAATGGCCGGAGCTGAGCCGATCCAGAGCCAGGAGCCAGGAGTTTCTTCCAGCTCTCCCACATGGATGCAGGGGCCCAAGGACTTGGGCCATCTTCCACTGCTTGCCCAGGTGCATTAGCAGAGAGCTGGGTCGGAAGCAGAGCAGACGGGACTCTAACCACACCCAATGGGATGCCCGCACTGCAGGCCAGGGCTTTAACCCGCTGAACCATAGCACCAGCCCTGGTAAGGACTTTCTTAGACAACCAAATCTTGCAAGAAGTGTTTAAAAGAAGTTCTCCTGAGAATAGGAAAATTATTTAATCAGAAATTCAGTAAGGAAGAGTGCTAGAGAAGAATGAGGAAAGATAAAATATAATTTTACCTTCCTTTTTCTTAATTGGAAATGAGGCTATAAGACTAATTACAAAATGAACTACGAATACGCCCTGCACTGCAGTTAATAAAGATGTGCAGGTTAACAGTTCTGACACTTCTGTACATGTATACTGGGATTGGACTAGTAAGTAAACGGATGGTGCATGGTGGGGACCAGGATTTCCCTGTAGGAAGAAGAGTTTATAGTTAAGCAAGGGGAGTACTCCAGAATGAGCCTGTGGGAATGGATTAGTAAGAACTCATGTTTAATTTTAGATAGACACAGATGTTTTATATATAGATATATAGAGAGAGATAGATAGATAGTCAGACAGACAGACTGACTGACTGACTTTATTTTTTTTTTATTTTTTATTTTTTTTTTTAATTTTTTATTTTTTTTTTTATTTTTGACAGGCAGAGTGGACAGTGAGAGAGAGAGACAGAGAGAAAGGTCTTCCTTTGCCGTTGGTTCACCCTCCAATGGCCGCCGCGGCCAGCGCGATGTGGCCGGCGCACCGCGCTGATCCGATGGCAGGAGCCAGGAGCCAGGTGCTTTTCCTGGTCTCCCATGGGGTGCAGGGCCCAAGCACCTGGGCCATCCTCCACTGCACTCCCGGGCCACAGCAGAGGGCTGGCCTGGAAGAGGGGCAACCGGGACAGAATCCGGCACCCCAACCGGGACTAGAACCCGGTGTGCCGGCGCCGCTAGGCGGAGGATTAGCCTAGTGAGCCGCGGCGCCGGCCCTGACTGACTTTAAAAAGTGTTCAGGGCTGTTGCTGTGGCACAGTGGGGTAAAGCCCCAGCCTGCAGCACCGGCATCCCATACGGGTGCCAGTTCAAGTCCTGGCTGCTCCACTTCCAAACCAGCTCTCTGCTGTGGCCTGGGAAAGCAGTAGAAGATGGCTCAAGTCCTTGGGCCCCTGCACCCACATGGGAGATGCAAGAGGAAGTTCCTGGTTTCTGGCTTCTGGCTTTGGCCTGGACTGGCCCCGGCCATTGTGGCCATTTGGGGAGTGAACCAGCAAATAGAAGATTCATTCATTCTCTCTCTCTCTCTTTCTCTCTCTCTCTCCTGCCTCTCCTGCCTTTCAAATAAATGAAATAAGTCTTTTTTTTTTTTTTTGACAGGCAGAGTTAGTGAGAGAGAGAGACAGAGAGAAAGGTCTTCCTTCCGTTGGTTCACCCCCCAAATGGCTGCTACGGCCAGTGCGCTGTGCCAATCTGAAGCCAGGAACCAGGTGCTTCTCCTGGTCTCCAATGGGGTGCAGGGCCCAAGCACTTGGGCCATCCTCCACTGCCTTCCCAGGCGGCAGCAGAGAGCTGGACTGGAAGAGGAACAACTGGGACAGAACTGGTGCCCCAACCGGGACTAGAACCTGGTATACCAGCACCACAGGTGGAGGATTAGCCTAGTGAGCCATGGCACCGGCCAAAATAAGTCTTTTTTTAAAAAATCAGTTTATTTTGTTGTAAACAAAACTGAAATCTGTGCATAAAAGGGGTAGTCAAAGACTTCTTGAAAAAATCAGTACTTGGGGCCAGCATTGTGGCACAGTGGCGCAGCAGGTTAACACTCTGGCCTGAAGCGCCAGCATCCCATATAGGCGCTGGTTCTAGTCCTCGCTGCTCCACTTCCAATCCAGCTCTCTCCTATGGTCTGGGAAAGCAGTAGATGATGGCCCAAGTCCTTGGTCCCCTCACCCACGTGGGAGACCAGGAAGAAGCTCCTGGCTCCTAGCTTCTGATCAGCCCAGATCCGGCTGTTGCAGCCACCGGGGGAGTGAACCAGCAGATGGAAGACCTCTCTCTCTCTGCCTCTCCTCTCTCTGTGTAATAATATGTATTGGGAGGAAGAAGAGGGAGAGAGAGGCTGGCGCCGTGGCTCATTAGGCTAATCCTCCACCTGCGGCGCTGGCAAGCGGGGTTCTAGTCCCGGTCGGGGCGCCAATTCTGTCCCAGTTGCCCCTCTTCCAGGCCAGCTCTCTGCTGTGGCCCAGGAAGGCAGTGGAGGATGGCCCAAGTGGATAAACCCGGCGAACACTACTTCTGTCATGCTGATGCTGTGTCCCCTTAGAGTGCCATGATGGCACTCTACCTCTCTGATCTTCCTCCCTGAAAATCCACAGCTCCCTTAGAGAACACAAAATCAATGAACAAGCTCCAGTAGAGGGGTGTCCTGCGATGCAGTAGGCTGCTCTGACCAGTGCTCTCCAAGCTGTGCAGGTCACCAAAAGCAAGCAGAGCCTACGCCTCCTCACCTCTCCCTCCCCTCCACCCCTTCCCTGGGAGCTGTTGTTTTACATCTCCCTATCTCGCTATCAACTCTTGTTGTTTTTAGGATTCCACACATGTAAGTGGTGTCTGGCCTAGCTCACTGAGTGTAGTGTTCTCGGGGGCCACACTGTCATATGGCAGGACCTCCCCTTTGATAAGATTGAATAATACTCCATTTCATGCACGGGACTTCCAAAGCTCAGGGAAAATGGAATTAAAATCTAAGTTTATATTGGTGCAAAAAATTATAAGAGTGTGTTTATTTATTTATTTGAAAGGCAGAGTTACAGGGAGTGAGACAGATCGATCTTCCATCTACTGGTTCACTGCCCAAATGGCCACAACCACCAGGGCTGGACCAGGCCTAAGCCAAGAGCCCAGAACTCCTGTGTGGGTGGCAGGGGCCCAAGTATTTTTGTCTTTCTTTGTCATCCTCCCTCTCTTACTCTCCCTTTCAAATAAATAAATCTTCAAATAATGATAATAATGATGCATCAATGTTGGTTCCTTAATGTTAACAAGTGCATCATACTAAGATGTTAATAATAGGTTCAGTTGTATGTGTGAGAGGGTATTCATATGGAAAACCTGTATTATCTACGGAACTTTTTCTGCAAATCTGAAACTGCTGTAGAAAGTAACGTCTAGTTATAAAAAGAGAAACTTACAAATTCTGAGAGAGAGAGAGAGAGCGCCCTTACATAAGCCAACTACTCCAGTGTTTGCTTTTGGAACATTCTCTCTTTCTCACAATACCTAGTGAACTGGGAATTATTATTTTTATCAGTGAGGAAGTTGAGGCTGGAAGAAATGAAGTAACTCCCCCAAGACCGTGTACCTGGCAAGTCTTGCTTGCCAGAGGCCAGACTGAAATCTGGGAGTTTGGATCCAGAGCTGGGACTTATGGACAATCAACCACAGTGTGCGAACCTGTCAATGGGTGCCAACACCCAGAGCAACCCAGTGAGGTGCAGCCCTGCTGCTGTCACTTCCCCACTCCGACACACCGGAGCACCTACTGGGTGCGCCTTGCAGTCACCACGGTCTTGTCCTTACCTGCATCATTCTCCCATAGCTTCCTCCACTGAAGGTTTTTCACTTTGGCTCAGGTGCACTAGGCCCAAGGGAAGCACCCGCCTCCACAAATAAGCTCAGCCCGGAGCTCGGCTCATGAACGTGCTCAGTGATCCAGGCCTTGGGTCTCTTTGCACCTTTACCAGTGTCCAGAGAGCAGGCTATGGTCTCATCCAACAGTCCCAAAGCCAACGTAGCTTTCTCTATTTGACTTTCCAGGTGTTGATGACCTTCAAATTGTTGGCCATGACCTTCACCTGGGAGGAATGGAGGCAGCTGGACCAGGACCAGAAGCACTTGTATCAGGAGGTGATGATGGAGACTTGCAGGCACCTGGTGTCGCTGGGTAGGGCTCACCTCTCTCTGCCTCCATTTCTCTCTCTCAGGCCTGGAGAAGGCCTTTTGGAGCCCAGTTGTCCTCCTACCCATAATTCCTGCTGTGTCTTCATCTTACCACCTCTTTGCTGACCTCCCTGTGTCCAGCCAGGCACTGTGAGGACTGGAAATCAAGAATTAAACCAAGCCTGCACTCCAATGCCTGGCACACTGGCCTCAGTCTCAGCTCCTTGTTCTGAATCTTGAGGGAAACTGGCCGAGCGTTGTTGGTTTAGGCCCCCGCACAGTCCAGTTAGCCAGGGCCTGTAAGTGATGGATCATTCTCCAGAAGGCCCGTGAGTCAGGCTGGCCAGCTGGCCACTCTCCAAACCGCACATCTTCATTAAAAGGCTGTGCTGTACCCCGTGCTTCCTAAGGCCTGGCCACGCTCCTTTGCAGCTCCAGATGACTTTAGGGGGCGCACTGCCCCGAGAAAGCTGTTCTTTTTCCTTCTCCTGCCTTGTGGCTGTTGCCAGGACAAAGTCTTGGTGGGTGATGAGACGTTGAGTCCCCCCTCACCTTTGCCGCAGAACCCACTCCTAGCACAGGCCAGGCCAGCCACGCAGGCGTGTGGAGCTGACCACACTATCTTGATGCCACTGTTGTATTTTGGGGGTGTCCTGTTTGTGAAAGCGTTTTCCTACTTACAAGCAGTACAAGATTATTTATGAATAAATCAAGTAAAGAGTGCGTGAGCCTAAAGAAAAGCAGTGTGTAGTACCGGCCATAGCGAGCGTCCCCTCCGCACTGGCCACGTGGCAGGCCCTGTCCCAGGGCCCACGCTTCCTGCTCCACGAACTGAAGTCTCACGATTTCCCTCGGGAACTGTAGATTTTCCCCAAGCTACTGGCTCTGAATTCAGCTCTTGGCCTGCTAGGAACCCGGTTCCCAAAGACAACATATTTTGGCATGAAGAACTTTAATGCACTCGTTTCTTTGAGATGCATCTTACATCCAGTAAAGTGTGCAGTTCTAAGCATCTAGCTCCGTGTACCTTCTACCCACGTACCCACCACCTGCATCGAACCCTGGAGCATTCTGGGTCCCAGCAGCCTCCCTCTGCCGTTGCCTACTCAGTTTCCCAGAAGACACTGCTCTGCTGGCTCCCCTGCCCATGGTTTGGATCGGCCTCTTCCTGAACGTTACATGAATGGGTGCACACACTGTGCACTGCCTCGTGTCTGGGGTCTCCAGGACTAACTTCTGTCCTGACAGTGGTGATGCAGCCGTTCCCTGCTTTATACAGCTTCCCTGTACCTCACTCTACACCCCCTCACCTCACAGCTCCACAGAGCAGAGCATCCAACATTTTCCAAAGAAAAGGGAAAACAAGTCAGTATAGACCTCTCTCATGCCTGGAGCTTTGTTAGAGCCACTCATGTCCAGGGTTCAGCCCCGGGGACTTCGTTCCATTTGGTCCAAGCCAGGCATCCGCAGCTGATTCTGGGACCAACAGGCTGAGATTCACTGACGTGGGTCATTTAGAGAAATGTCGCCCTCCTGGGACCCCTTGGCTGTGCACACGGAGAAAGAGGTCGCCCCTGAACCATGATGGATTCTGCAGGATGGAAAGCAAGACAAATGGGTGTTCCAAAGACAGTCATCGCTGGCCTGAAGATGGGGCCTTTGCTCTTGATTTCTAGCTTATCGGTCAGCATTGTCTTTGCATGGGTGGGAGTAGCATCATTCCAAGATCTTGCTCTTGTCTGGGACACTGTACTGAACATAGATTCCTTTTTGCCTTTACCCAAATGTTTACTGTCTGTTTCCCCATCATCAGGGTATCGTGCTCCCAAACCAGAACAGATGCACACGCCGGAGAATGAGCAGGATCTCTGTGTGGTGAAGAGAGGCCCCTCCTGAAGTTCCTGCCCAGGTGGGTGGCTGAATGCCGGCAGGGGAAGGAGTCCCGCACCCTGCAGACCAGTCGGGACCTCTTGTCTGGGAAGAGGGAAGCTTCTTGTTGTGACCTCCTGAGGGCTTGAGAGGCTGTGCAGCCCGCTGACCTACTGTTTTATCCCCGTTAGACTCCCCCCTCCCCGCCACTGCTGGGGGAGTTTATTCTATTAGGTGAAAGTAAGGCCCTAGGCTCCATGCCTTGGGCTTAAACCTTGGCTTTGCCCATCTAGCCTTGCGAGCCTGAAGGTGTTGCCTCATCTCACCAGTGTAGAACTTGGCTAACAATGTTGGTTGCTGTAACGGAGAAATTCTGTGATCTCAGCAGCTCAGCAGAGGGAAAACTTTCGTTTGTTTTTCGTTTCCTCTTTCATTGCAAGATACATATAGGCGAACCAGAAGCTCCGTACCACACAGTTATTCGGGGAACAGCGTTCCTTCTGTTGTCAGCCTCTGGCTTCATTCAAGGATTCCCTGGCATCATCTAGTCCGGTAGAGGGAAGATGAGCGAGGAAGGAAAAATTCATGCCTCCTTGCATTCCGATGTTACCATTGCCCCTCCATTGACAAAACTGGGCATCGGCCACGCCTGGATCCTCAGAGCCAGGAAATGGTCTAGCTGTGTGCCCAAAGGGAAAAGCAAATGGCTCTGGCAAGACCTTCCCCGTCTTCTACACTCAGCCCACATTTAGAAAGTGAGAGTGATGGTTTTCAAGCTCACTGCATTGTTTGGGGATGTAGGAACGGCGGAGGATAGTGCCTGCAGCAGAGTCAGCTTGTGTTCTGTTGTGCACACAGGAACGTTCATCACAGTGATTCATGCGGTAATGCACATTCATTTTCCCCTCTAATTTCTTTTAATTTTTAATTTTATTTTTAATTGACAGATAATAATCATATGTACTTGTGGGGCACAAATGCGATGTGTTGATACATACATACATCATGAAATGATTGAATCAAACTCATTAACAAATACATCACCTGGAAATATTCAAAATATGCTCTTTTAGCAATTTTGAAATATATAGTGCATGAATATGTATTATAGTCACCATTCTCCACAACAGATCACTAATGCTAACTCCTCTTGTCAGACTGAAATTTTGTACCCTTGATCAACATCTCCCCTCTCCCATCCTTTTGCCACCCCTACTGTCCCTGGTAACCACCATTCTACTGCCTGATTTTGAGAGTTTGAATTGTTTAGATTCCACATGTGAGTGGAATTTTGTCTTCCTGTGCCTGCATTATTGACTTAGCATAGTGTCCTCCAGGTTCATCCCTGTTGTCACAACAGGATATCCTTCATTTCCCAAGGCTTAGTATTATTCCATTGTGAATATATACCACACCATGCATCGGTTGATGGACACTTGGGTTACTTCCATATCTTAGCTATAGGCCTGCAATGAACATGGGAGTGAAAATATAGCTTCAGCATACTTATTTCAATTCTTTGGATATATACCCAGAAGCAGGGTTGCTGGGTTACATGGTGAATTCCATGTGTAGGTGTACAGGAAGTATCCATACTGTTTTCCATAATGACTGTATTGATTTACATTGCTCCCAGTAGAGGACATTTCCTTCTGGGCTGACATGATAAAGAACCTTTCTTCCCCGCCCATCGCTCCAGCTGTGCTCTGCTACCCTACCCTGCCTTCTTCATTCATTTTTCTGTCCATATAAACAGGCATGCATAGTTGCACTTGTCAGACACCCAGAAGCAATCGTTCGTCCATGCCCTCCTGCACTTGCTGTCCTGTAAAACTTCAAGGAGTCTGTTGGCCTTGTGGGTCCCACCTCTGGTCTGCTGAGGGCACCTGGAAGCCATCCCTGTGCAGGCCTCCCTCCCTGGCCGACCCCAGGCTGCATGGCCAGTGCATTTCTGGCCAACCCCTCCGCAGCCCCTTGGAGTCTGTTCCCTATGCTCCCCGACTCCTCAGTCTCGTGCCTCCATGTGACTCTCTCAAAGGCACTTCCGACTCCTCCTGCCATTTGCTAAGCTGTCGTGAGTGACACTGCCTGGTGTTGAGGAAGCTGAGACACAGGAAACGGTCTCAGACAGCAACTGAACATCGCAACCCAAGCCATACCATGAACCCAGCCATCCCGGAGCCCTGTCCATCCTCATCTCCCAGATCCATCAGCTCTGCCACTCACACCCTAGTCTGCGCTACCGTCAACTCCTACCTCCATCACGCTAGCAGGCTTCCAGCTGATCTCTGCACGTAAACGTCTCTGTGGCTCTGGTCAGCTCTGCCTCCTGCGTCAACTCCCCTAGACACCAAGACCTTTCTCAAAACCTGCGCCGTACCCACAGCTGAGGGGCAGATGTGCAGGAAGAAGAGGACTGATTGCTAAGAGCTTGGACCCTGGGTGTAGATTGGGGTTCTAGCACTTTCTGAGCCATGCCTGTCACCAGGCCTTGGGCGTGTCACTTCTTCCTGGGCCTCAGCTCTCCCCTCTGTGGAAATAGGACAGCCACAGTTAAGGGAGCAGACACCACGAAGAGGCTTCACCCCTGCAGGATGTAGACGTGAGGCCAGGTTCAAAGGTGGGACACAGTATCCTGCAGAAAAGAATATCTTGTGCCAAGATCCTGAGGCCAGCCAGAGCTGGGCCACTGCGGTTAGAGAGGGAGAGTGGCTGGGGGTGAACGAGAGGAATGGAGATTGACGCACAGGTTTCTGAGGGTCACCAAAACAAATTTGTGTTTTATCCTAACTGCTCTGTGAGGCTGTATGAGGGTCTTGGCAGGCCAACAACATGCCCTGTTTTAGGAGGCAGAGTCAACAGACTATGTCAATACCTGGGTAATGGCGCGAACGGCTTTTCCCAGGCAGTCTAAAAGACAGCCCACTGTAGCCGTGATTCTTCAGGACACGCCCTGTCTTTTTTTTTTTTTCTTTTTGACAGGCAGAGTGGACAGTGAGAGAGAGAGACAGAGAGAAAGGTCCTCCCTCACCGTTGGTTCACCCTCCAATGGCCACTGCGGCCGGCATACCGTGCTGATCTGAAGCCAGGAGCCAGGTGCTTCTCCTGGTCTCCCAAGTGGGTGCAGGGCCCAAGCACTTGGGCCATCCTCCACTGCCTTCCCGGACCACAGCAGAGAGCTGAACTGGAAGAGGAGCAACCGGGACAGAATCCAGCGCCCCGACCAGGACTAGAACCCGGGTACCGGCGCCGCAGGCGGAGGATTAGCCCATTGAGCCGTGGCGCCGGCCATGCCCTGTCTTCATGTTGACGTTTCTGTGTCAGCACGCAGAAACATGCTGAGGCCTGAGTGATGCCAGAGGCCACCATTTCTGAAGCAAAGAAAAGTCAGAGTTCATCCCTCGCCCCATGGTAGTCACCTGAGCAGTTCCGTTTTGCCATGGTCTAGTTCTCTGACAAGAAGGGAGCTTGTCCCTGCCCAGATTAGATCGTACCAGGAAAGAGACCTTGAGGGATGATAGGGACCAGCATTGTGGTGCAGCCCATGAAGCCACCACCCACAACGCCAGCATCCCACACAGTCACCAGTTCACGTCCCGGCTGCCCCACTGCCTATCCAGCTCCCTGCTAATGGTCTGGGGAAAGCAGTGGAGGATGCCCCAAACGTTTGGGTCCCTGCCACACAGGTGAGAGACCTGGATGAAGCTCCTGGACCCTGGCTTCAGCACTGGCCATTGCAGCCATCTGGGGAGTGAACCAGTGAATGAACACTTCTCCCTCTGTTTCTCCCTGTCTCTGTGAATAAATAAATGTTTGAAAAAACAGAAGTGAAACTTCAGGGAGCTCCGTTCCCAGATACTTGCCAACCATTGCTGAAGGCAGCCTGGAAACCTCTGGGCCTTGGCTCCTGCTCTGTAAGCCAAGCCAACACAGCTCAGTGGGCCGCCGTGCCCGCTAAAGGACGCAGGGTCTGTGCGCATGCTTGCTGCGGGAAGCGCTTAGCAAATAGCAGCTGTCACTCACTGTCCTCACTCACAGCTTCCCCGGCTGTGCTGTCTTTTCCACTCCACCATTTCCCGCACAGAAGATGCTGCTGGCCTGGGGGTCCGTCAGATACAGCCGCACTGTGGCCTCCTGGTGACGCGTCAGCTGCTTGTAGGCCTCAAGGACCTTGGCCACCACCCCAGTGGCCTTCGACATGACATCTTGGTACCCACTGGCCAAACCCAGCACACTCTGCCCACCTCCTGGTTCCTTTATCGCTCTGGGAATAGAGGGTGGCTGAGGAAGCCATGGAATTCATTGTACTTTGAATGGAAATCAAATCCCCTGATGGAAAGGGAAGGCCTCATAAAAGAGCCGTAGGGCCGGTAAAGCCCACCGCGTGCTGACGGGAGCATTCCTCTCCTGCTCACTAATGGCAGCGGTGCCTGCTGTAGAGCCTTGAAGCACAGCCTTTCATCTGGTGGATCTCTGCTTCACTGTTCTTGGTGGATTATTTCCAGTGCAAATTGTCTCTCTTCTAGTTTGAAAGTGTATATTCCAACTCTACTTAGTATTACCTAAGCTAAAAATCACAAGCACTAATTTAACATGCTAGAGCCAAGGTTTAAATATTTTATCTTCTTCTTGGGTGATATTAAGAGACTCAAAACCTTAAGCTGTTCGTCTTCTACACGTGTGTGTTGCTCAGGCCATATGTGGTAATTCCACCCTCCCACCGCCCCAAGGCAGCATCAGCCATGCTTTACGGAGACCACGAGTGTTCTCTTTAATCCACAGGTGCACCTCCCTCGGAGCTCCACAGCCGTCCTCACAGGTCGCACCTGCGGTCACTTGCGCTCATCCTCCTGTAAGAACTTGATTTTATTCAGGTTAATTTTCCATTAAACTTCTCATGTAGTTTTTATTTCATGTTCTTTCTTCAAAATCACTTTTGCCATGTATAGAAATTTGGATTAAAGGTTATTTCTTTAGCAGTTTGAAAGAATCCTTTTGTTTTTTAAAATATTTATTTATTTATTTGAAAAGTAGAGTTATAGAAGCAGAGAGAGAAAGGTCTTCTATCTGCTGGCTCACTCCCCAGATGGCCACAACGGCCTGAGCTGAGCCAATCCGGAGCCAGGAGCTTCTTCCGGGTTTCCCACACGGGTGCAGGGGCCCAAGGACTTGGGCCATCTACTGATTTCCCAGGCCATAGCAGAGAGCTGGATCGGAAGTGAAGCAGCCGGGACTCGAACTGGTGCCCATATGGGATGCTGGCTCTGCATGCAGCAGCTTTACCCGCTATGCCACAGTCTGGCCCTTTGGATGAATCCTTTTCACTGGGTCCATCATTCATAATTCTGTATTATAGTGTGTAGGGACAGATGTAGTACTGTCCATTACCTTGAGATCTTGGGCTAGGAAAGGAACTGAAATTGTAACATTTAGATGAGAGCAATGACTATATGGAATTTAGAGTTGTCACAGACAAGGAAAGGCGAAAATATATGTAGAAAAGATAATACGATGACTAGCTGGGGACCAGTATGATGAGCTGTGCTGGGAGCTGGCCAGGTGCTGAGCCATCACCCCATTTTCTCTTCCTGGCACCCAGTTCCCCCGTACTTGATGTGGTGCTCATTGGAGGACTGCAAGTTCAGGTAATGGGCCGACTGAATCTTAATGAGGCTGGTACGTGGTGACTCTGAGTCACCGAATGTTAGACCGTGCCATCTCATGGTCAAGCATTTGTACCTGGACGTGGCTGCCCTGCAGGCCAGCAGGGAGCCGGGAGGGGGGGCCATAAACTCTCCTTTCAAACATGCTTATCTCCACGTCTGTCATGTTACTGTATCTGATGAAAACAACTCCCTATATATTCTGAAATACCCTACATACCAGGCCCAGAGCTTCCTTGGTGTCTCTGTGCCCACCTGTCTATCGTCACGTGAGCTGTTGGGCGGCCTTTGGGGAGAGGTGGCCATTGGTTTTCCATGGCAGCTGCTGGATGAGGCTGAGAGACTGCTGTATGGCAGTGTGATGCCGGACCTCACACAGCCCTGCTGGGAAAGACCTCCTCAGCTACGCCAGGGACCTCGGCCCGTCCCTACCGCCTCCTGTTCCCAAGAGGCAGCTCTGGCCTTCTCCCGGCTGAAGCGTGGCAACGTCTTCCTTCCCCACGTTGCGGACACGTGTGCTGTGGGCACCAGGGCTGCATTATGGGCACTACTCTGGACAGTGCCCGCCCTGAGCATCCCCAACAGCTGCCCGCTGAGGCCTGCGGGGAAGTGCCTGGAAGCCAGGGGTCCAGGGGGCAGCCCAGTGGCTCCCAGTCTGGATGCTTGTCCAGTTCCACGCGGGTCTGTGACTCGGGCTCTGTGCCTTTTATTTGTCTGATTGTATTTGTTTGTTTGTTTTGGCTGATGTGCCTGGAGTCTGGCCATGCCAGGAATTGCAGGCACTCACATCATCAGCTCTCGCCTGGATTACTGGATTTGCTCCTGCGAGACGCTCCTCCTAGTCGCTGTGCTGTGCTTCGCTCTGCTGTTTCTTCCTAGGCGTCTGTGGTCTGAGCACGTGCCTGTTTGCACTCAGTGTTTTCACTTTCCACTGTGCTCGCCTCTGTGGGCCGTGGTTTACATGGGAGCCTTCTGTGTCGGGCCCGGGCTGCCCTGTGGGCTGGAGGAGCAGCAGAAGGGCAGGGCTCCCGCACTGTAAATTAGAGACGAATGATGACCCGTCCGATGCTCCGTCACCAACTAGAAACCAGGCCAACTCCACCCTCCGCCTAGGGCTGCACGTTGGCAGGCCTGGGGAGCCTAAGTTTTGGATCCTGTGGTCTGTGAGCAAGTGGTTCTGTGTTGTGGGAACGTGTTTCCCGGTTTTCATTCCGAGCCCTTTTCCCCATGGGAAACAGGAATTCCAAGCAGAGGCATCAGTCGTGTACATGAGAGCAGAGGACTTACTGAAACTGAGGGGGTGAGAACACACTCAGGTAACCCCACAGGGAGAAAGGCTCGCCTGACAGGCACAGAGCTGCACCAGCCAGAGTGTGGGAGAAGGCAAGGGGGGAGGTGCTCCCCAGCCCAGCGGGCACCCAGATGGGGCAGGGGGCGGTACCCTGACTGAATACACCAGTGAGCGGGAGTCTGGGCGTGGCTCAGTGTCCTGGGGTTTTCTGGGTGCTCCCATGGGCCTCCACGTGGAGTTCAGCTCACAGAGGTACGCAGGGCATCTCCTCCTTCCTGGCGGAGACACAGGTGCCTCACGGGAAAGTGGCTGCGGGGCTGACTGCAGGCCTAGAGACAAGAGTTGTGGGGAATCTTCCAGTTCATTTTCCCCTAACTCCCTGCCTGGGCCCCATAGCACTCTGGGCAGTGTATGTACCCACAGATCATGAAACCCCCTTGCATTCACTGTTAAAATAAAAACTTATGTGAGCCAAGTGGTATTAAAAAAGTATTTTTACATAAAAATTGTCAACATACTCAGGAGCCCCCTTGTTGAATCAGAGGGTCCACGTAGCTTGTGTTTAGGCAGATATTACCAACGGCTCAACGGAGTATCTCGGGCTTACTTCCCACAGCGTATCTGAGATCCTTGCCATTACGTCTTCAGTAGCACTAATATAAAATAACAATGACAGCAACGGATTCTGTCTACTCAGCATTCTGTCCCAGGCCCAGCACTAAGCACGTTTTAGTTACCTCCTGATACGGGGGACTTGGCAGGAAGATGAGATAGGAATAGATGAGCTGCAGGCTTTTTTTTTTTTTTAATATTTTATTTGAAAGAGTCACAGAAAGAGGTAGAGAGAGAGAGAGGTCTTCCATCCACTGGTTCACTCCCCAGATGACCGTCATGGCCAGAGCTGCGCCGATCCGAAGCCAGAAGCCAGGAGCTTCTCTGGGTCTCCCATGTGAGTGCAGGGGTCCAAGGACTTGGGCCATCTTCTACTGCTTTCCCAGGCCACAGCAGAGAGCTGGATCGGAAGAGGAGCAGCCGGGACTAGAACCGGCACCCATATGGGATGCCGGCGCTTCAGGCCACGGCATTAACCGACTGTGCCACAGCGCAGGCCCCAGGTTTTTCTGCACAGCCCTAGACTGTAAGCCCACCCCCACCTGTCACTCCAGTTCACCCACTTTCCCATGACACACCTGTGTTTCACTCGGGACCAGGAAGAAGGAGATGCCACGATGTATACAAGCAGGTGCCATGAGTCTCCCAGAAAACCCCATGCACACTAAACTCCACCCAACGCCACCCATTACAGGACCACCCCCCACCCCCACCCCATAAAGGAGCATTTCTCCTCCTGCACTCACTGCCCTCACCATGAATGTATCCTCTCTCTCTCTCTCTCTCTCTCTCTCTCTCTCATTCTGGAACTATGTTTATGGCGCTGTTTTGAATTCTTATCTCTGAAGAGACAAGAACTTGCTATATAAAAACCGGGAAACACCTCCCTAGAACACTTGAACGAAGAAGCCAGTGTTATCTCATTTACTCACGGTTCTCAAAGGTGGTCCAGCATCAAACACAGAGCTGGGCCCTGATTCGAGGTGGGGTCTGAGAACTTGCATCAAATTCCCAGGTAATGTTGATGTGTCTGAAGGCTACTGCATGTGGGACCATCTAGAGTTAAAGGACTACCTTCATTTTTCTTATAAATCTCCATCTCAAGCCTCGGAGTTAGAAAGTGCTGGTGCAAGTCTACACAGAAAGGAACAGCAAGGCACCGCTTACCTGTTAAAGGTCTGTCTTTGAGGGTGGGTCATTGCCACAAGTAGCCACGGAAATCTGTGAGCGTCTCCTTTAAGAGGAAGCGAAGCCAAGCCCTGTTTGAGACCTTAGAAGCTATTTAGAGACCAGGAAGTCCGCTCCAAGTGCCACCGTGCTTGAGGCCAGAAACTACATTACCCAGAAGGCATTGCTTTGTGCGTCGCGGGCGCTGGCCAATGACGGACGACGGAGAAGGGCGTTTCCCGTAGCAGAGTGGGCGGGGCTTCTTGCGCTGCGCCTCAGAGCGTCACTCGTTCCCGGCTGATCGGTCCTTAACAGCCCAACGCGGGCTGCGCGCATAGCTGAGGTGGCGTCTCACACCTTCCGAGACTGAGCAGAGGAAAAGCGGCTTACGCGCTGGTGTGCGAGCCGTGCCCGCCCCCGAGGGCTGTCCGCTGGCACTTGGCACTCAAAACGCCCGGGTTGATGCCTTGGCCCTTGTGCGCCCTTATTCGCCCCGCAGAGACAGAGGTCCGGTTCCGCCCGCGGCTGGGGCGAGGCGCTGGCAGAGACGGGCCAGCTTCAGTAACCGCCACGCCGGCCTGGCTCTGGCCACTGAGTCCCGTGGCGGCGCCGGCGCGGAGAGTGGAGGTGGCGCAGAGCCGCGCTCGGTGCTCTGCTCGCAGGGTCCCACCTGCCGTGACGTAGTGGTTCTGGGACCCTTCCCCTTTGCCTTTTAATGCCCTTGGGTCTGGGGGTCCGCAGGGGAGCTGAGTCGTTTCCAATTCCGGATCCCGAACCCTGGTCGGGGGTTTTAAGAAGAGTTACCCATCTCTGGCTCTGTCCTGAAGCCTGAAGCTCTGCCCCCGGCTTCCGATCCCTGGGATCTACGATAGTGATATTAGGGCAGGCGGTCGGGGCGGCAGAGGGGAGGCCCGGCTTCTACGCAGGTTCCAGCCTCATGCGAACACGCGCCCTGCGAGGCGGCAGCCGAGGGCTCCGGTGCCTGCCACCCACGGGGGATTGAGGCTCCTGCCTGGCTGTCGTGGGCATTGGGGAAGTGAACTAGGGTCTTTCTCTCTGCCCTTTAAGTACACCTGCGTCTCCCACGTGGGTAACAAGGACCCAGACACTTGGGCCATCCTCTGATGCTTCTCCCAAGCCATTAGCAGGGAGCTGGCTGGGAAGTGGAGCAGCCGGGATGTGAACCGGCGCCCATATGGGATGCCGGCGCTGCAGGGAGGGCGGGGTGCTTACAGGCTACCACAGCGCGGCTCCGGAAGTGCTGCTTTTCCAATAAGAGTAGAGCCGGCACCGCGGCTCACTAAGCTAATCCTCCGCCCTGCGGCGCCGGCACACCGGGTCGGATTCTGTCCCGGTTGCCCCTCTTCCAGGCCAGCTCTCTGCTGTGGCCAGGAAGTGCAGTGGAGGATGGCCCAAGTGCTTGGGCCCTGCACCCCATGGGAGACCAGGAGAAGCACCTGGCTCCTGCCATCGGATCAGCGTGATGCGCTGGCCGCAGCACGCCGGCCGCAGCGGCCATTGGAGGGTGAACCAACAGCAAAGGAAGACCTTTCTCTCTGTCCCTCTCTCTCACTGTCCACTCTGCCTGTAAAAAAAAAAATAAATAAATAAATAAAAAATAAGAGTAGAAAGTCCTTTGCGTCCCCGGAAGACGGGATAGTGACTGCATTTACCTTCCCAGACGCCACCTGTTTATTACAGATGTCTTGGCTTGCAACTTAACAGTAGTGAGTCCATTTTCCTGTTTCACAGTTACTTGTATTTAAAAAGTGATTCCCCTACGATGCTCATTACTGATAGTGTCCTGGAATGTTGTGCCTCTGGGGATATAAACAGACCTTGAGTACCAGAATGTTCCAGAATGTTCCAGCACGTTTGCTGTCATCACAGCCCACCGTCGCCTCCCTGCCAGGACAGACATCCTGGCTTTCCTGGAGCCACGGCCTGCACCATCCTTGGGCACCCGAGTCATGGAGAGCTTGCACAGCGATCCCTTAGGGAAGCCTTGACAGTGGCTAAAAGACAAAGGCTGGGCTGCTAGCTCGTGTTGAGATATTCCCCGGAGCCCACAGTCTCCCAGCTGCCAGTTGCGGGCATGGAGAGCTTGTTGGAGCCCTGCGGGGCGCCAGGCGGCTGGCACCTCCTCCTGGCTCTTGCATGGCCCTGGAAGCAGTTTCCAGAGTGGCTGAAATTGTCTTAACTGGGAAGGTCCCTGGAAAGGTTCCTTGCCCGTGTCACTGTGGATTCACGGTGATGATCCACCTGACACCCCAGGCCGGAGGGATCTGGGTTCAAATCCTGCCTCTTCTCGTTAAGCGCGTGTTTCTGGCTGACTTGACTCTGAGTCTGTTTGCTGATTGGTGAGTGGCAGTGACGGTGGCGCTCCCTCATGGCTGTGGGAAGACTGCTAACATTCGCAGACGCCTTGTGGCAGGTGTTGGACATTGTGGTGTTTGCTCTATGGACATTTCTTCTCTCCTTGATGCACACAGCCACCTGGGGAAGTAGGAGCTATCATCGTGTGGATGCCGAGATAGAAGCTCACATCAGGCCTGTGTGGGCTGTTTCCAGGCCTGCAGACTCGTAGCTGCTTACACACTGCGTGGGAAGCCCTGGCACAGGCAGACGGTATGGCGAGGCTGTGCCGCTGCCGCTGTGACCGTGTCGGGATTCCTGCTTTTCCCTCACCGGGCACTCGCCGTCCACCCGTTACCATCCACACAGGATGGTCACTGTCTCCGCTGGCTCCCACAGGGGAGGCCTTTCCCTCCCACACCACTGGATGGAGCGCAGGGCGGGGTTCTCAGGAGATGCTCAGTGTTCAGGCCTTGGGGCTTTTGGGGCTTTGCCAGTAATCCAGCGGCCGGTTCTAGTGTCCTCTGATGTCTACGCTGCCACCTCTGCATGGCTTTCTAGCTGTTGGTATCATCTGAAGATGTGGCAGTGACCTTCACTGGGGAGGAATGGGGGCGGCTGGACCTGGCCCAGAGGACCCTGTACCGGGAAATGATGCTGGCCACCTGCGGGCTCCTGGTCTTGCTGGGTAAGACCTCATTTCTCTCCTACAGCCTCTTTGGTCCTCTCTATACGTGGTGAGGGATCCCCCTGTTCTCCCGGCAGCCTCGGCGTGCTGTGGTCTGAGACGTTCTCTCCTGTGGACTCCGTGTCTCTCCAGCAGGGATCGTAAGAGACAGTCCCTCTCAGCACGTTCATCCCAGTGTCCCGCACAAGCTGGCCCCAGTTGGATGTCCTTAATCCGGGTTCCCCTGAGATGGAAGGTGGCTGGTCCAGCATGGTCCAGTCACGCGTCCTCATGGCCGCTAAGCAGGACCTCTGAGTGACGGGAGGGCCAGCCAGGCAAAATAAGGCTGTTTGCCATCCCCGCTACTGTTGTTTTCCCAGCAACATGATCTCAGCTAAAGGCTGCTTCAGGCCCTGGTACATGCGCCGTGACCTGGACTCCCTGCGACCCATGCCTTGGCTCCCTGCAAAGTGTGCCGATGCCCTGTCGGAGGGCGTGGGGGGCAGCCGAGAAAGCTGCCCATTTTCCCTTTCTCTTTCCTGGCGCTGTTGGTTGAGTGTTGGCTCAGGGCTGCATCTGTGAGCTCTTGGCTAACTTCCTCATCCACAGGTACAATAGCACTGAGCTTGGCACCACGAGCCCGCTGGGGTGCAATGCCAGTCTCTGGATTCGATCATTTATATAGTAACCCTTCACTTACAGCCAGTGGCCTACGACCTGGGAGGTGCTTGGAAGAAATCTGGCAACAAAGCAAGTGACCGGATCCCAGGTTTTCTCCCACCTAAATCTTTAACAGGCAATTTGCCCAGAAATTGGTCTGAGTACAAATTGAATGGAGGCCCAAGGTCTCCCTTCCCCCCAGGCCCGGATGGGTCCCTCTCACGGGGCTCGTGCGGCCTGGCGTCCTCATGGTGGCTCCCAGGAGGTCCGTCATCAAGAAAGTGAGCACCGTGGTACTTTATGATCAATATGACAGGACGGAGATTGTGGGGCTGGGCGTTCCGAGCAGATGGAGTCCCTGGGAGAGGGGGCGCCTGGCCCCTAACAGACGAAGGAAGCTCTGAGCCTCCTTGTCCTCTGCTCCCTTCCAGAGTTCACTGTCAGGCCCGCGGCAGACGCCAGGGAGCACTGGCTCAGTGACAGCTGGGTCTTACTGGCCTGAGGACGAGGCTTTGTAGTTCCTGTGTCTCTGGGTCCTGGGACCTCCATCAGTGACCTCTCTCCAGCCTTCGCTGAGTCTGTTTACCTTTGGCAAAAATACGTTTGACCGCGTGGAACAGAACATTGCCTCCGAGTGGTCAATGTGTTGTTCACTCCCGAGAAGCTTAACACACTGTGCTACCATGCTGGCCCCAGAGATAATATACGTCATTTCTATTGTGTATTAAAAATGTTTAACATTTAGCATCTGACAGCTAAATCTTAATCAGTCTGGAGGTAAGAGTACAATTTTGTTTTTCCCATGTGTCACATAGTTTTTGTAGAGCTGTTCGTTTGAACATTTCCTCCTTTGCACACTGGACTTCCTGCTACTTCTGTCAAATAGCAAAATCCCACAAACCTGTTTCTGAGGTTCTCTGTTCTATCTCTTTCCTCTGACCACTGCCATCTATGCCTTCGTCACACCGCCTTGATGTATATAACTCCATCACGATACCAGTTCCTCATTGGCAAGACCTGTTCTACTCTTCTTTGGAGATATTTTCTAAACAAATTCCACCATCAGCGTGTCAACATCAATGGACACCCCTGTTGGAATTTTACCTGATATTGTGTTGAATGTACAGATACTTGGGAGGAACGAGCAACTTTATGTTATTCTCTGTTCACGTGTCTGTTACATTCGCTAACTTCCTTTATTTGGGATGTTTCCTATTTTGTGTCTCCTTAAGTAATCTTTATTCACATACACCAGACTCTTGCTATCCATCCAGTTGCTGTCTGTCTCCACCTCCCGCATTCCCCTCCTGATTGCTCTGGGAGTCCTCTGCGCCTTTAGCAATGCATGCCACAGCACCTTGTCCGCGTAGCGGACACTGGTCTCCTTCCGCCGCCCGTCTGGATCGGGGTCGGTGCGCTTCCCTGTCACCGTAGTGCCGGGAACTTCCTGTCTCGGAGCACATTTGTCACCAGCAGCGACAACCGTGACTTTGCCCAGCCTCTGCTGCTGTGGCGAGTGAGGCGTCTCCACTCCAGGTTCTCTGTTCCTCGCCCAGCTTTGCCTCTTGGATTCCCTTTTAAAGACGTCAAGAGGCCAAGGATTAGGGAAGAAATTGCAGACCCGAGTTTAAGAAGTATAAACGCGAGGCCCCAGAGGCACCGTCTTCATCTTTATTCTCCAAAAGTGGGGGTTTTGTTTGCTCTGTGTTGACATCACTAAGGGACACTTTCTGTATTGGATTCCCTCCAGGTGAGGAAGCAAACCCCGAGACCATAGCGCCCGTCGCTTCTCGGCTGGCCTTCTCTGCGCAATGCCCCTTCCAGGAACAACTGACCCTGAGGTCACAAGGGATCCTAGGCTGGAGAAAGCCGAGGATGAGGGAGGGCTACCGGAAGCACAAAAAGGGCACCTGGGGTCAGGATCAGACCCCCACAAGGAGACGCACCCTGGGAAACTGAGCCGTGAGCGCCGTGACTTGGAGAAGGACCGCCGTCTAGGGCTAAGGGTGTGACAGGAGCGAGTCACGCCGCAGAGTGCCCTCCGTCAGCGTGACTCCCAGGGACCAGGCAGGGACCCCGTCGTCGGCGGTGCAGGGGATAACCCCTACAACTGCAAGGAATGTGGGAAAGGGTTTAGCAGGACTTGGGCGCTTGTCCGACATCAGCAGATTCACAGAGGGGTGAAGCGCAGGGATGCAGCGAGTGTGGGCAGGCCTGTCGCTCTTTGGCCGACATCGGAGGTTTCATACTGGGGAGAAGCCGTGCAAGTGCATGGAGTGTGGCCAGGCCTTCCAACGCCGGTCTCAGCTCACCGAGCACCAGCGCGGTCACACTGGGGACGAGCCCTGTGCGTGCCGAGAGTGCAGGAAGCTTTGACCCTTCGCTCTCCTTTTGTCCAACAAGATAGGACCCACACGAGAGAAGAGCCCTGTGAGCAGAGAATGTGGGGAAGTGTTCTGCTACAGCTCTTGCCCAGTGCAGGAGGGTGCATGGTGGGAAGCAACTCCATGGGGCGCGGTGAATGTGGGAGGGCTCTCACTCACTCACCGCCCCGCTTTGATCCAGCATGACCCACGCGGGAGAGAAACCCTTCTTGTGCAAAGAACGTGGAAAAGCTTTTGCCTCAACTCGTCCTTGCCCCAACACCTGAGAATTCACACGGGAGAAAAACCCATGAACATGGAAAGGCCTTTGCTCACCGCTCCACGTGTACCCGGCACAGGGGAACCCATACAGGAGAGAGGCCCTTTGCATCACAGAACGTGGGAGGAGCTTCTGTGATAGCTTTTCCTTAATGCAGCACGGGAGGATTCCCACTGGCGAGAAGCCCTGTGAGTGCCGCGAGTGTGGAAACACTCTGTTGTTATCCAACAGGCTAGGGCCCCCAGTGGAGACAAGCCTTTGTCTCCAAGAATGTCTTTGTCTTGCAAGAATGTGCAAAAGCTCATTACTGTAGCTCTTCCTTCACACACACACACACACACACACACACACACACGGATCCACACTGGAGAAACACTGTGTTTGCAGGGCACGTGAGCCTGCAAACTTTGTTCGGCATAATCGGGTCCACACTGGAGAAAGTCTTTTGAGTACAAAGAATGTGAAAAAGTCTTTCGTGACAGTCTTGCCTTAACTCAGCACAAGAGAGACCCCTTGAGTGCAGTGAATGTGGAAAGACCCTCAGCCACAGTTCATCGTTCACTCACCATCGAAAGATCCACACCGGAATTCAAATGACAAAGGAAGGCCTTGTGCAGGCGTGAGCGGCTCAGTCAGCTGCAGTGCGCCCACACTGGTGAGATACCTTTCCTTTTAAATAGAACAACCAAGGAAAATCTTCTGGCCACAGAAATATCTTAGTATCTGAGAAATCATAGAATTGTTAGCTCCATGAAAGCTTTCTGAGACAGGTTGTGGTTTATCATCTTAAGAATTGTATGAGAGGGGCTGTCTCTGTGGCACAATAGGCTAAGCCCCCACCTGCCATGCAGGCATCCGTATGGTGCTGGTTTGTGTCCCGGCTGCTCCTCTTCCAGTCCAGCTCTCTGCTATGGCCTGAGAAAGCAGTAGAAGATGGCCTAGGTCCTTGGGTCCCTGCCACCCCCATGGGAAACCCAGAAGAAGCTCCTGGCTCCTGGCTTCAGATTGGCCCAACTCCAACCATTGCAGCCATTTGGGGAGTGAACCAGCAGATGGAACATTCTCTCTGTGTATCTCTCCCTCTCTCTGCCTACCTCTCAAATAAATAAATACATCATCTTTTAAAAAATTACATGAGAAATTCCCCCAGCCTAGAGATGCCTGGTGTACCTGAGAGTCACCCAGGAGAGAGGCTCATCGTTGTGCATTTCGGTAGAATGTCAGCAACAACTTTCCTCTTTACACATCCACCTCGGGAGCATTTTAAAGGAACAGTAGGAGATCAAGAGACTCATAAGAGGATAAACAAGGAAATGCATGACTTGTTTCTAATTTGCCTGTGAGACCTGAGATATTTTTTCATTTTGGAGAGCAATGGAATAGAGTGTGAGTTTTTGATGCACCAGAGTCAGGAGAGCTGGATCATTGAGGGCAGCTCTGTCAACATGGAAAACTTTTCTTTGTTCCAAAACATGTGCTCCCTGCCCTTAAAGAGCTTAAGTCTGTGAGGAATACAAAAGCTTGAGTCTGAAACACACACACACACACACACACACACACACGGATTTGCTTGCATGCATACGTTTTTATATGCAGTGAATTCTTGTTATTCGTGGTAGTTCTGTTATGTGACTTTGCCAGGCACACTGAATTAGTGAATACTGAACCATTGTTGCTAGGCAGAAATACAGAGTAGGTTCCTGTGGGTCTCTGGTCCAGACATTTCTATCAGCCATTCAGAACATAACCTTTTACAGATCTTTTTCTTCTGTTTAAAAACACCTTGGGTAGTATGTTTCTTATAAATTTAGACTATTTATAGAAAAGATATTTAAATTATAGCATTTTTGTGTAATCTGTATTGTACTGCATTGACTTTCGTGCAGTTATAGACACACATAGTAATACAATATTCATATGCAATAAATAACAGGAAATACCACACAGCACTCAGAAAACTGTGAACACATTCTATACAGTACATTAAGACAGTAAAGATCATTCTAGAAAACATTTAAGATTAAAATACTTTTGTTGGAGCCATAGGACGGTACACTACATAGGTAAACCTCTTGACCCTGACTCTGGGCAAGAAAACCAAGGGAGAGGTTGAGGAAGCCACTCTGTGACAAGGCTGACGTGTTGATACCTGGCTGTTCTCTCTCAGGAGTTTGACTCCCACTACTTGGTGACAGTGTCAGCAACTTTCCCTCCCAAACGGCTTGGAAAACTGCATCCGCTTTGGTGGCTTCTCACTCTAAATGTCGAAGTGTCCCAGAGGGAGACCTAAGTCAGAGGCTGCATTCAAGCCAGGCACATCCTTCTTGTCATTGAAAAACATTGTCAGGCAGAAGTCCCATGTGACGTTTTGGCTGCCCCGAGAGGGACGGTTCCTGGAGTCCCCAGCTGACTTTCACAGCCTACTCCTCACTGCTGACTTGGGTGTTTTGTTTTACCATCCCATCTAGGTCTTCCCTCATGTCCCCCAGCACTTTCTCTGCCAAACTTTCCTCCACATTTCTTTAAAAAAAAAAAAAGATTTATTTATTTACTTGAAAGGTAGAGTTAGACAGGCACAGGCAGAGAGAGAAGTCTTCCATCTTCTGGTTCACTCCCCAAATGGCTGCAGTGGCCGGAGGTGGGCTGATCCGAAGCCAGGAGCTTCTCCGGATCTCCCACACAGGTTCAGGGGCCCAAGGACTTGGGCCCTCTTTTTGTTGTTGTTTTAAAGATTTATTTTATTTATTTGAAAGAGTTACAGAGAGAGAGAGAGAGAAAGAGAGAGAGAGAGGTCTTCCACCCACTGGTTCACTCCACAAATGGCTATAACAGCCAGAGCTGGGCACATCCACAGCCAGGAGCTTCTTCTGGGCCCCAAGGTGGGTGGAGGGGCCCAAGGACTTGGGCCATCCTCCACTGCTTTCCCAGGCGCATTAGCAGGGAGCTGGATAGGAAGTGGAGCAGCCGGAATCGAACCGACTCCCATATGCGATGCCAGCACTGCAGGCGACAGCTTTACCCACTACACTGCAGCACCGGCCCCCTCCTTGTTTCTTACCATTGAAGCCTTTTCCACTCATCTGTCACTGTAGGATCATTTTTATTGTCTCACTGTACTGTATGGAATGTGTTAACAGCAATTGCTTTATGGGAGGTTTTTTTCTTTATATTTTCTGTACCTTTCAGAGCCTTCAAAAACTTTTCATAAGTCCAGCCAGTCAAACATTATCAATAATAGCCTGCTTGACAGTATCCGAAGCTGGCCAGCGCAGCCATGTCTGACAGTCTGGCTGTCAGTAGTCCGGTGCTTCCCTTGCTGGTGTCGCGAGCCGCGCGAGCTTTGCTGTAAAGTCCTTCACGTTGTGTATACGAAAGCCTTTAAGCACACACTCTGATGAAGAGGTTGGATGGCAGGTACAGTGTTTGGGGCTTGAAAAGAACATTTAGGGTCGAGTGGGAATTTGCAAGTTCTCCATGGCAATGAGGCGATATCCAGAAGTAATAGGAACGTGAAGGCAGCGTTTTTGCCATGGAGATGGTATTCAGCTTGGATAAAGCGGTTGTGGGGCCAATCCTAGAATGTTTCTGATGTTACCATACATATCTGTTCTACTCACCATGGACTGGCATACAGATCAGGGTTTTCCCTCTGTCTCCTGTGGATCTGGGGTCCTTTGCAAAGTCAGGTTCACATTGAATGTCATCTGGTATTCCCACACAGCAGCAAGGCTGGGTGACCTCTGCATGACTTAAAGTCAGGGATTGGGAGGCCGTGTGGGTTGAGTAGGTTCATTTGCCCAGGACCTCACAAAGCGGGCCAGGCTCCTCAACACTGAATCCTGTTTCCACCAAACCCTTTTCCAAAGTGCGTCTTTCTGATGTGCAGAATGTGCTTCGCTCTGCAGCGTTGACATCCTTTGTCCTGTGTTACCACTTGACATGTAGAACCAGTGGGTCAAGCTGAGGTTCCCACTTTTCTGATCTGAATATCGTAACTCTAAGTGTCTTTTTTTTTTTTTTGACAGGCAGAGTGGACAGTGAGAGAGAGAGACAGGGAGAAAGGTCTTCCTTTGCCGTTGGTTCACCCTCCAGTGGCCGCCGCGGCCAGCGCACTGCGGCCGGCGCACCGCGCTGATCCGAAGGCAGGAGCCAGGTACTTCTCCTGGTCTCCCATGGGGTGCAGGGCCCAAGTACTTGGGCCATCCTCCACTGCACTCCCGGGCCACAGCAGAGAGCTGGCCTGGAAGAGGGGAAACCGGGACAGAATCCGGTGCCCCGACCGGGACTAGAACCCGGTGTGCCGGCACCACAAGGCGGAGGATTAGCCTAGTGAGCCGCAGTGCCGGCCACTCTAAGTGCCTTTGACTTTTACCCTCAGAGATGCTGTCTTGCATGCTTTGTGAAACTGGTCATCATCATACGAATTCACAAGTTGTGCCTCTTCCATGTTTCCTGCAGCCTCACGTAGATGTTGCTTTTAACACTTTCTGAACCAGCCTCATTCTAAACGGGCGATTCTGCTGCGCCTGTCTGGTGGCCCTGTAGGGTTGATTGACAAGCATTGAACTTAGCGCCAACAGCGGCATAACCCGTAACTGAAGGAAGCTTCTCTGACACACACATTCTCTTCACTGGGCACTTTCTGCACGTAGGAACATTAGATGCCACCTCGGCACTACACTTGGTGGCAATTTTTAATAGCAAAATCACACACACACACATTCACATACACACACACACACACACAGAGAGAGAGAGAGAGAGAGAGAGAGAATGCACCAAACAGACTGAAAAATATGCTTCAAAGTGTGAGCTTTGAAATAATACAGCACCATTGTGTGCCGCAGCCAGTAATATGAACGGTGGACAAGTCAACACTTCTGCCGCTCCGCACATGACCGCCAGAGTTCTTTGAGTATCAATTTGAGGGGTACAAATACATTTTAGTGAATAGATGAATTCACAAATCGAGAAGTCACAAAAAATGTGCGTAGTCAGTATGTTCCATTTTCTGTTCATCGGAAAAGCATCAGATCTTGAAGATCTCACTCTCCTTCGTGTGGCTATACCTTTAGTCCAGTTTGCCAGCTAACAGCCTGCTTCCTGGGGATGGGCTGGGATTTCAGGCCATTTACTGATGACAAGATTGGGTGGGTGTCCTTGCCCATGTCACCCCTCCCTAGATCTCTGTGTTCTCTTAAGAGTAGGAAGGTAGCTGCTGAACTTGAAAAAGCACGGGAACGTGAACCGCTAGTAAACCAGGTGACGCGCAGACACGGAGGCAGGCAGGAACCCGGGACAGAGAAGCTGGCAAGAGCTTGCTTGTTGGAGGAAGCAGCTCAAGGTGAAAGTGGCTTCACAGACAGAGCGGCAATTCACAGAGTAGCTTTGTAATCTGGGCGGAGTAGCAGGGCCAGATCAACAGCACCGTGAAAATCTGGGTTCGCCTCTGACTGCCCTGTTGCCCTGGATTGCTCTGGATAATTTTAGCAAGTACCTAAGTATTCTCTCCTGTTTCCTAAAAATTCTGTAGTTGTTCTACTTTCGGGGTAGAAATTTCTCAACCTAAGCTTAGGTCATTAATTCCAGGCCTTTTTCTTTTCCTACGCAGGCTTTTAGCACTACAAATTTCTCTCTAAATGCTTACTTAGTAACATAATTTTTTTTTTCTTGAAAGGCAGAGTTAGTGAGAGAGAGAGAGACAGAGAGAAAGGTCTTCCTACTGTTGGTTCACCCCCCAAATGGCTGCTACGGCGGGCATGCTGCGCCGATCCGAAGCCAGGAGCCAGGTGCTTCTCCTGGTCTCCCATGCGGGTGCAGGGCCCAAGCACTTGGGCCATCCTCCACTGCCTTCCTGGGCCACAGCAGAGAGCTGGCCTGGAAGAGGGGCAACTGGGACAGCATCCGGCACCCCAACTGGGACTAGAACCCGGGGTGCCGGCACCGCAGGCAGAGGATTAGCTTAGTGAGCTGTAGCGCTGGCCACATAAATTTTTTAAAAATATTTATTTACTTCTTTGAAAGTCAGAGTTACAGAGAGAGGAGAGGCAGAGAGAGAGAGAGGTCTTCCATCTGCTGGTTCACTCCCCAGTTGGCCGCAATGGCCGGGGCTGCACCAATCCGAAGCCAGGAGCCAGGAGCTTGCTCCAGGTCTCCCACATGGCTGCAGGGGCTTAACCAGGACTCAGCAGAGAGCTGGATCAGAAGAGGAGCAGCTGGGTCTCGAACCGGCACCCATATGGGATGCTGGCACTTCAGGCCAGGTCATTAGCCCGCTGAGCCACAGTGCCGGCCCCGGTAACATAAATTTTGACATGGCATTTTAATTTCAATCAGTACTAATAATTTTGAAATTCCCTTTCAGTGTCTACTTTGGTCTGTGGAATTTATCTAACGTTGACTGTGGTCCGGGCACATACTTTGTATAGCTTGAAACTCTTTACTAAGATTTGCTCTATGACCCAGAACATGTATATTTTGGTGATTAGTCCAAGTGCATGGAACATCACGCAGGCTGTGCTCTCTGAGCGGAGCGTCTCTGAGTGCCGAGTGGGTGTAGGCGGTCGAGAGCGCTGTCTCTGCACCCTCCCTGTCCCTGTTTATCAACCACACAGAGAGTGGGCTTTAAAGATCCCTCTGCTGTGAGTGTAGGTCTATCTATTCCTCCTAGCTTACCTGTCATCTTTTCTTTATATTTAAGTGTTTTTATTAGGTGTATAAATATTTAGGTGATCTTCTTTGCTCTGAAGTTAGTTTTATGTGGCATTACGGTTACCATGGTGTGTCTCTGTGCTTTGACTGTTTGTATCTTTATATTTAAAGTGGTTTCCTTGTAGGCACGTTATTTCTTACTTTTTACCTGCTCTGAAAAAGCTATCTTTTATTTAGAGCATTTACAACCTTTACATTCAGTTCGCCCATAGTTTTGGGCTTTTCACTTTGCCATTTTGCTATTGGTTTTCTCTTTATCCTGCTCTATATTAACTTTTTCTCCTTTTTCTGGCTTTGGATTGTATATTTCTTATGATCCCTTTGTTGTTGAAACTATTTAAATTGTTTGTTCACAGGATGGCCAGTCAGGCACCACACAAGAGGTCTGAAGAACATGTGTTACACTCCCAAGTCCTAGAGAGACAGCCATTTTCCGACACCAGGAGGCTGCACAGAGGGGGAAGGGACAGCACCAGGGTAAGCACCCAGGGAACAGGCCCAGAGAGCCGAGAGAACAAGGACCCACGGCGAGGGCCCTTACTGGGTGTCAGGATGAAGTACACAGGTGAAAGGCGCAGGCAGCCTGCGTCAGGGCCATGCTCGCCACACTGGTGCATCGGCTCACCTGGCTGGGGACACGGATGCGACAGGAAAATCAGTGTAATAGAGTGATGCTGTGGTATCTCGTCATTAACAGTCCTCATGTTGGGTGGGCAGTGCTTCCCTCCTAGACTGTGGGACAGCTTGATGCAGCCACCGAAGGTAAACTTTGATGAAGACACCTAGGAAGAAGCTTTGGTGAAGTTTTATCATTTGGTTCATATCAGGCACTCCACTTTGTGGGAGAAAACCAAAAGCACAGGTCAGCTACCTCTGGATTTAAGGAAACCTGCCGGAATATTCAGCTGTGTTATTAAATGCCTTCACTGCTTTGCCTGTTTCTCATAGCTTGGTCTCCTTCTCTGGTTACTGAATAGTTAAGAGCAGCTTATTGCACAAGGTGCAATGTTTCATTCACCCTTTGAGTACAATCAGAGGGGGCCACCAGACCATGCTGGTTGGTAGACAGGGTTTGATTTTGTTTGACCAAGGCTGCTGTACTGGGGCTAACAGTGGTGGGTCCTGTGGCTGTGACCTCTAAAAGGACTGTTGCCCATCTTGCCAGAGGTTGATGGAAATAGGAAGGTACCCATCAGATGAGAAAATGACAGTCCCTGGTGTAACTGCCATACCCTGGGGTGTGGTTTCATTAGGGAAAATAGGAGCGGGTAGAGAGGAAGAATGTACAAGGTGAAGGAGCACAGTGCACCTGTGTGGACGTGAGGTAAGGAAGGTGCATGCCCCACTCAGGGACTGGCCAGCAGGGGGGCTCCTGGGCACATGTGGCAGGTTGGGGTGTTAGCGTGGCTTGATTAGAACATGCAGCCATCATCCCTGGTTAGTGGTTATGAAAACAAGGGGCCGGCGCTGTGGTGCAGCGGGCTAACGCCCTGGCCTGAAGTGCCGGCATCCCATATGGGCACTGGTTCTAGTCCCGGCTGCTCCTCTTCCGATCCAGCTCTCTGCTATGGCCTGGGAAAGCAGTAGAAGATGGCCCAAGTGCTTGGACACCTGCATCTATGTGGGAGACCTGGAAGAAGCTCCTGGCTCCTGGCTTTGGATCAGCGCAGCTCCGGCCATTGCAACCAACTGGGGAGTGAACCATCGGATGGAAGACCTCTCTCTCTCTCTGCCTCTCCTCTCTCTGTGTAACTCTGACTTTCAAATAAATAAATCTTTAACAAAAGAATGGAAACAAGTGATATACTCAAGCAAATGGGGCTTGGGGGGCTTTCTGTTTATATGGTATTAGACAAAAAAATAGACCCAAGACCTTTTAGGTCTCTAACAATACCTTAATGGAGTTGTGAAGTGTGTTAGAAAGATGTGCCTATGAAGATGATGGGCCCAGCGGTTGTTGGAGGTTGTAACAGTTGGTCAGTAAACTGTATGTAAGAAGTGGGGTATTCGTGTGTAATCAAGCCGGAAGAGTGACCGGAGAAGTCACCAGGGAGTGGAGAATTCTCTTTGCAGGGCCGAGGGCTTCGCTGAGAGGCAGACGTCTCCTAGGGAAGCGGTCATTCCTACCATGTTTCAGAACGGCAGAGATGGTAGTAATCTCTACTAGATTTTCTTTAGGTATTGGCGTGTAGGCTGTACATTTTGACACAGAGCAAGGAATAGAACAGGAACATGGGAATAGGCAGACAGAAAGCTCCGAAACAGAACCGTTAGTGTCTAAGGAAAGGAAAGCAAAATTACCTCGTGTCCACGGGCATCACTGGGTAGAGTTTGGTGTTTTGGGTAAAGTTGTCCCTGTCATAGGAGGTGAACTCATCTACAATGCCAAAATCTTTTAAGATTTATTTATTTGAAAGTCAGAGTTACAGAGAGAGAGGAGAGGCGGCGGCGGGGGGGGGGGGTGTCTTCCATCCGCTGGTTCACTCCCCATTTGGCCGCAATGGCCAGAGCTGTGCTGATCCAAAGCCAGGAGCCAGGTGCTTCCTCCAGGTCTCCCACGTGGGTGCAGGGCCCCAAGGACTTGGGCCATCTTCTACTGCTTTCCCAGGCCACAACAGAGAGCTGGATCGGAAGAGGAGCAGCCGGGTCTTGAACCGGCACCCATATGGGATGCTGCACTGCAGGCCAGGGCGTTAACCCCCTGTGCCACAGCGCTGGCCCCGCCAACATCTTAAGCTGGGGAGATGCTGCCTGCAGTGATGGCTTCTCCAGATGTGAGCCTCTGTACATAGCTACAACCTTGTCCACAAGGATCGTGTGTGGCAGAACTGTTGAGGCTCCCCACGGGTCACCCAGAACACGTCGGCTTTGGAAGTGAAGGTAAAAGAGGTCAAGAGGCTGCTGGAATAGGCATGAACAGAACATGTTAGCCAAATGTACACAAGCAAACGATGCGCCAGCAGTTGATTGAATAGCATCAGTAATTTTGATAATATTAGCTACTGACAGGAACACAGCATTAAGGTTGTAGTAATCCTGCACCTGAGGTGCCTCCCACTACCTTCTCCCCACAACCCCCACATTTAAGAACAGGCAAGGTCAGGATGTCAAATGGGGAAATGGTGGGGACAGTCACCCCTTTATTAGTTTGGTTTCCTATGAGCTTTTGAAGACCCTGTTGTAACCTGTATTGGGCCATGTTGACTATTTTAATTAGGGGCCCATGAGGTCTTATTTGATCAAGTCTGCTTCTAAGTGTTGAAGAGTTTACCTTCTGATTTATTGTGTTCCAGGATCTGTGCTCCAACAAGGGATGTCCTACGGTAGTGGGCACAGCTATGATTATAGAAATTTAGGCAAGTCTACTTTTTTTTAAAAAAGATTTATTTTATTTGTTTGAAAGAGTTACAGAGAGAAGTAGAGACAGAGAGGTCTTCCATCCGCTGGTTCACTCCCCACATGGCCTCAACGGCCAGAGCTGCACTGAGCCGAAGCCAAGAGCTTCTTCCAGGTCTCCCACGTGGGTACAGGGGCCCAAGCAGTTGGGCCATCTTCTACTGCTTTCCCAGGCCATAGCAGAGAGCTGGATCGGAAGTGGAACAGCTGGGACTAGAACTGGCGCCCACATGGGATGCTGGCGCTTCAGGCCAGGGCTTTAATCCACTGCACCACAGCGCCGGCCCTGCAAGTCTACGTTTAAAATGCAACTTGTCTAATTTTTCCTCTACTTTCTGTGTACTCACTTTGTAAGATTATAGGAGGCATACTGTTTAAACTTAATGGAATCCATGGCTGTAACTATAATTTTGAACCCCAATATAGATTAAGTGCAAAGTTTCCTTTTGATACATTTAGCAGCTGTTTTTAACATTTTAACATCTTTAAAGGCACAAAAGCCAATCATTGCTCTTTTTATTTTTACTCTATAAATTCTAATATAACTTAGTACTTAAGTTTTGGCTTTACAATTGAACCAAATTATGGAACTTTGTTATAATTTATATATTTAATTTATATAAATTAGTATATACTTATACAGTATTCAATAGCTATATGTAATTTAGCTGAATACCTGTTGTTTTCTCCCAGTGTATGTGGGGGTTCATTTTTGCTTGTTTATTTTTAAATCTTTAGTTGTCTGAGAGACAGAGAAGAGTGCACACCCAGCTGCTGATCATCTCCCAACAGCCAGGGCTGGGCTAGGCCAAGGCTGGGAGCTGGGGGGCAGGAGCCCAACCGCTGGCGCCATCATCGGTGCCTCTCATGGTCTGCAGTATCAGGAGTTCCTCAAGGGCCAGACGCAGAATCAAACACAAGCACCGACTGCAGTGTGGGGTGCAGGTGCCCTGCCTGGCATCCTTCCCGCGAGGCCAGATGCCCACTCCCTGGGTTTGCTTGAAAGGGTTAAACAATCTAGACTCAGCGTATGTTTGCTGGGCCTGGCATTTGTTCAGCACACAGGTTTAAATGTCCTTTTCTTACCTCCCCTCCTCAGGCCTGTTCACAGGCACCTAAAGCAACAATGTTGTTGTTTTTTTTCCTTTTTGTTGGTTTTTTTAGGCTTTTAGCTGCCTGGAACCTCAGCCTTTAGTTTCCGTCCTTGAAGTGCCTACCTAAAATCTCAAGGCTGCCCAAAGAACTTAATGTTTCCTTTATGGTTATTTTTCAAATTCTCACAACCAGAATGCAGACATTGAGAAGTGGAGTGTAGTCTCAGCAGGCTGAGTTCGAATCCAGAGCTGCGTTAATATGTAGCCCTTGTGACAGGCCCACAGGGAGACTGGGGAGGCTCACTGGTGTGGCGGTAACCATCCTGTATTTATTTTTTCCATGTGCGTCTTTCTCGTCACACTGCTTACTTTCTGCACCTCTCAAGTCTCGTGGCCTTGTTATTGTGTCTTTTGTCAATGACTTTTACAGGGAAGGCTTTATGCTCTAATGCAGTCTATTTAAAGCAGTGCCTGCCCAGCACAAAGGTAGGCTCCCAGAAAATGCTATGTGATAAGTGCCTTGGGTCTTCCTAGATCTTCAGCAACAGGCTCTAATGCACCTGACTGGTCCAACACTAATGAACACACTTTCCAAGCACCAGTGACCTTCAAAGTCATGGTTGTAACCTTTTTTTTTTTTTTAAAGAATTATTTATTTTTGTTTATTTATTTGAAGGGCAAGCAAACAGACGGGGAGAGACAGAAAGAGATCTTTCATCTGCTGTTTCACTCCCCTAAATGGCCCCAAGAGCCAAGGTTAAGCCAGGCCGAAGCCAGGAATTCCAACCAGGTCTCCCACAAGGGTGGCAGGGCCCAAATACTTGAGTATTAGCAGAGAGCCGACTTGGAAGCGGAACAACAGACTCACACCAGCAGTCTGGTGTTGCATGCAGCAGCTTAAGCCGCGTGCCCCAGCGCTGGCCCCAGGGAAAGCGAGAGCCGCTGTACCTCGCCAGGGGACCCGGTACTAGAGGTGACGCTGAGGACTCAGGGAGTCTGGGCTCACTGAGCAGAGCCCCCACCTCTCCACCAGGCGAGGTGCCTTGTGTCAGTTCGAGTCCCGGCTGTTCCACTTCCGATCCAGCTCTCTGCTGTGGCCTGGGGAAGCAGTGGAAGATGGCCCAAGTGCTTGGGCCCCTGCACCCACGTGGGAGACCTGGAAACAAGCTTCAGGCTCCTGGCTTTGGATTGGCCCAGCTCCAGCCATTGTGGCCATTTAAGGAGTGAACCAGCGGGTGGGACGATCTCTCTCTCTGCCTCTGCAACTCTGCCTTTCAAATAAATAAATCTTTACAAAAAAATTTAATAAACCACATGCTGGGCGTGAAAACCCAGAGTCATACGCTAATGGAACCAAGAGGTTAGCGACAACCCAGGATGGTGTTCAGGATGTGGACCTCGCGGGAGGCCTGTAGGTCTCTGGGGACGCGCCTGCAGCAGGTGGTTCTCCCCAGGGCTCCCTGCGTCAGCACTTTCTCTACTGCCGGCGTGCCTGTGATCTGTCCCCCCCACGCTCTACCACTGCCGGTGCAGCTGCACCATCCTGGATGTGCGCCTCCGAACTGAGCTGAATGAGCCTTATCCTCTGGACAGTGTGTTGCCATGGGTACTTCGTTATAGTAACAAAAAGCTAATCTAGTGCTCATCACATAATTAGCACTCACCCAGTAAGATTCAGTTAAAAACCACACCCACAGTCAACACTGCTCTAATCTCCCACTAAAGGCTATAGTATGGCTAAAACAAATTCTTCAAGAAGTAGTAACACTTTTTTCAAAAGTCACAGAGAGTTCATTATATACAAAATAATTTTTATTAGAGACCAAAAATTTTATTAATACTATTTTTACTTCTTTGACAGCTTTAATTTTCAACAGTGTACAATTTACTGGAACCACTAGATGGCTAGATATTTGCACATAACCATTAGTCAAAAATAATTTCTAGGGCCCGGCACTGTGGCGTAGCAGGTAAAGCTGCTGTCTGCAGTGCCGGCATCCCATGTGGGCACTGGTTGGAGTCCCCAGCTGCTCCACTTCCGGTCCAGCTCTCTGCTGTGACCTGAGAAATCAGTAGAAGATGGCCCAAGTCCTTGGGGCCCTGCATCCACGTGGGAGACCCGGAGGAAGCTTCTGGCTCCTGGCTCCTGATCAGCACAGCTCCGGCTGTTGCAGCCATTTGAGGAGCAAACCAGCAGATAGAAGACCTCTCTCTCTCCTCTGCCTCTTCTCTCTCTGTGTAACTTTTACTTGCAAATAAATAAATAAATCTTTTAAAAATTTTTTCTATAGAGCATATGAGCAAAACTATGTTACTGCTCTGAGAAATGTATATTTATTTATAATAAACTTGCTTGCTCTTCTGTAGGATTCTGTTTACAGTGCTGCTGCCAAACAAGATTTAGACATAATGCCTTACCCTGCAGGTTGCCTTACCGTTAATCTGATGTCTAGCAAGATAGCTTAGTGGACACCTGGCAACATGTCTCACACTGCGGGAGCTCTTTAATGTACAACGAGGAATGCGCTTAAACTAGAGGACTTCGACTTCTAGTTTTCTGCATTCACAGAGCTTCTCTCCGGCAGAAGTTTGGCTTTTGCTGACTTAGGATCTACGGCTGAGGTTTACTTTGATTCCTGCTTTCACTCGCACCTGGTCTCTCACATGCATAGTCATTCAAATGGTCCGACGACTTTCCTACACTCACTGGCTTTATCGCAGTTATGGGTTCTTTGATGGGCGGTGAGATTGGAGCCTTTGCTGAAAGCTTTTCCGCATTCACTACACTGATATGGTTTCACTCCAGTGTGAGTTCTCTGATGCACAGTAAGGTTGGAGCTACAGCTGAAGGCCTTCCCGCACTTAATACATTCGTAAGGTTTCTCTCCAGTGTGGATTCTGTGATGCTGAAGAAGGGACGATCTGTGACTGAAGGCCTTCCCGCAAACACTGCATTCGTAAGGTGTCAGTCTGATGTGATTTCTCAAATGCATATCCAGCGATCCGGGCTGGCTGAAGGACTTCCTGCATTTCTGACACTCAAAGGGTCTTTCGTCCGTGTGCAGACTCTGATGCTGAATGAGAAGCGGGAGGCTACTGAAGCTCTGCAGACACTGGTTGCATTCACATTGCTTCTCGATGGTATGAATCCTCTGATGTCGAGTAAGGTGGGAGCTACAGCAAAAGGCTTTCCCACAGTTGCTGCATTCATACGGTTTCTCTCCAGTATGGATTTTTTGGTGGTGAATGAGAGATGACCTATGAATGAAGGCCTTCCCACACACTGGACACTCATAGAGTTTTTCTTGCGTGTGAATCCTCAGGTGTTCAATGAGATGTGAGACACGACTGAAAGACTTCCCGCAGCGCGTACATTCATACGGCTTCTCTCCAGTGTGAGTGCTCTGATGATTCGTAAGCGATGAGACGTGACTGAAGGCCTTCCCACATTCAGCGCATCTGTAAGGTTTCTCTCCGCTGTGGCTTATCTGATGTCGAGTAAGGGATGAGCCGTGGCTAAAAGTCTTCCCACATTCGTGACACTCATAGGGTTTCTCCCCTGTATGAATTCTCCAGTGGCGATTCAGGACTGACTGTTTGCCAAAGGCTTTCCCACATTCTCTACATGCATAGCCTTTCTCTCGATTACACAAAGTCTGGCGAAGGCTAAGCGATGTGCCCTGGTTGAAGGCCGCTGCAGCTTCATTAGAGTTCAGAAGCTTCCTCCCGCCACTGGCGCCCTCATTCCTGACAACGGACGTTCTTGGTGGGCTTGTCTTCAGCGTGTCACAGGCTCGCAACTTTGCTTCAGGAGAAAGTCTGTGCGGTTCAGAACGGGTGGGCTTTAAGTGGAAGGTGCCTCTAAACGCATTGCACTTGTTAAAGGTTTCCCCAGTGGGGCTCTCTCTACAGGGGAGAGGCACTGGTCTGAAATGTGTTCCCCGGCTCCTGGGCCTCCCCTCCTCTGTCTCTCTGCACTCCTGGTCCTTACTGGCACTTGAAAATTCACAACTTGGTTTTACAGTTTTTTCTGTTCTTTCTATTTCTGTTTGGGGTGACTCTTCATTATAAAAATCCCCTTTTGTTGATAATTCCTTGCTTTCCCATCTTGGTGCCCAATCTGAAATATATAAAGAAAGTAAAGTGGTGCTTTTTCTCTACTTCTTTTTTTTTCTTTCTCTCTCTCTCTCTTTTTTTTTTTTTTTTTTTTTTGACAGGCAGAGTGGACAGTGAGAGAGAGAGACAGAGAGAAAGGTCTTCCTTTGCCGTTGGTTCACCCTCCAATGGCCGCCGCAGCCAGTGCGCTGTGGCCGGCGCATCGTGCTGATCCGATGGCAGGAGCCAGGCACTTATCCTGGTCTCCCATGGGGTGCAGGGCCCAAGCACTTGGGCCATCCTCCACTGCACTCCCTGGCCACAGCAGAGAGCTGGCCTGGAAGAGGGGCAACCGGGACAGAATCTGGTGCCCCGACCGGGACTAGAACCCGGTGTGCTGGCACCGCAAGGCGGAGGATTAGCCTAGTGAGCCGCGGCGCCGGCCGCTCTACTTCTTAAAAAGAAATTTCTAGGATGGAAACAGGAGAAATAAAACCCCTGGAAAACACATGATTCTGACAAGTCCCACATTTCAGCTATTTCTAAGCAAAGCTCACAGGGAACGCAGACAGCTCACAGAGGCAAAAAGAGTGTTATTAGGGAAATGGGTAAATACAGGCAATCAGTTAAAATAAAAACGCAAGCAGGGCTGGTGCTATGGCATAGCGGGTAAGTATGCTGACTACAGTGCCAGCATCCCACATGGGCGCCGGTTCGCATCCCGGCTGCTCCATTTCCTATCCAGCTCTCTGCTGTGGCCTGGGAAAGCAGTGGAAGATGGCCCAAGTCCTTGGGTCCTTGCACCTGCATGGGAGACCTGGAGGAAGCTCCTGGCTCCTGGCTTCAGATTGGCACAGCTCCAGCCGTTGCAGCCATCTGGGGAATGAATCAGTGAATGGAAGACCTTTTTCTCTCTCTCTGTGTAACTCTGACTTTCAAATAAATAAATAGGGGCTGGCACTGTGGAGCAGAGGGTTAAAGCCCTGGCCTGAAGCGCTGGCATCACATATGGACACCAGTTCTAGTCCCGGCTACTCCTCTTCCAATCCAGCTCTCTGCTATGGCCTGGGAAAGCAGTAGAAGATGGCCCAAGTCCTTGGGCCCCTGCACTCCTGTGGGAGACCTGGAAGAAGCTCCTGGCTCCTGGCTTCGGATCGGTGCAGTTCCAGCCATTGCAGCCATCTGGGGAGTGAACCAGCAGATGGAAGACCTCTCTCTCTATCTCTACCTCTCTCTGTAACTCTGTCTTTCAAATAAATTAAATAAATCTTAAAATAAATAAATGTTTTTAAAAAATGTAAACTATCAGAAAGAAAATATGGAGGTCATTCTAGGTTCCAAGCCATCATTTTATACTATATTTATGTGAACAATGACATTTTATCTCATAGTCTTCTTCTCCAACCTTCAATTAATCTGTTTGCTGCCAGATTAATGATTAAAATACACAGTTTATACTACTACATTAAACCATTACAATGACAACAGAATAACCTAAGTACTACCTATGGGTCACAAAGGTTCAGGCTTTCTGAGTTGTTGTTTCTTGTACTGCTTTGTTTCAAATAAAGAGCATTTTTAATTATTATGATGGCAAAAAATTATGATGACAAAAATCTCATTTTGATTAGATGACATAAGCAATACAGGTAACAGTTTGGAAAAGAGGAACGATCATTTTGAAATTTACCTCTGGAATCCCTAAAGACAGCTCTCCTAAAATGCATCCACTCCCACTGCCAGCATCTTTCACAGAGACTTCCTTCGCCTAACTCACAGGATTAGTCGGAAACGTACCTTTCGGTAGGTTTTTCTCCACCATCCAGGGCTCTTTTCCATTCTCCAGTAAAGTGACCACACATGGCTTAGCCACGGAGAGGCCTGTGTGTAGGAAGACAGAACTCGCTCAAACTGCAGCCACAGAGGTCAGAGGTCACCACAAAAGGCAGCAAAGGGAGGCGTGTTCACTAAGATGGGACGACATGCTTAGGGCTCGGCACAGAAGGGCTAAACAGCTCCTTGGGAACGTGGTATTCAGCCATTTACCATCTCCACGGCCCCTGGAGAAGGAGAAGTGGAAGGAGAGATATCCTCACCTAGAGAGACGAGGTTCTCGTAATTCTGGACCGTCACCTCCCTGTATAAGTCTCTCTGTGCAGAACTGAGCCATCCCCACTCTTCAGGAGAGAAGTCTACAGCCACATCACTGAATGTCACCTGAAACAGCAAGGACGTTTAGCTCGGCCACCGCCCAGGCCTCACTGTACTGCCCCGCGGTCCCTTGTCGAGTAAAGGGACCAGGTTCAGGCAGTGATCTAGAATCTGGTCTCAGTTACGTAGTAACTGCATAATCACAGGCTTGCTGTACAACCAGGGTAAGACAAGTCTCAGAGGGCTGAAGGCCAGAGCCAGGAATTCCATCGAGTCTCCCGTGTGGGTGGCAGGAACCCAAGTACCTGAGCCGTCATCTGCTACCTCCCAAGATGCACATTAGCAGGAGGCTGGAACGGAGGGCTGAGCCAGGACCTGAATCCAGGCATCCCAAGTGGGATCAAAAGCCCACAGCAGGGGCCGGCGCCGTGGCTCACTTGGCTAATCCTCTGCCTGCGGCGCCAGCACCCCGGGTTCTAGTCCCGGTCGGGGTGCCAGATGCTGTCCCGGTTGCTCCTCTTCCAGTCCAGCTCTCTGCTGTGGTCCGGGAGTGCAGTGGAGGATGGCCCAGGTCCTTGGGCCCTGCACCCCATGGGAGACCAGGAGAAGCACCTGGCTCCTGGCCTCAGATCGGCGCAGCGCCAGCGGTAGCGGCCATTTGGGGAGTGAACCAACAGAAGGAAGACCTTTCTCTCTGTTTCTCTCTCTGTCTATAACTCTACCTGCCAAATAAATAAATAAATAAAGCCCGCAGCAAAAGCCTGCCCCTTCTGCCACTGCCATTTTGGTACATGTTGCTATTGACTAGTGACACAGGTCTTTGGCTTCAAACGGGGTGATTTGCGTTTGTCAGGAGTTGGGGAAATACTGAAACATCAAATGCCCTGCCGCTGCAGAAAGCCCTCTCCACAGACGCAGAGCAGAAAGTAAACAGCCGCACCCCTGAACAAGCACGAACACAGGGGCGAGCCACTGAGGAGTCGGCAAGCAGACGCGAGCTCCCGTCCACAGAGCCAAGCAGACGGAGCACGTTGTCCAGGTAACTTGTCCTCAGGTGAGAGGCTTCACAGCACAGTCTGCTACTTACACTTCCTTGTAACTGGAATGGCCACCATGCTAGTCAATCACCTTTATTTCTCAAAGAAAAAATAAGATTTATAGTCCCTTTATGTTAAGCAGGTGGTTTCAACTTGGGAACCAGGAGTCTAGGTTAAACACTCTCTCTCTCTCTCTCTCTCTCTCTCTCTCACACACACACATACACACACACACACACGAGGGGGGGGAGTACTGTCTTCCTCAATGTTTGTATTTCAAAACGTTGGTCCCAAGGGCCTTAAGAACAGCTTGACAAACCAGTAAAACTGGCAAGAGACCTATGCAGCTTTTAGAAAGATTTGCACATGCCTCAGAGGGGCAGTTCTATCATTAGTCCTTTTCAAAGAAATGCGCTGAGAAAACAGGGGTGTCTCCACCTTTTAGTAGGGAAGAAAATTCCTTTTTACTTTTGGCTCATATGTACACTCTCCCAGGTATTAGGGTTGTTCCAGCCTTATCATATCTTTTCCTACTTTCCATAATGGTTTTTAAATGATTAGCTTCTACAAATGTCATCTCATAAACCAAATTAAAAACTCAACACTATGTCAAATGCATAAAAGTTTCATTCCACAAACGCAAAGCTACTTAACACTGTTCTGAACATATACTAACGTCACTGCATTAACAGCTTGCAGAAGGAAATCCACAGCCCCTCATGAGATACCCTCTGCTCTCTGTGTAGAGCTGGGTTCCTCTACCTTGACACCTCTGACATCCGGGGCTGCATAATTCCTGGCTGGTAGGAGCTGTCCTGTGCATTAGCCGCATCCCTGGTTTCTACCCCCATCCCACCGCCATCCTGGTTATGGCAACCAAAAAACCCAGAAATGCCTCTCGACATGACCAAGTGGCCCTTATACTGGAACCAAAGGGGAAGAAAATCACCCGTATTTGAGAACCAACCACCCCTTTAGGAAATTTGAGCAGATCCTTAAGAGATCCTCGTGGGCCTACCCACTACACTCAAGGTGTCTTCTCAGGTCGTGTGAGTGTGTTCTTGCCTCTGCCTCCCTGGTGCCGTGGGCCACCAAACCCAGCTCCTGCCTATTCCCTGGGGACGCGGCCACCTGCATCCCCCTCCGTGGCATGGGCAGCCTTAGGTGGTCTCCTCAGGTGTTCATTCATCTTTGTTCCCAGAAGAACTTGCGAAATCTGTCCTAGCACTTCCCTTCAGATCTTACGCTCTCTTACTTTTCTGCCAGTTCTGACTGCTCCACGCAGCAGCCACTCCTCAATCTACCTACAAAACTTAAATCATTAAAATGTTTCAAAGTATAAAAATTTAATATTCAGTTCCTCGGCCGCTAACAGCCACAGCCCAAGTCACGTGGGGCTGCTGGCTACTACACAGGATAGCACACACACGGAGCATAAAAAGTTCGCACAAGACCATCAAGTCCTGCATGTCAGCATACACCCAACCCAAACTCGATTTTCCTAACAGATACTTCATAAGAGTTTAGGAAATGAATCAACAAATGATTTTGCTTTTACTTTTTCAAACAAGATTTTTTCCATTCTAATTATCTAATTTTCTCAAGAAAACGGACTGCCCAACATGCACGTCCGTGACTCATGCCCGCTCCGGTGTAGGTTTTACCTGCCACCCCATGACTCTGTTCCACTGTTTTGGTCACCAATTTTACTCGCACAACATCTGTTTTGTGCCAAGTATCCCTGCAGGCACTGAAAACAGAACCATCAACAAGCTCCCAGCAGGAGACAAACAATGAGCGCGTGCACACCCTGAACCTATTAGCCAGTCAGTGACAGGTGCTGTGAAACGCAACCATGCAGCAGGTGAGGGAGGGTGACTTCAAGTTCAAATACACTTCTGCGAAGCACAACTTATAAAGTAACCACTGAGCAAAGACACAAAGGGAATAGTGAGGTCTGTGCATGTCTGGGCGAAAAATATTCCAAAAAGATAGTACGGGCACAGCAGCTTCCAAGACCTGGAGGCCATGGCTGGAACAGAAAAGGAAAGTGAGGGGCCAGCACTTTCGCGTAGCGGGTGAAGCCGCCGCCTGCAGTGCCGGCATCCCATATGGGTCCCCGTTCAAGTCCCGGCTGTTCCACTCCCGATCCAGCTCTCTGCTATGTCCTGGGAAAGCAGTAGAAGATGGCCCAAGTCCTTGGGCCCCTGCACCCACGTGGGAGACCCGGAAGAAGCTCCTGGCTCCTGGCTTCGGATTGGCCCAGCTCTGGCTCTTGTGGCCAAATGGTGAGTGAACTTGTGGATGGAAGACCTCTCTCTCTGTCTCTCTCTCTCTCTGCCTCTCCTTTTCTCTCTGTGTAACTCTGACTTTCAAAATAAATAAATCTTTAAAAAAGAAAGAAAAGGAAGGTGGGATTAGAGAGGCAACAGCCTAATTATACAAAGTTTTATAATCACTGAGAAACTCTGACTTCTATTCTGAGAAAAGGCCGCTGAAATGTTTCAGCCGAGGAACGACAGCATTCCACGTATCCACGGGATCACCGTACCAGCTGTGCCGAGCAGAGAGCGGGCGCGGGCAGAGCAGGAGAGCCTCCCAGGAGGCTCCTGCAGCGACGCAGGGAGCTGGGGCCAGGGCAGCAGCAGTGAAGGCAGTGACGGAGACCAGTGGGCAGGTCCTAAGTATTTCCAAAGACAGTACCTGAGCGGGCCTTCCAAGTAAAAAGGAGGAATCAAGGACAATTCCAGACATCCAGTGGGCAACCGGAAAGCCTGCCCCATCAGCCACTGACCACGTGATACAGCTTCGGCAACCGTAAATAACCTCAAATTCTAAGTTTGCATTCTGAATTGTAATAAAAGAAATTCCTTTGGGCACAAGACTCTACAGCAAGTCTTCCAGCAGAAAGCTAGGGCAGTAGGGCAGTACCGTGGCGCTCTCTGGCAGGTGCCACCCTCTCTTACAACCAAGGGAGCGGGAGATCCGGTCCGTCAATGGCCGCCACAGAGTGAGGACTGGCCGAGGAGGCAAAGCAAACACCCAAGACCCAGGGAAGCAAGTGTCCCACGGTGTGGGGGCATACCGACTCACCTGAAACATCACTTTGCAATTTCCAAAAATGCAAGCAATCCAAGCTCTTATCTTACGAATGGGCAGTGTTCTGAGAAGACAGAATAAAGGGAAAAAAAAAACCACACACACAAAAAAACAGTGATCAAAAGTCGGGCTTATCTTGCAGCTCTGTGCCAGCACTGGGGCGCCAGTCCCCTCCCCGGGAACTCGCGGGTGTGTCCTGGCACAGGTCGTGGGTCGCCCCCTGCGGGGACAGCAACCCTTCACACACCAGGGGCACACGCGCAGAACACAACGTCAGGCACCACCCCCACGGAATCCCAACTTCCATCTTGAACGGCGACAAGGCTGCACCCCTCATCTGTTGGGGGTCACGAGTGGGCGACATCAGATCTACCGTCTGTGGCGTCCGCCGTGGGCGCGTGCTCTCTCGCCCCGTCCCGCGCACGGCGGCTCTGAGGGGTGAGCGCCCCACAGCAGCCCCGGAGAGGCGACGGTCCTGCCCGAGGTCCCCCGTGATGCCGCCCGCCGCCGGCCTCCCGTGACCCGCAGCTGCGGGACTCCCGGGAGGGACCCCGCCGGCACCTCCGTGTCTCACTCGTGAGTGGACGCCGGCCCCGGGAACCACACCGCCCGGCGTCCTACCAGATCCCAGGAGCCGGCGCCGGGTCGCCGACGACCGCGGGGCTAGCCAGGAGCGGCGCCCACGGCCGCGCGAGTTTCCCAGAGTCCTCCGCGTCCGGCACGGCGGCCATTCGCGCACCGGAAAACCACACCTCCCAAGAGCCTCTGCGGAGGCGACGCGCCCAGCGGCTCAGCCGGGATCGTAGCACGCAGTCGGCTTGCTGTGAGGACAGTGGCGCTCCGACCACGAAACTACATTTCCCAGAAAGTCAGGCGGCTGCGACAAGGTCTTCGGGCTCATCCGTGCGCTCACAAGTACATTTTTCACTTGGGTAGTTGCAGGCGTCCCTGACTCCTCTCGTTCACAGCCCGGCAGCCACGCTGTCCGGGTCAGGAGGGCGTGAGTATTTAGCGCCCACCTTCCAGGACTCCAGTTCCCAGAATGCACTGCAGCCTGTCCAGCTTTGCCCCGCCCACCAGGGCCGTTTCCCGGAAGTCCGTGCGGGCGCGTCAACTCCACGGTGCTAATAACGGTCCTTCGAGGGTCCGTACATGCCCCGGAAGGATTTGAAACACTGAACTCCAGTGAGCGCTCCCAAGGCAGGGGCCCTCACCCCGGGAGAGAATCCCCCTCCCACGACCCAGCCCGGCGTCCAAAGGGCGATGGACGTCAGACTACTGTTGCTGCATGAGTCGGTTGTCTGCTTTCTTTTTAAATTTAAATTATTTACTGTTGCAATTAAACACCATGTGTCTGAATGTTCTTGTCAGAAACCAGGTAGGATATTCGTTAGGCAGTGCGTCTCCACTGATAGGCCGGGGGCTATGGCGTGTAAGCCCTGTAGCAGCCCCAGCTTTGAAGGCATGACATCAGCTGCAATGGCTGACGCACAGTGTGTCCCCTCCTATGACCTTATTGCACGATGACACTGTTTCCCAGAATTACCAACCTACGCTCCTACTCGAGTCATTGCTTTGGTTGCTATTAGTGCCCCATTTGTGAAACATATTTTTCCAGTGTTCCGTGTGAAACTAAGTTGTGTCTTAAGTTATCCTTTTTTTTTTTTTTTGGTTAAGTATTTATTTTCATACAAGAACATTTTTAAAAAGAAATACTGTATTTATTTATAGGCAACAAAAGTGTCAATCTATGGAATCTGCAAGGAAAACTACATAAATAAGCCATAAAGTACACAGGATAAAGATGGCTATTTTTTTAAACTGTTTTTCCATGTATTATCAAGTTGAAAATTTTAAAATAGTATTCTTTACAGAGCTTACAACACATCTCTTACATGAAGATAAATAAGATTGCAAGATATGTACAACTAAAACTATAGAAGATTGTTCAGAAAAACTAAAGATTTAATAAAAGGAGAGGTATACCATGTTTATGGATTGGAACACTCCACATTGTTACTGTGTTAATTCTCTTCAAATTGATTTATAAAGTGGTCTTCAAATAGTTCATGAAAAGCACACATGAAAAACTATGCATGGATTTCAATTTTTTTGTCACCAAAATAAACTCCAGCTAACTTGTTATAACATGTCAACACAGGGTCTGGTTTTGAGGCATTAGGAAAGATGACGTCAGCCCCATCAGAGCAACATGAATTCTGCTAAAACTTGAAACAAGACTAGACATCAAATCTATGGTGAAGACTGGGTAGGAGAGTGAAAAATGTATGTAGACTGCCCCAAAGAAATGAGATAGAGCAGATCACGCATCTCAGCAAAGGACAAGAATGTTGGCAGACCGTCTACATCAATTTGGGAGGAAACATCTCTTCCGTGCCCTAACTGAAGGGGACCAACGACTAACAGCAGAAACAAACTGCCAGCACCAAATACCTCTACAGGCTCATCTTACACAATTCCGACTGAAAAGGTTGGGCACACTTTCGGCTTGATGGGTGCCAAAGCTGCAGACAAGAACAGCGCTTTTAATGGAAATTTTATACAAGTGGGATCAAGATCTAAAGCGTTTTTTCAAATTATATAACGAGAGATGAATCATGGCTTTACAAATATAATCCTGAACACACAGCACAAAGCAGTAGCTACTAAGAGTTGGAACTAATCCAGTCAAAACAAAAGTGAACCAGCCAAGACTAACTGTCAAGGCAACAGTTTGGGGGTGGGGGAGGGATATTAAAGCATTTTTCTTGTTGGCGCTCTGGAAGGCCAAGGACCAATAACATCTGCTTACCGTGAACGTATTCTGAGACTGTCAAAGCTTTGGCAGAAAAATGCCTGGGAAAACTTCTCCAGAGTCCTTCTCCCCCACAACAATGCTCCTACTCATGCCTCTCATAAACCAAGAGCAATCTGGTGAGAGTTTTTCAATGTTTATTTTCATCTACTTGAAAAGCAGAGTAGTAGAGACAGAATTTCTTCCATATTCTGGTTCACTCCATATTCTGGTTCACTCCCCAAATGCCTGCAACAGCCACGGCTGAGCCAGTCATGAGTCCAGAACTCCATACAGGTCTCCCCTGTGTGTGGCAGGAGTCCAAGCACTCGGACCATTAACTGCTGTCTGCCAGATGTTTCAGAATTAAAGCTGGGGGCCAGCACTGTGGCATAGTAAGTAAAGCCATATGGGTGCCAGTTCAAGTCCTGGCTGCTCCACTTCCGATCCAGCTCTCTGCTATGGCCTGGGAAAGCAGTAGAAGATGGCCCAAGTCCTTGGGTCCCTGCACCCGTGTGCGAGACCCAGAAGAAGCTCCTGGCTCCTGGCTTCAGATTGGCACAGCTCCAGCCGTTGTGGCCATTTGGGGAGTGAACCAATGGATGGACAACTTTCTCTCTCTCTCTCTCTCTCTCCCTCTGCCTCTCTGTAACTCTGCCTTTCAAATAAATAAATCTTAAAAAAAAAAAAAAAAAGCTGGATTAGAAGCAGAGTAGCCAGGACTCAAACCAACAATCTGGTAAGGGATACAGGTGTCCCAAGCAGCAGCTTAGCCCACTGACCACAGCACCCACCCTTGCTGAGAGTTGTGACAGGAAATCATGAAGCATCACTTTATAGTCCTGATCTTGTTCCTCTTGACTTTTGGGTTCCTAATCCTCAAATATCTTGACAGGGCACCCACTTGTCTTAACAATGTAAAGCAAAACAAAAGAAGACTACAAGGACATGACTGGATTCCCAGAACTGTTTTTTTTTTTGGGGGGGGGGGGTAGGATAGATTAATGGCTTGTAGCATCATTTACAACAGTGTCTTGACCCTAATAGAGTTTGTTGAGAAATAAGGCGTACATTTTTATCTTTCAATTATACTCTTTCACGAACTTGCTGAAGTCCCTTCATATATAGTCCATGCACTCCCGATCCAAATCACACAACACTTTTGAGGAATATGACAAGAGAGTTCTAAAATCCATATGGAAATGATAAGGACAAGAAATTCTTCCTAAGGTACAGATTTAAAATACTACATTACTTGATTTGAAGATACATTATACAATTATGATATGTAAAACTTTAAGATAATCAGCAATAATACACAGGAAAAATATCTATAAACAGACCAACATATACAAGATCAAATGAATTTCAACTAAGGTGCAACAGCAACTCAGTAAATAGTACTGTCAACAGGGAGCAATTGAGTGTCCACATTTAAAATTAAAAAAACAACAACAACAACAACAACTCCAGCCTCAAACCTCATACAGTATAAAAGAGTTAACACAAAATGGATTATAAACCTAGGAGTATGAAACTTCTATTATGTAACAAAAGGGAAAATTTTAGCTTGATAAATGCTTCCTACACACACAAAAACAGTGCTTAATTAAAAGGGAGGAAAATCCACATGTTCAACTTCATCAACAGTAATCACCTCTGCCATAGGAAACACTCAAGAAATTTTTTAAAATGTCACACGATAGAGTATTGACAAATCACATATTTAATGAAGGACTTGTATCCAATATTTAGTAAGATCTCTCAAAATTCAATATTTTAATGGACAAAAGATACATATTTAAAGATGTAGTGATGGCAGTAGCAAAACTAAAAATTCTCAAATTAGTCACTAGGGAATATATAAAATAAAATCACAGAGAAATTCCACTATCTATCTAATGAGAATGGCAAACTCATTAGATCATGTTGGTGAGCCTCGCAAGCAACCAAAGTTCTAGTACACCGCTGGAAACTGTGGAAAACAGTCTGTCAGTTTCTAAAGAGACAAACATCCACACACCAGCTGACCCCGTGTGTTTATGTCTAAGTTCTGATGCTCTGACAGCTGAGCGAGCTGGCCAGACTGCCCCTTCCACATTATCCTTTCTTCAAGCTAACGCAGGGCTTGACTAGTAGCACACAACTCTATGCAATCAGTAATCCCAAATCTCTTGCCCCAACTGCTTCTCTAACTCTCACACTAAGCCAACACACGCTCTGCTCTAAAGCATCCCAGGAGCAATTATCAGGTAACAAGAGCAATCCTCAGCCCAAAGTCCAGCTAACTTATTCAAACCAGCTCACTACAAACTGCCCTTCCACGTCTTTCCTGTGGGATTCCCGCAGAAGCTGTGGCCTAAGCCTTCCCCTTGCTCACTTCTGCCTCCTGATCAACAGGGTGCTCTCTGTAGCCCTGTGTGACGTGATGTTCCCCCTTCTCTTAGGAACTATAGGTAATAAATTCTTTTCTTCAACCTTGGCCTATGTCATCACTTTGTCACAACTGAAATTAAAATCCCATGGTTAGAAATGAGACACTCAGGCCTTTGTCTCCCAGCTATTAACACACAAGACAAGTATGTGAATGTTCACAGCCACTTTATTTGTAATAATCCCAAACTGGGAGCAACTCATGTTCCTTACCAGATATGTAGAACAAATTGTGGGATAACCACACGAGTATACTAGTCTAGACTAAAACAATGAAGTAATCAGACATGGACCATGGAGGAATCCCAAAATAATTACACTGTGTAAAAAAAATAAAAACTTCTTTAGAACAATATTTTGGTATTCCATTCACATAAAATTCTAGAAAAGTTAAAAAGTCTGCAGTAGTCCCCTTGCATCCACAGGGCGTATGTACCAAGTGGATGTCGACAGTACCAAACCATGTATATAAGCAAACTGGCCTTTCCTACATATACATACATATGACAAACTTTGACTTATAAATAAGGCATATCAGATTAACAAACATAGCTAATAAAACAATTCTAACAATGTACTAACAAACATAGCTAATAAAACAATTCTAACAATGTACCATAGGGACACACAATGTCCCTACTACTCCACTGCCAATTCAGCTCCCTGCTAATGCTTCTGGGAAGGCAGTGGATGATGGCCCAAGCACTTGGGGCCTGCCACCCATGTGGGAGACAAGGATGGAGTTCCAGGCTCCTGGCTTCAGCCTAGCCCAGATCTGGTTACTGTGCCCATTTGGTGAGTCGATCAATGGATGGAAGATCTATGTCATTCATTCTCACTCTCTCTCTCTAATAAATAAATAACCTTTTTCTTAAAAAAAAAAAAAACTAATAAAAGTAATTTAAAACTTGAATTATTTCTGAAATTTTTCATTTAGTATTTTTTGACTATGATTCACCACAGCAAAACTTTGGAGACTGTGGGGGTCCCACATCATGACAGGTTAAGCCACTGCCTGCAACACCAGCATCCCATGAGCACTGGGTTGAGCCCTGGCTGCTCCACTTCCAATCCAGCTTCCTGCTAATGCAATTGGGAAAGCAATGGAAGATGGCTCAAGTGCTTGGGCTCCTGCCACCCATGTGGGAGACCCGGATGGAATTCAACCTGCCCAGCTGTTGCAGCCAATTGGGGAATAAACCACTGGATGGAGGATCTCCCCCTCTCTCTCTCCCTCTCTCTGTAACTCTTTCAAATAAATAAATCTTTTTAAATAAAGAAAGAGACATACAGCAAGAGAAAAAGGAAAGGAAGAAAAAAAAAAGAAACTGGATAAAGGGGGATTTCTGTAAAGGATGAGGCAAATTTGTGGTTGAGAAATCTGTTCATTATCATGACCGTGGTGAAGGTTGCATGGATACCTAAAAATCATTCTTCACACTGAACATCAACTGCATCTACATAGAGCCTTCAAAAACTGGTTCAAGGGGGCCAGCACTGTGGTGTAGCGGGTGAAGCCACCTCCTGCAGTGCTGGCTTCCCATTCGGGTGCCAGTTTGAGTCCCGGCTGCTCCATTTCCAATTCAGCTCTCTGCTATGACCTGGGAAAAAGCAGTGGAAGATGGCCCAAGTTCTTGGGTCCTTGCACCCATGTGGGAGACTCAGAAGAGTCTCCTGGCTTCAGATCAGCCCAGCTTTGGCCATTGTGGCAATTTGGGGGAGTGAACCAGCAGATGAAAGATCTCTCTCTCTCTCTGCCTCTCTGTAACTCTCTGCCTTTCAAATAAATGTCTTTAAAAAAAAAAATGGTTCAGGGCAGGCATTTTGCCTAGTGGTTAAGATGCATGTCCCATATCTGAATACCTGGGTGACTCCCTGGCTCCAGCTCCTGATTCCAGCTTCCTGCCAATGCAGACCCTGGGAGGCCGTATTGATGGCTCAAATAGTTGTGTTCCTGCCACCTACCTAGGAGACGTGGTTGAGATCTCAGCTCCCAGCTTTGCCCCTGGGCCACTGCAAACATTTGGGTAGTGAACAAACAGATGGGGGCTCTTTCTCTAATAAATAAATAAAACAAATTTTTTAACAGTTCAACATGGAGATCTGGGTCCTTCACTTCTCTTGAAAAATGAGATGATTTGGCAAACACATCTTAAATATGTTCTTCTTTGGGGGTCCGGTGCTGTGGCACAGGTTAATGCCCAGGCCTGAAGTGCTGACATCCCATATGGGTGCTGGTTCAAGTCCTGGCTGTTCCACTTCCAATCCAGCTCTCTGCTCTGGCCTGGGAAGGCAGTAGAAGATGGCCCAAGTCCTTGGGCCCCTGCACCCACATGGGAGACCCGGAAGAAGCTCCTGGCTCCTGGCTTCGGATCGGCTCAGCTCTGGCCATTGTGGCCAACTGGGGAATGAACCACTGGATAGAGGACCTCTCTCTCTCTCTGCCTCTCTGCTTCTCCTTTCTCTGTGTAACTCTTTCAAATAAATAAATAAATCTTTAAAAAAAAAATATGTTCTTCCTTTGGAAGGGACAGCCCTACACCAATGGAAGCAAAGCCTAGCAAGCAATAGATGCTAAATAAGTCACATGCCTAGACAACCAGCACTTTTCTTGGTTTCTTTTTCTTGCCTGTATAGCAATGACCTTGAAGTAAGCAACCCAAACAGTCTTGACATTTCAGAAAACATTCAGATTATTTGCCCTACCAGTGATCTGAGCCACAGGAGACGTTAAATCTGGAAGTTCTGAGAATACCTGAATACCCGAATCCCTCACAGCTATAGTGACCAGAATATTTCTCTAAGCACCACTGGATAAGGCACATGCCTTCTGGTTTGCTGGCTCCAATTCTATTAACCCCATCAGTGTGTTAAGCTGATCAGGGTAAACTGTGATGGCCTCACGCCACTTGTGGTTTCCTACAGGGGACACAGTAAAAGACTGGCCGTCCCTCCGCTCACAGGGCGACCGGATGGTACATAGGAGATGGATTCTGCCATTGGCACCGGCAGGGAGAGCACTCAGGGAAGGGCCTCGTGCAGGTCAGACAGGGTAACGCACCTCCGGAAGCCTCCCCACACACTGCGGCTTGCACAACAGGTGTGAGGTGTAGCCTTTGGCTGACGGCCACTTCACAACTCTATTCTCAGAGCTTTTCTGCCGTCATGCATTGACCAAGCAGATAACACTCTTGTATTCCACGGCCTTTCTTCAGGGCGAACCCTCTGGTACCAAGCGAGGGAAGGCCACTGGCTCAACACTCTCCGACATGATTTTGCCGATGTTGAATGAGGCTGGATTTGTGGCTAAAGTACTTCCTACGTGCACTACGCTCATACGGTCTTTCTTCCGCGTGGGTTCTCTGGTGTCGAAGAAGTGTAAATTTCAGACTGAAGGCTTTCCCGCATTCACTGCACGCATAAGGCCTCTCCCCAGTGTGCACTCTCTGGTGTAAATTGAGGCTAGACCTGTGGCTAAACCATTTACCACATTCGGCGCATTCATAAGGTTTCTCACCGGTGTGAACTCTCTGGTGTGAGACCAGGCCAGAGCTTTGGCTAAAGAACTTGCCACATTCAGCACACTTGTAAGGCCTTTCTCCGGTATGGATTCTCCGGTGCCGAACAAGCGTGATTTTGCGGCTGAAGAATTTTCCACACTCGCTGCATTCGTAAGGTTTGGCCCCTGTGTGAATTCTCTGGTGTCCAATAAGGCCAGACCGTTGTCTAAAGGATTTCCCACATTCTGTGCACTTATACGGCCTTTCTCCAGTGTGGATTCTCTGATGGCGAACCAGGGTGGTTTTACAGCCAAAGAAGTTCCCACACTCTACACAATTATAAGGCTTTGCCCCCGTGTGAACTCTCTGATGTTGAACAAGGCCATAGCTTTGTCTAAAGGACTTCCCACATTGCGTGCATTCGTAACTCCTGTCTCTGGCGTGGATTTTCTGGTGTTGAACGAGTCTGCATTTCCGTCTGAAAGCTTTGCCACATTCGCGGCACGCATGAGGCTTCTCTCCAGCGTGAACCCTCTGGTGCTGGCCGAGGCGGTGCTGCTGGCTGAAGGCCTTCCCGCATTCACGGCACCGGTATCGCCCGTCGCCAGTGGGAACGACCTCGCTGCACCCTGCACTTCTGGGCGGACGCCCCCGGAGGTCAGCGGTCTGGTTGTGCAGAGGGCCTGGGTGGGGCAGGAGATCCTCCCCATCGTCCCTGCACAGAAAGGGCTCCTCTGACAGGTGGCCTCTGCAGCCCGTAAGCGGTGACGCCCCGTCCTCCTCCCCGCTGGGGAGCCCCTCTCCGTCCTGATGCTGAGCGATGCTTAGGCTGAAGCAGAACTGTCTTCCACACGCCCTGCATGCCTGAAGCTTCTGCCCAGAGCAAATCCCCTGGTGTTCGGCCAAGAGCAAAACGTCCTTCATGACTGGGCCACACATCCCACATGGCTCGGCACTCTGCGTGGCCGAACCTGACCTGGGAGTCCTGATCCGCGGCACTGCTTGCAAAGGCGCCTCGGCATTCTCCATCTGAAACCAACAGCCTGAAAGCAGAGAAACACTGCTGTACACGCAGATGCGGGAAAAGACGCCTGCTCTGTAACTCCAGGATCGAACACACGGGGCTCCTGGGAGGATGAGGCGGCCGCAGCTGGGCTGAGGCAGGCTCCATACCGAGCCCGGCAGCACTGCACCACTGGGGGCTCTGGGGAGGAACAAGAATACAGTACAGCAAAGGGCGCGCTGTGAGCCTGACTCGCTGATCTGCCGACGGCTTTCAGCAGGGGCTTCTCGGCGGCTGACCTGGGAGCCCTGAACGGAAGGCTGTGCCCAGATCTGGGAAAACCAACCGTATCCGAGAAGCTGCCGAAGCACGACGCAGGCCCGGAGCACGTCTCACAGCGCGGTATGTGCAGCTCCTTGTTGGAGAGCACGACAGGTGGGCAGGAACGGGGCAGACTTTCAGGCAACAGGGGTGTGCTTAGCTCTGGTCAGAAATCAAACAGGAGGGGTAAGTGGAGAAAATGCCAAGAAAAGGAGAGACTGAAATGAGTTATGGACTTGTCTTGGCAGACGTGCTGGGTGCCAGGAGAACCTAGCCCTGACACTGAACTATCCCTGCCTTGTCGCTTACCAGGGCCAGGTCCCCTCCAAGTCCCTAGTGACGCAGCTGGCCCAACGCCTGCCCTGCCAGGCGCCCAGGTGCCTTCCCCCGCCTCCAGCCGGACAACTACACGGATCTGGGAAGAAGCAAATCCTAAGAGAAAGACAAAGCAGCTAAGTGGATGGACACCAACAGCCAGAGCACCCAGCCCACCGGGAGTGACAACCAGTATTACAAGAAGAACCTTGGAGAAACGTCCTCTAGGATCGGCCCACTGCCCCCAAAACCGGTTCTCCAGCTGACGCCTGTGATTCCTGACATGGGGCAAGAGGCAGCGTCAGCTGGAGGAAGGAGGGTGCAGTAAAGGGCAGAGAGGGGCGGCAATCCCGGACAGTCCCCCGACAAGGTGAAGCCACGTCAAGTGGAAGCCACGGGCCCCCATATCCTTCCCTAGAAGGCTTGAGGGCACCAGACGCTGGGGCTCCGTGGGAGAGGGTGAGGAATGCCTGAAGCCTAGGAAGAAGACCCAGGAAGGAGGCAAGGTCCACTGGCGGCTGTGGGAAGGGAAGAGAGAGCCCTGGAGAGAGGAGGAGGGGCCAGCCCAGCCCGGACGCTGCGAGGGTGAGGGACTTACCCAGCGAGGCCACCAGGGTGAAGTTGTCCAGCATCACATCCTGGTACAGGAGTCTCTGAGGCTCGCCAAGGAGCTGCCACTCCTCCCAGGTGAAGTCCACAGCCACATCCTCCAAGGTCACCCTGCCCTACCATGAGGGGCACAGCAGTGTCTCTAAGCAGCCCCTCTCCCAGGGCCCTCTCTATCCCTGGCTCCCTAAACCCAGTCCCTCCCACCCTCCTCTCAGGAAGGCTCACGGGAGGCGGAGGCCGGATAGCACCACAGTCCCCTCGCTGTGTCCCCCACATCAACTGCAGACATGTGGGCAGGTAAATGCTGAGCCCTGGGACTGACGAATTCCCCTGGGCATGCCTTGCAGTTCATGCCTCCCGTACCAGCGAACACGGGCCCAGCGTCCTCCCTCACCTCCTAGGGCCCACCCCTGGGAGCCTCAGTTCACACTCTCCCTTGGCCACATCCCTCTGGGCACCATCAATCACGCACATTTGGATTCTCACTGCCACTGTCCATGCCCTGCGTATACCATGGGCATCTCCCTGAGCTCCGGGGAGAACCCAGAAAACACTGGGAAATGTAAGGGTGATCCCATCCTGAGTCCCACATCTGACAGCCCACAGGGCCAGGGCAGGCCTCTCGCCCTGCTGTCCAGACCTCTCCACCTCGTCCTGGCCCCTGCTTCAACCTCACATGCAGGTGGCAATACCTTAAGCCCTCTTCTACTGCTGTGCCTCCCCTATCGCAGCCGTCCTCTTCCCATCAAAGCCTTGTTCAGTGCCCAGCTCCCCTGGCCGCCCATCCGTCACCGACTCTCCCACTGGCCCCTGAGCTTATTCGTAAGCCTAAGCAAATTCTCCAACCCCACCAATGGTCACCATTGGACTGGTGAGCCTTGACAAGGGGGAGTAAGTGCAGGCTTTGGGCAGTCATGTCACCTCCATCACTGCTGTCCTCCCATGGTCACGCCCCTGGGAAGCTCTGGCCATCTGCCATACCCACCTCAAACCCCACAGCCACCTCTCTGGCGTTACCTCTCTGTGACATTCACCAACCCTAGGCAGGTGCCCAGTAACATGGTCACCATGACCTGAAGATGTCGCCTCCTAAATGGGACTCACAGCTCTGCCCCAGGCCACACACAGGTCACCAACTTGTGCTGTCCTCAGCATGAACCTCTTGCCTGAACTCCAGCTGTGTGTCCAGCTGTCCACTCACTCACTCCACTCAGGGTCTCTGGAACATCACAAACGGACCATAGCCCAACCTACCGCCTGATAATTCTTCTGAAACTCACGCCTACAACTGACTTCCCCTTCTCAGTTGATGGCATCTCCTTCCTGCTAGCTGCAAGGGTCAAAATTCCATCCATCTCTCGATCACAGAGTCTGATTGGATATATTTTAAAAGCAAATCCAGGAGCCAGCGCCGTGGCTCACTTGGCTAATCCTCCACCTGCAGTGCCTGCATCCCATATGGGTACCAGGTTCTAGTCCCAGTTGCCCCTCTTCCAGTCCAGCTCTCTGCTGTGGCCCGGGAGGGCAGTGGAGGATGGCCCTAGTCCTTGGGCCCCTGCTGCAGGCCTGACTCCCTCATCCTGGCTCGCAGGTCCTCTAAGACATACAGAGGCCTGTGACAGCCGCCTGCCAGCTCTGTCTCACCACTGTGCACTGGCACATGCTGACCCTCTGCCTACACACCTGCCACAGAACATTCTACAGGTGGCCAGAAACTGGCCTAGATGCCAGATCAGGTGTCTGATGACACATTACCCCAGGCCAAACTGAGTAATGTGGCAGACAAGCAGTAGCAGGATAAATCCAGGAGACCATATGGGTCATGGGGAGGTATGGAAGGGGGACACTATCCACTCACCTGTGCGTGGTTCGTGAACGCATCTGAAGCCATGGAAACCTGTGGGAAGAGTGAGACTGTGAGCGAAAGGCACCCATGCTGCACCCCAAGGGATCGCCTGATCATGCCCTGCAAGGTGACCTTGGGCTAACTGACCAAATTTTGGGTTTCAGTCCTTGGTGCGACCTCTTACCTGCTATGTGACCCAGGACAAGGATTCAACTTTCCGGTGCCTATCTTCACTGAATGGACCTAAGAATGGCACCCACATCCTGGGGTTGGAACTGGTATCGAATGCATCAGTAATTACGCATCAAGCGCTAAGTAGGCTCTATCACTATCCACAAAATCAAGTCTTCTGTCAATGTTTTCAGTGTAAATCATGCGATGGGTCTTTGAAAGTATGAGGATGCAATACTGTGATGTTTAGTGTTTTCACGTACGGCTCTGGGAGTATATTATGGTGTTAACCACATTTGCATTGCATGCACAAATTTAACTTGCTAAATTCCCACAGTTCAGTGTTTACATGCACACTTTTAGAGGAATGTTGATCCCTTAATGTGGAAGCGAGTGGTTGTTCCATTTCTCCCTAAGTTAAACCGGGGTGTGGTGACTCCAAGGCGGGGGGTACCTTCTCTGTTCTCAAAGATCTGCGCACCACTGCATCGCCACTCCGGTCCGGCAACAATGTTCCCTGTCCCCCTGCGCCTCCTGTCTGCCCGTCTCTCCTCTCCTCATCAGTCACCCCTGCCTTCTACCCCCAGTCGGCCGGCTTCTTAGTAACCTTCGGGAACCTTTTAAAATCGTCCCGGGATCCAGTCTTTCTGATGACAACCGTCCGGGGCCACCAGTGCCCTCAGATTAGCTCATCTGCTCACGGGTCCCAACGCTTCCCAGTCGCATCCGCAGGCTCTGCACACCCTGGTCCCTCTGTAAGGGGCATCTCTCATCACTCCGCGTGTCAAAAACAGGGGACCTACCCGTACCGCCCCTGGACTGCCCCGAACAGAGAGCTGTGGCTGCAGTGCCCCGAGCAGGCGCCTTCACTCGGGGCTCCAGCGGGGTGGCGAGATCGGACAGGTCAGCACCAGGGGACGCAGCACCAGCCTCAGCGGGCAAGCGCAGGCGACCCAGCCAAACCCCGACGCCAGCCTGCTCCGAGCGAGGAGTCGCCCCAGAGAGCGCCCTCCCGAGCCACAGACCCGCCCCCATGCACCGTGAGCGACGCCTCGGCTCACGCCTTCCCGCTCCCTTTACCTTGGGCCGGACCAAGAGCTCAGACCCTGTCCAGGTGGACCGACCCAAGAGTCACCAAAAGGACCGCCGCCGCAGGGGCGCCGGAAGTCCCGCCTGGACGTGCCCAAGCGTCCCTCTGCAAGGGCCCCCATTGGCTTAGCGCCGCAGGGGCTCTGCGCAAGGATTCTGGGTAATGTAGTTCTCCCGGGCCTCTGCGCTGGAGGGCGCGCGCGCTCCAGACTCTGGCACAGGTGGCAAGCGCGCTCCGAAGTTCTGAGACCCACGTGCTTCCCAAAGCGACAAAATCAAAAGACAAACTAAACCACGTCGGTCCGACACACACACACGTGAGCACTTATTATCTTAAGAGCTAATAAAGATCATAGTACTTTCCTTCATAGAAATTTTTCAAGTCAATTCTGTAGGCTCGAGGCTGTCAGGGTGATGACGAGAGAAAATAAAAAACTGCAGAGAGGCTCAGATGGGGAAGCTTGCAGGGTACCGCAGGTGGACAGGTGTGGAGTTCTCCTGCTAATTCGCACAAGCAGCAGCCCTACTGTGTAATCGGTGCGCATGCCCCAACCCTTCAACACCATTGTATCCCGGTAATATGTCTTGCTCCATATTCTGAGAGATATTCAAGTACTTTTAAGGAGTTCGACATCTATCTGGAAGAAGAGACTTTTACCAAGTGACATTTTCTGTGAAGACCGCATCACTGGTGAAGGAAATGTGGAAGGGGGCATCTTTTTTATTTTTTAAAGATGCATTTATTTGGGGCCGGCGCTGTGGTGTAGAAGGCTAAGCCTGCTACAGTGCTGGCATCTAATGTGGGTGTCGGTTGGAGTCCCAGGTGCTCCCTGTTAATAACCTGGGAAAGCAGTGGAGGAGGTTGTATTTGCCCTGACTGGACATGACACATGTACCCGTGTGTCAAAACAGCTCTTGGCATCCCATAAACATAGACGATTTTATGTGTCCAGCACTAAGTTGTCAAGTCTATGCACACAGGATACCTTTTCATTTATTGAGGTCTTGCATAATGTCTCTCAACAATGCTTTGTGGTCTTCGATAGCTTGTCATTTTCAGTGTACAAGTCTTGCTCTGTTGTGATTAAATTTATTCCTGTGTAAGTTCTTTTTTTAATGCTGTTATTTTTTAAGATTTATTTATTTATTTGAAAGTCAGAATTACACAGAGGGAGAAGGAGAAGCAGAGAGAGAGAAAGAGAGAGAGCGAGCGAGCGAGCGGTCTTCAATCACCTGGTTCACTCCCCAGTTGGCTGCAACGACTGTAGCTGCACTGTTCCGAAGCCAGGAGCCAGGAACCAGGAGCCAGGAGCCAGGAGCCAGGAGCCGGGAGCCAGGAGCCAGGAGCTTCTTCCGGGACTCCCACGTGGGTGCAGGGACCCAAGGACCTGGGCCATCTTCTACTGCTTTCCCAGGCCACAGCAGAGAGCTGGATTGGAAGTGGAGCAGCTGGGACTTGAACCGGTGCCCATATGGGATGCTGGCACTGCAGGCGGTGGTGGCCTTACCCACTACGCCACAGTGCCGGCCTCTTTATGTTGTTATAAATGAAATTGTCTTCTCAATACCATTTTTGTAGTGTTCATGGCTATTGTGTATTTAAAACAACAGTTTTTGTGTGTTGGTCTTGGATTATTTAACTTTGCTCAATTTACTAGGGTTTTTTTTTTTTTTTTTTTTTTGACAGGCAGAGTTAGACAGTGAGAGAGACAGAGAGAAAGGTCTTCCTTTTTCCATTGGTTCACCCCCCAAGTGGCCGCTACGGCCAGCGTGCTGCGGCTGGCACACTGCACCGATCCGAAGTACCGAAGGTACTTCCTCCTGGTCTCCCATGCGGGTGCAGGGCCCAAGCACTTGGGCCATCCTCCATTGCATTCCCGGGCCCCAGCAGAGAGCTGGACTGGAAGAGGAGCAACCGGGACAGAATCCGGCACCCCGACTGGGACTAGAACCCTGGGGTGCCGGCGCCACAGGCAGAGGATTAGCCTAGTGAGCTGCGGCGCTGGCCAATTTACTAGGTTTTGCAGATGCTTTGAGGATACAGCGTCCTGTCATTCCTAAGTATAATTTTTCTTTTTCTTCCCTGACTGGATACCTTTCATTTCTAGTTCTTGCCTATTTGCTCTGGACATCCAGGACGATACCGAATAGTGGTGGCAAAAGCAGCCATCATTGTCCCTTATTGACTGCGGGGCCAAGCTCTGTCCTTCAGTGTTGCATCCAATGGGTTTTACACCAATGTCCTCTGCTAGGTTGAAAAAGTTCCCTTCTATTCCTTTTTTTAAAAGGATTTATTTATTTATTTATTTATTCAAAAGTCAGGGTTACACAGAGAGAGGAGAGGCAGAGAAAGAGAGAGGTAGAGACAGAGAGAGAGGACTTCCATCCGCTGGTTCACTTCCCAGATGACCACAACAGCTGGCGCTGCACCGATCCAAAGCCAGGAGCCAAGTGCTTCTTCCAGGTCTCCCACACGGGTACAGGGGCCCAAGGACTTGGACCATCTTCTACTGCTTTCCCAGACTATGGCAGAGAGCGGGATCAGAAGTGGAGCAGACAGATTTCGAACTGGTGCCCATATGGGATGCCGGTGCTTCAGGCTAGGGCTTTAACCCTCTGCGCCACAGTGCCGGCCCCATCCTTCTAGTTCTAATTAACTGAGTGTTTTCAACACCCAATTTTATTGGACCTGGAATCGGGCCTTTTTAATACGTGGGATAATTAGGCAGCAAACAATCATTAACTGTAGATCTGATAAAACAGAATCTAAAGACTCAGGAATAGCAATTGTAGGAAGCTACCAGTCGCCCTTGAAGGGGAGAATGCCTGAAGAAGGGGCCTCCAGTGCTGGGTTCAGATGCCAGCCGAGTAGGTGGATGTGGGACTCCGTGCACGGTGCAGGTTATGCTGGGTGCAACGGGCCACGCCTAGGGAACAGAAAGCAGCTTTCTGGGAGCTTGCGGGCTGGCTGCTGAACAGGAAGGCACTTCAATGTTGACATCAAAACCTGCTGACATCAAAACCTTCCTAGAGCTCTCACAACGCACCGGCAGGTGCACTGTGGGAAGAACAAATTCCAAAATCCCTTCTTCAGCTCTGCTTTAGTGCGTCTCCTACACCCTCTACTGGCAGAGCTTGGTATTGCACCAGCAGAAAACCAGTAAACGCAGGCGCAGCTTCTGTGTCTCACTGCGGGGCGGAGAAGTCGCGGCTGAGAGGCAATAAGTTAACAGCACCATGGTCTCTGCCTTTAGGTACTCAGCTCCCATACACGCTCTTCTACACACATCTGAGCTACTAGAAAACAGTAAAAATAATCCTGTTCCCAGCCAACATGACTCAGCTAGGCTTCGCACAGGTAAAGGAGTCCTCATGCTTCGCCCAAAATAAGGAAGCAACAATCGCCGACTCCATGAGACTCAGCAGCCGGTCCTCGAAATCATTATGGTTGCTGGCGCCACAGCTCACTAGGCTAATCCTCCGCCTGCGGAGCCGGCACACTGGGTTCTAGTCCCGGTTGGGGCGCCGGAGTCTGTCCCGGTTGCCCCTCTTCCAGGCCAGCTCTCTGCTGTGGCCCGGGAGGGCAGTGGAGGATGGCCCAAGTGCTTGGGCCCTGCACCCCATGGGAGACCAGGAGAAGCACCTGGTTTCCGGCTTCCGATCAGTGCGGTGCGCCGGCCGCGGCGGCCACTGGAGGGTGAACCAACAGCAAAAGGAAGACCTTTCTCTCTGTCTCTCTCTCTCACTGTCCACTCTGCTGTCAAAAAAAAAAAAAATTCATTATGGTCCCGCTGAACATTCCGTAACCTGAAAACTGTATGTAAAGACAACCCCAACAATGGGCGTGGAAAACAACAGCGAGGGAGAAGTGCGAATCGTCAGTGTCCGTACCCAAACACACAGAACAAGCACATGGAAAAATGCCTGCAGCCTCAATCATCGTCACAGGCCACTTAGTACCTCTGACCTGCTCCTGCCACTGCTTACTCCACGTTTCTCCCGCCCAGCTGGAGCTTCAGCTGGCCAAGATTCAGCTTGTAAATGAAAACTTTATCAGGGGCCGGCGCTGTGGCACAGCGGGTTAAAGCCCTGGCCTGAAGTGCCGGCATCCCATATGGCTGTTGCTGCCATTTGGGGAGTGACCCAGCAGATGGAAGACCTCTCTCTCTGTCTCTGCCCCCCCTTTAACGCTGCCTTTCAAATAAATAACAAATAATAAATCTTTAAAAAAACAAAACTTTCTCAGGGACCGTGCTGTGGCTTAGTAGGCAAAGCCGCTGCCTGCAATGCTGGCATCCCATATCAGCACTGGTTTGAATCCCAGCTGCTCCATTTCCAATCCACCTTCCTGCCAATGGCCTGGGAAAGCAACAGAAGATGGACCAGGTACTTGAGCTTCTGCCACCCACATGGGAGCCATAGAAGAAGCTCCTGGCTCCTGAATGTGGCCTGGCCTTTCTCTCAGTCTCTCCCATTCTGTAACTCTGATTTTCAAATAAATGAATCTTTTTTTTTCTTTTTGACAGGCAGAGTGGACAGTGAGAGAGAGAGAGACAGAGAGAAAGGTCTTCCTTTTGCTGTTGGTTCACCCTCCAATGGCCGCCGCGGCTGGCGCGCTGCGGCCGGCGCACCATGCTGATCCGAAGCCAGGAGCCAGGTGCTTCTCCTGGTCTCCCATGGGGTGCAGGGCCCAAGCCCTTGGGCCATCCTCCACTGCACTCCCTGGCCACAGCAGAGAGCTGGCCTGGAAGAGGGGCAACCGGGACAGAATCCGGCACCCCGACCGGGACTAGAACCCGGTGTGCCGGCGCCGCCAGGCGGAGGATTAGCCTAGTGAGCCGCGGCGCCGGCAAATAAATGAATCTTAAAAACAAACAAACAAACAAACAAAAAAAAACACACAGTTTCTCACAGGCTAAGTGAGAACTCTCACATAATGAGTTCATGAGGACTTCTCCCACTCAGCAGGCCCCATCTAAACACAGGTGAGGTTCAGTTCCTGATGCATACTTTCAATTTTGATCCTTCAAGGCTCAACTTCAGAAAGAAAACTCCATTGCTGTGCTTACGTTGGTTTGCAGGTCATACTTGATGCTTGTTATGTGAGTTTCCCAAGGCAACAAAGAGGTCGATCGTCTTATCTCCTGCAACATGGCTGCCATCAGACACCTAGAACAAGCCCCTATTCTACACCAAAAACTTCATATGGCAGAAAGCGACACAAAATCACTTTTCCCGGAGCTAACAATGACCAATGCAAACACCTACTGCACTCTTGCAAGAATTGTGCCCCCCTCGCCCCGTTAGGCCCACTGCTACAAGCAGGAGTGAACCCGCGAGGCCTTGCTCCTAAGAAGCTCTGGCAAGTGGACGTCACCCACATTAACTCCTTTGGTCAACTTATGTTTGTCCATGTGGTGGGAGATACGTATTCAAAGGCTGTATTTGCAGCAGCCCAATCCGGAGAAAAGGCTAGAAATGTGATAAAGGCGGTTAAGTCAGCCCTACTGGTCCTCGGTGTCCCCTGGACAATAAAGCCTGATAACGGGCCAGCGTATACACCACAGGAATTTAATTCCTTCCTGAGGTCCTGGAACATACAGTGTGCCACAGGTATCCCATACAAGCCACAGGGGCAGGAAATCATTGAAAGAACTCATAGGACGATTAAAGATCTCTTACAAGGACAGAAAAACAACCGTATGCCCCCAGACCCACAGCTTGCTTTGACTGAGGTCCTTTTCACTATCAAGTTTCTTACTTTTGATTCCAAGGGGTCAGCCCAGCTTATAAACACTGGGGATCCTTTCCATCCCAGACCCCGGCCCCTATGGTTAGGTGGAAATACCCCTGACAGGAGAATGGAAGGGGCCACACCCTCTCTAACCAAAGGTCGAGGATATGCTTGTGTCTTTCCAGAGAATGCGACACAGCCCATTTGGGTACCAGCCAGAAACATCCAGCCTGCAACTGACAGCCAACCAGAACCAGCTGAACAAGACTGAGAGTCAGCCTTGTTAGCAGACGCACCTGCCCTATCATCCTACCCTAGGAAACTGCCCATAGCCACATCCATTAATGCTTCATACCCCACTAGCTCTGGTCAGCCACTCAAACGGCCCACAGCCTGTGTGTGGTCACACAATTCCTGGTTACCATTCTTCCTCATTCCTACCCCATCTGAGCAAGCACACCAGTGGTCTCCCGTGTTGAGCGCTGTTTAGTCAACGACGGGTAATATCCCCTGGGGGACAACCTAAGACAGGCACAGCCGCGTACAGAGACCACATGGACACAGGGTCAACAATGGTATGGCCAAGGATCATGCCTCCCATTGCTCAAAAATAAATGAAAAGGGGGAAATGTGGTGGAATGAGAAGGCCATGCCAAGATGGCCACTGGCAAGCGAGCATGTTACTCAGGTTACTTCAAAAACCACCTGGGAAACCACATGGCAGCAGAGCCTGCCTGGCAATGGGCTGTGATTGGATGGTTTTGGAAACTGCCTGGCCACAGGCTGTGATTGGTTAGGGCACAGACTGCCCCATGACTGGATTGGATGTCTCGGCTATATAAGCTGCTGTACCACTGAAATAAATTAGTCTGTGGGCTGCTCGATCTGGCTCACTTTCACCTGACTCCCCGGTCTGTGTGGTGACTCCACGCCTCTGTCCCCCACCACGCTCCTCCTCTCAGAACAGATCCACCTCAACACACAGATATGTCATGTCCAGAGATGCTGTCCAGCAACACTTGGGTTTTAACTGATTCTTTTATCCCCCCCTCAGCTTCTCCCTTTAAATTGCATTATAAACTCTTTTGGAGACTCACAAAGTGCTGTAAAATAACACAGCGAGTGCTGAATGGGGACCACTCAGCTTCAGCAGTCAAATGTTCCTAATTGGGTGGAGGACGCCCATGCATTTTCCTTTCTCTGCCTGAGTTCAAACTCCAGATGCCTAGGCTTAGTGTTCTCCACATTGCACTTTCCTTCACTGGGGGGGAGGTTTGTTCCCCAGAGTCCGTGTGCAGGGAGCATGGGTGCATGGGCCCCAACCCAGCTCCTGCATGGACGGGCGCTGGCCTCCTGGGGTGGCTTAGGGTGCACAGGGGTGAGTTCCCATTGTTGTTGCTACAAATATTTCCTTATTATCAAGATGTCATTACAAATGTTTAATTCGTGGATCTTGGGGGGTGGTTGCTTCCATCCACTGTTCCCCTCACCAGAGGCCTGCAGTGGCGTGGCTGAAGCTGGATCTCAACCCAAATCTCCCATGTGGGTGGCAGGAACCCAACTACTTGAGGCATCCTCGCTGCCTCCCAGGGTGCACGTGTGTAAGAAGCTGGACTCAGGGGCCGAGGCAGGGGATGGACCCCGGGTGGTCCAGGAGGGGATGCACGTGTCCCAGTGGTGTCTTCCCCATGTTGCCTGCCCTGGGGTTGTCATCAGGGACAGGGCCCAGTCCTCCTCCAGCCCCATCTCACTCGGACTCCTGCTGGGGGATGCTGTCTGCCATGAGACCCTCACCAGAAGCTGGTGCCGTGCCATGCTCTCGGGCTGGTCAAGCCACAGGCAAAGTGAACTTCTTTCATTTTCTAAGCAACGCGGCTTCAGGTATTTTGCTATTGCCACACAGAGTGGCCAGGACTCCCCTCCAACTTCAGCTAAACGCCCTCCAATGAGCCTGAAGGGTTTCTGAGAAAGCCTCTTCCCGAAGCATCAGGGGTTCCCCATTCCGGATTTTAGTTGAGGTCTCCCTAAACCCACTCTGGCTTCCTGTGCCCCCTAAACCCCAGGCACTGAGTCCTCTGTTAGGGGTGGCTGGGGGTCCAGGCAGAGGCCAGCTCAGTGGCACTGCTCACAGCACCTGGGTTCCGGTAGGACTTCGAGTCCCTCAGGTCAACCTCTAGAGCCATCGCGGGGCCTCATCTGTGTCCTGGGAGACAGGAGCCGGGCAGGAGCTGGGAAATGCTGAGTCTGCGAATTCACCGCCTGTCCTTACAGGGCTCTGGAGCCGCCCCTGCGTTTCAGGTGAGCCGTGGCCCGCGTGCCCGGCTGAGAGCTGTGGCTACACGGCCACAGAGATCACCTCTGACAGTGGTGCTTGTGGGAGAGCAAGGTGACCTGCGTGCTAGGGCCCTTCCCGCCCACAGCACATGAGCTCAGCACACAGACCAGGCCCCTCTAGCGCTCTGCGGCAGCCCTTCCTGGAGAACCTGAGTCCCAGGGCCAAGGGCTCTGCTCCCGTGGTGCTCACACACATAGGCACAGCCGAGAGCAAGTCCCTCTCACCTCCACCGAGAATCCATTTGATTCTATTAAATGTGCCTCCAGCCTACGCTACGAACACCTGGTCAGTTGGGCAATAGACGCACTGCTGGCCACTGGTCGCCTCCCAGCCCAGAGTGCACATCCTCTCCCATGTGGGAGAGCCATGTGGGGTCAAGCCAGGGATGCTGCAGCCACGGCCGCCCAGGTCTAGGGGAGAGCACAGAGGTGACACAGGCCCTCCAACCACGGCTGTTCCTATTTGCCGATCTGTCCCAGAGGTCACGGGCACTCACAGCTGCTGCTCTCCCACCCTGACCCAGCCCCACAGGGCACAGCTGAATCTCAGGCATTGCCTGCAGGGTCCTGAGTGGGTCTCTGCCTGGGGCTGGGTGCTGTGGAACCACCCATCTCCCCAGGAACACGGGGAAGCTTGTTGCCGCTGGGCGCCGGGGTCACAAACTGGAGCAAACTCCTTTCCATGGAACAATTTAATACAGGCTCAGCACCACCTGAGGGTGGCGGTGGGGGAGGGGGCGGGGAGGAGAGTACAGTGGCTCCTGGCACGGCTGTTGTCTTCCAGTGTCAGGGTGTCCTGGCCCCAGGAAGAGCCTGGGGGGTGGGGGCCCAACCAAGTGTATAGGATGCCGTGAAGACACACGGAAGGCTGCTGCCCAGCCTGGGCAGGACAGATGCTGGACTCGGCCTCTCTTCTAGGAGGCACCCATCATCCAGGTGCCCCACAGAATAAGAGGTAAGGAGGCCTCTGGCCAGGGAGGGCACACGGGCCTGGTCTCCCATCCCAGGGCTGGCTCTGGCCGGCTCCAGCCCGTGACTGTCCCCAGAGTGCGTGGGGCTGCCATGCCAGTAGTGGGGAGTCTTCAGCCATGGCCCCCAGGCGGGGACAGCCTGTATGGGCCCTGGTTCTGGGCACTCCGAGGCCCATGGAGGAGCCCACATCCACAGGCCCTCCCGGCTGCCAGCGTCGGAGGAGTCGTCCTCCCTGTGCTCTGGCCCGCTCAGGTTAGGGAGACTGGCGCACTGGCACAGGCCTCCCCACCTCGAGCACTTTGGAGACTCCATGGGGCTGGCAGAACATGGAGACTCTGCGGTCCCCACAGGGGAGCCCAGGCCGAGGGGCTCTGGGCTGCCTTCCCAGCTCTCCTCCTCCTCCTCCATGCCTTCCCTCTCGGTGATGCGGAGGCCAAAGCTTTCTGGAGGACGGATCATCACTGCACGAGTAGCGGGACCCCTGGCCTGCTCCCACACTGCCACTGTGTCCTGAATGGTGATTTTGGCCTTCGGAGCAGTGGGGGCAGGAACGTGCATCTGGGGGACGCGTGCCTGCCCCAGGGGCTTGCTGCACTGTTCGATGGCCTTGGCTGGAAGAAGAAGAGACGCGGTTTGCTTCTCCACAGCCCCCGTCTGGCCTGCAGGGTGCCTGCCCCGACCTCATCCTGGGGTCCCCATCACCACGTGTGACGCTGAGGACTCTTCCAGGCTGCTGGCCCCAGAGGGGAGGGTGTGTGCAACCCGGGCAAGGGGAGCCCTGGGACACCACCGGCTCCTCCTGCAGTCCCCACAGGGTGGATGGCCCTGAACTCCTTGCCTCACTCTCATCTCTGGGGACCCAGGCACCAACTCAGGACCCCGTCACCTACCCCACCTGACCTCCTGCGCCCTAACAGTGCATTCGCTGAGTTACCCACATCTGAGTCCCTCCAACATGGCTGGAAAGGAACTGAGCCTAAGATGATGGGGGTGAGAGCTGGGGCTGTGGGGCAGACATGGAGTCTGGTGCAGGCCCTCAGGGACAGGGAATGCCGCTTCTAAAGAGGTGGCAGGGGTGCCCTGTGTCCTCTGCCACTGGCCCACTGTCTCTTTCCTGGTGAGACTGGGCTGTCATCGCTACTGTCCCATGAGCACCCAGGGAGGCAGCATCTGGAGGCGCAGTGGGGCCTCCCCAGTGCCTGGACAGCCTGCACCTGGGCCCCCACTTAGAGCCTCTAGAGCTGGGACAAGCCCATCTCTGCTCTGCATGGGGACCCAGGCGCTCAGGTGCATGATGGCAGCAGCAGCAGGGGAGGAGCACGGGGACCCCTCCCCACCAGAGCCCAGAGGCCAGCGATGCTCCGGGTCCCGCTGCCTTCTGTTGGCCCGAGGCTAGGGCTGCAGAGCCCACACTCAGTTGCCCTTGAGTTCTGCCGCGGGGCCCCCAGCGCCTGCCTCTGTGCCCAGCCCTGCTCACAGGAGTGCACTCGGCCCCCACAACTGGGCTCAGGGCACCTGGGCCTTCCAGGGGTTCTCAGATGGCTGAAGGGGATCCAGTGCCGGCAGGCTTTACATCACTGCACAGGGTCTCCCACAGCCCCACCTCCCTCTAGCCCTGCCCACATGCAGTTGGGAGCCCCGCCCACCCCTGTCCTAGGAGGGTCCTGTGGGCAGACAGCTGTGGTCATCGGGCCAGGAGGCTGTGTGGGGTAAGTCGGGGAGAGCCCCTTGGGCAGGCAGGGCCACTTCTCATCTTGCTGGAGTGGGGGTCCAGCTGTGCTCCAGGCTCCTGGGGGCACTGAGCCAGGGCACCTGCTCCAGACCTGGGCAGGGTAGCTCAAGGCGGGGCCTCCAATCCACTCCAGAGTGGGGGTCAGCCAAGGAGCCAGAGCCACAAATGTCCTGAGGACAGCTCCACGGCCCGGCCCCAGAGTGGTGCGGGGAGAGCCGGCACCCACAGGAGGATGCTGGGAAGCTGCCCGAGGCCCCGCCAGGCCATGCTGTCAGAGCTTCAGAAAGCAGAACTGCTGAGCCCGGGGAGGACAAGGAGGACCAGGAAGAGGTGAGGCCCTGGGCAGGGATGTCAGGGCCTGGCACTCCCACTACTGACTCCCCCAAGGGAGCATGGGATGGGGCCATGTGCTGGACTCACCTTCGGGAGGCAGGAGGCACTGGAGCTTCCCCAGCTCACGCATGGAGGCCCGCAGCTGCCTGATGACCGCGTCCTCGCTCAGAGACCAGGCCTGCTTCAGGGTCACCTGCAGGAACTCCCGGAGGTGGTCCCGGGGCATCTTCAGCAGGCGCTCTAGACATGGGGGTGGGTGTCAGGCTGGGAGGGGCCCTAGGGATGGCGCAGCCACCATGGCTGCTCCAAGCCCTGTCCCAGCACCAGACATGGGCTGCAGACACCCTTGGACACCCTTGGGTGTCAAGCCAAGCACTGGAGGGACTGCTCAGGGGCCAATTTCCAGTGCGATGACCCTGGCCACTTCTCCTTGTGGTCTGTGGGGGCCTGGGATTGGGGATGCAACAGGGGGATTCTCAGTGCCCTCCTGAAGGGAACCCAGGCCTCCCAAACCCCCTCATTCCTCCCTCAAGCCCTGCTCACGAGGGACAGGCAGGGGGACCCCCAGCTCCTCCATCCCCAGCACCCGGGCCTCTGTGGGCCCTGAGGACTCACTTTGATGGATCTTGAGGGCCGTGTATGCCATGGAGGGGAGCACGTGCTCGCCCTCCAGGATGTATATATCCCATATTCTCAGAGCCAGGGGGAACGGCACCTGGGGACAGAGGCATTGGAGGACCCGCCCGTCAGGGCCTCAGCAGGGCCCACAGGGGTGGGTGTGCAGTGTCACTCCCCTAGGACAGAGGGAGACTCCAGGAGGCTGATCACACAAGAAGGCCAGAGCTCCTCCTGGGAGGGGAGGGGAGGCCATGCCTCATGGCCACATCCCTGCCCACTCAGCGAACCAGACCCACAGAGGATGACCATGTCCTGTCCTGGACCCTGGGGGTCTGCACACTTTGGAAGCCACACTGGAGATGCCAGACACCCCAGGGACCTGGGGGAGGGGTCAGCCCTTGGGCTGTGCTGCCACCAGCCTCTGCCATGGGGGGTCTATGGATCTCCTGCCTCTCACTGTAGGGCTCTGGCCTTTGCCAGGCTCTCAGGATGGGTCCTGGTGGGCCCTGTCCCCTCCTTGCTGGCTCTGAGGCTCAGCCTCAGCTTGGACCACCCTTAGCAGGGCACGGCAGGGCAGGGCTGGACAGGGCCTGCCTGGTCTGCACAGCAGGCTCCCTCCTGTGTCTGCTGGTGCTGGGGGAGCTCAGAGTCACAGGCCACCAGCACCAGAGAACCAGGCACTGGGGCAGGAGCTTCCCTGGGCAAGGGGTCCCCGGGGCACTTACCCCATCCAGGAAGCACTGGATGTACCAGTGGGCGGTGGAGTTCTCCAGGCACACACCCTCCTTCTCCTAAGAAGAGGCAGAGGCAGAGGGGGCTCAGGGCCCAGGGCCCAGGCCTGACTCCCTCTAATCTGAGCCCTGGGGCAGAGCCCCTGGGTGCAGGAAGCCCAGCAGCAGGGGCATCCCCCCTCCCAGCCATGCAGGTTCCTGAAGGGACACAGGTCCCTCAGTCCACTCTGCTCTGGGGACAGCGTCTCCCTTCAATCTACGCCAACTCTGGGGGACCAAGTGCTGGAAAACAAACCAACACCCAAGCTGCCGCGGACCCCCGTAACCAAGGAAAGTTTTGGTGAGGACGTGGCCTCCCCTGGCTCAGGAAGCAGTCCCATGAGCCCAGAGCCCCCAAGAGGAGAAAGGAGGTGCTTAACTTACCAGGTGTTTCTCCAGGGAGGGGAGTGCGCGATGCACAATGAGCCCCAGGTTTTGCTGGAATCGCTCCAGTTTGGGGGTGTTTGGTTTGTAGAAACCTGAGTAGAATCAGCCACACCCCACGTGAGAGCCTCCTCCTAGGAAGGCTGGAGAGCCCCAGGCCTGGGTGGGGTGCTTCTGAGCACTGAGGGTCAGGGGAGGCTGGACCAGGGGCAGGTGGGGATGAACATGGCCAGGGCAGAGGATCTGCTTGGGAGGTGGGTGCAGGTGGGTGACTGTGTGCAGCCCAGGCCAGGCTGCCCCTGGAGCCTGCTGTGGTGAGTGCTGTCAGACTGGGTGACTCCTGACCATTCCAAGACTCAGGAGCGAGGAGGGGTGACCCTACAGAGGATGCTGCCTTCCACAAGTTCCCTGGGTGTGGCTCTGTGCTTGAGAGTCTGCGTAGACATGTGTGAGGCAGAAGATCCAGAACCGACCTGAGTCACTGGACAAGGACAGGACCCCTTGTTCTGAAGGTTCCCACACCCAGGATGGCCATGGCTAAGCTGCAGGGACTTTGGGTGGTGGTAAAAGAAGGGGGCTGCCTCAGTCTGGGAGGCCTCTGCCAGCCCTGGCTTCTAGGGAGTGCCCCACCCCTCCCCCCCACACACAGCAACACTGTCCTGCAGATTCAGGAGCCAGTGAGGGCCGTGCACGGACTTGCATGCACTGGGCCCCACACGCCATCCACCTACCGAGCATCGCGTGCTTCCTGCTTTCCATGAGCTGCACCAGGGCCCAGAAAGAGTCCTCCTCAGGCATATACATGAGCAACAGCGCCACCACATGGCTCAGACCCTGGCTGTAGCCCACCTCCTGCAAGATCCCAGAACACCTTTAGGAGACCTCCCCTGGCAAGAATGATATCCTAGGATGGCCCACCTCTCAGGCAGATCAGGGTCACCCACTGAAGGGTCCAGGAAGATTTAGGCACAGGGAGCCCCTGTGCCTGAATCCTGCCACTTGGTGTCAGCTGCCCAAGAATTGGAGCCCAGAGAAGTTCTCCAAGTTCCTGGAGGGAATCCTGCAGGGCCTGAGCTTAGGCAGCACAGGGGGAGAGCTCAAGTATGGACACCTGTTACCCCCAAGATGTCAGCATGGGCCAGGTTGCTGTGGGAATCCAGATCCATGCCCATGGAAGCTTCTGGAGCCCTGAGCTCTGCAGGTGAGCCGGTGGCCCTTTCTCACATGAGGAAGAAGTAAGCCAGGAAGTGCTACCAGGACCGGAACAGGAGGTGTGCCTCTGGCATGGGTGCAGGCCTGGGCTTCCTGAGTGCCAGGCCCCCTGGGAACCAGGGCACCAGGCAGGGTTGGCCAGTGGCAGGTCAGGGGGTGGGGATGTCCAGGCCTTGCTGGGTCACCCATGGAGCCCTGCGCCTGCTCCACTCATGGGAAAGTCTGAGTGGGTGGTTGTGGCAGTGGTGCTGTACAGAGTGGGATTCAGGCCCATGGGTCCAACCACAGGGCTGGTGGGTGTAATGGCATCAGGGGACCCAGAGCAAAGTCATACACCTGATCTGCCCTGCCTTCGCCCCCCCGCCCCACTGTGTGGAATGCTAGCCCTGGGAGGGGCGTCCCAACACGGCCAAGCTCCTGGGGTCTGGAGACCAGCCCAGGAGAAGGCTGCCTTTCTCCTCCCAGAACTTGAGGTTGGGTCCAAGGAGGCTGAGAGCCTGGCCTCTACCGCTCTTCCTCGGAGCTGTGGATGAGCGAGGCCCCTCAACCCATGCTGGAATCTCTGTGACCAGGGGTGCCCTGCAGGGACTGCTGGGATAGCACCTGCACTATGATCCCAGAATACTCACGGGATTGTAGACAGAATAGGCCATCAGTATGTGGAATAAGGCCTGTTGGCTGGAAGAGAGAGGACAGAGGCTGTGCGTCTTGTGCTGCCGAGGCTCTGAGTGCAGCTCTGCCTAACAGAGCCTGACAGCCACACGCAGGGCCCGTGACACTCTGCTCATGCGCAGTGACGTCGTCAGGGCACCTGCGTGTTGTCCACCATGTGGGTGAGTGCCGCCTGCATGGACACGCACACCTCCCAGGGCGCAGTCCCGTGCACTTTCATTTCCCCAGGTGGGTGTTCAGGGCACAGGTGAGCGTCCCACTGTGGGAGTGCAGTCCCGTGGGTCCAAGCTGTGGAGAGTCAGCCTCCCATGCACGTTCAGCCTGGTAGGGAGCAGCTCCTGTCGCCTGTGTGTTCCCCATGAGCCCCCTTGTGGCCCAACTCCCCTCCTCCCCAGCTGTGGCCACCCCTGCCCTGTTGTGTGTCCCAGGGGTCGGCCTCTTGCAGACGTCCTGTGAGTGGATCACAGCACGTGTAGGCTCTGAGGGATGCTCCTCTCTTAGCAGAATGCACCTGAGAGGCCTCCAGGTCAGCCCAGCCCGAGCCTCGTCCTGCCTCTCACTGAATCCCGTTCTAGGATTCAGCTGTGGCACGGGTTGCTTCTCTGTCTCCCCACTGAGCATCGTGCAGGCTTCCCCTGCATCCAGTGACTGTGAACACAACCCTGAAGCGTGCGTGTGTGTTTTCTGTGCACTCGGCTGTTCTAGTGGTTGTGTAAATGTGCGTGTGTGCTGGGGATTCGTGTGGGAGGTGTGTGTTTCTCATTGTGACACGGCCCTGGGTGCTGCCGTGGGCCTGGGCTTCTGTGCTCTGTTCCTCGCCTCATGTTCTCCCCAGCACCCGGTGTCCTCAGTGGTTCTATTTCCCCCATTCCCACAGCTGTGTGCTGGTGCCCCTTTGTGGTGTAGGGAATAAGTGTGTGTTCATGCGCTGAGGAGGTGAATTGTGTGTGCTTTCATGAAGGGTCCCCCCGAGCCTGTGTTCCCGGGGTACTGGGAGGCTGCCCACTGCTTCCTTGTGACTGAGTTGAAGGGCTCCTTGAATATTCTGGAAACAACACCTTTATTAGATAGATTGCTACTATTGTCTCCCCTGGTGTTTCTTTTCATTTCATTCTCTCCACAGTGTCTTGGGAAAGTTTGTGTACTATAGAAAAGGCAAGTTTGTTTTCTGTGCTCAATGAACTGTTTTAGGCTTGCACCCAATCTTCCCTAGGGACCCCATGTGCCCCAGGACCCTTGCTCCTCCCACCCGCGGGTCCTCCCCAGCCCAGAGGCCTCACTTCATTCCGTAACGTTCCCGGAACATGAGGTGGTTTCTGAAAGTCCATGCGATGGCGGAGTCGATGTGATGGAAGTGAGTGGCGCCCAGCCTGGCCAGCTCTTTCATCTCCTGCAGGGCAGGGACAAGGGGGAGGGGCAGCCTCAAGAACTGCACAAGCCCCATTGCCACACAAGGACCTCAAGTCCACGTCAGCTCTTCTGGCTGACAGGGAGAGTTCCCTGCTGGGTCCCACCTTGAGGGAGGGTCATGGGCTCCCCACTTGCCTCAGTGCCCACGTCACCCCGACGGTCAGCAGCAGACAGGGGCTCTGAAAGGTCCCTGTGCACTTCCCTGCCTGCCTCAGCTCTCAGCACAGACGCGGTCTGCCCCCAGCCAGGCTTCTGAGCCTCCTCGCTGGCATCTCAGGCCCTGCCCTCCAGGAGTGCCACAGCCTGACCACTGCCCCCTGCTGCCCCCTGCTGGAGGGGCCCATCTCCATCTCGACATTGCAAGCCACCCTTGGCTTGGAGCTGAGCCTGGGCAATGACTGTCTCCAGGCCCAGCTCCCAGGGCCATCCCCAGACTGCAGACTTGGGGGAGGCAGGGTGGGCCACACAGCTGGGCCCTGCTCCCTGATGGCAGCCAGGGGCCATGAGAGCCAGCTGCAGCTGACAGCCCTCTGCTCACACCAGTCCTCCCTCCCTCCTTTCCCGGAAGCATTGAGAGCTGTCTGACCATTGGACCGGCCTCTCCAGGCAAGGGCAATGCCAGGGGCTGCAAGTCCATGTGAAGGCAGGGCCAGCTGTGGGCAGGCCTAGGTGAGGGCCGGCCAGCTGCGGGCAGGCCATGTTAGCACAGAGCCTGTGGGGCTCCCTACCTCACACCATTGTGATCTCATCCTGGGAGACCCCCGCCCATCAGGGACCAGCAAGTCCTCTCTTCTGGCCATATGCCAAGCTGCCCAGGTGAGCTCAGCAGAGAGCAGGTTAAAGCCTCTGGCACAAAACACACCTGTCCAGTCCCAGCTGGGTCTGAGGAGACGTGGAGGAGGCACTGACTAGGATCTAGGGAGAGGAAGGCAGGATGGGGAGGAGGCTCCCGAGGGCTCAGTGAGGGACGGTCCTCCACGGAGACTCAGGCTCCTGAGCAGGCCCGAGCAGGCCGGGCCCCCTTGGGCTGAGTGCAGAGCCGTACCGCGTATTTGCCTGGGTTCTGGGCCTTCCTCTTGTCCACCTCCAGCATCACGGCCCACACCTTCCCGCGCACCTGGGCAGGGATGCCTTTGTAGATTCTGCGCTGAAACTAAAGGAGAGAGGAGGCTCTGGTGAGTGCTGAACGTGGCCACTCGTGGAGGCAGCGCAGGGTGAGACAGCGGAGGGAGAAGCCAGGGGCTCCCTGTGTATTGGCAGAGGGAGGATCTGCCCAGAGGGGGGCCTTATGACCCACAGTGACTGGAGGGCCAAGGGCTCAGGGGCACCGGCTCTGCCGTGTACGGACTGGCCGCTACAGGGCTCCTGGAACCACGCCTGCCCTGCATCCGGGATTGTCTTCAGCAGTGACTTCAGGTTTTCTACCAGGACAGTGTCCTGTGTGTATGGGGAAGGTGTGCCCATGACCTGTGTCCGTAGGGGCTGGACAGTTGCCCCTGGGCATCTGAGAGGCAGGCGGTGCCTGGCACAGGAATGGGCACTGCTCAAACCCCAATTCAGCTCTCAGTGTTCCCGAGGGGCCCTCATCGCCACGGTACCTTGTCGCTGCCGCGGTATTTACTATGGTTCTTGATTATCTTTATCCACTTCTGGATCCTTCGTACCTCCTGTTTACGCTGGAAAACGAGACAGGATGGCGTGAGCCCAGCTTGGGGCTCCAGAGGGGCCCTCATTACAGCTCAGGAGCTCTGTGGGCACTCAAATGGAAGGAGCCAGAAAAGGCACAGACCGTGAGCCCCAGATCTTCTGTCTGGGGGAGCATCGGTGGCCTGGCCTCTGACCCGAGCTGCCCCGTCTTCAAGGAAGAGCCCCTGAGCTCCAGCCAGGTCACTGCCAACCATGCCAATGAGTCAGGGCGGCCGCCAGCAGACGCCCCTGAGCTGCGGCTCACTTCTGGGACAGGTGAGTGTGGTAAGATGTCAGCAGGTGCCGTGTAAGTACTGCATCGCGGGACTTTATGGCACTCCCACTCACCACTGCCGAGCCCCATGTTCCCCCTCCGCCCAGCTCTGCTTCCAGATGACTGGCCCATGGCCAAGGACTTGTCCTTACCTTTGCCCCCGGGGTGCTGTCTTGGGGCAACTTCTGCTCACTGGAAAGCAAGGGAGGCGGAGAGGTGAGGACAGGACCACAACAGGCACCACGACCTCCCTAGTGGGGCAGGGAAGGACCAGCTTCATCCTCTCAGCCCAGGGGACTGAGACGGGAAGGGAGGGGCTGGTGACCATGAGCACAGGGAGCCTAGGGCCAGCAGGGGCTCTTGCTGCCAGTGGCGGGCTCCAGGCCTGTCAGAGGTCCACCTTCGTGGGTGTGTGGCAGCCCCCCACAGCGGTTGGGGGGTGGCTGTCCTGATCAGGGCCAGACTGCCCAGGGCTGAGGCAGCTATATCCCACATCAGCTCTGTCCAGGACGTCACCCTGGAACTGACCGAGTCCAGGTGGCCTGCCTGAGAGATGCTCAGTGCTGTGAGTGTGCACCTGGGGCTCGAGGTACCTGGGACCCCCACACCCCTCAGGGCCTCCCACCACCCACCCTCCCCCCTGTGCCCTGACCTCCTTAGGTACACATGCGCCCCACCTCACCCCTCCTCTGTCAGCCCGGACCCTGGCCATCTCTCCACCACTCTGCTCCTACTTATTCTCCAGGTTCTGGCACAACATGGAGGCAGAAGCCCTTATCCCTGTGCTAAGGTGGGCTGCTGAGTCATGCCAGAGATGGCCCGAGATGGCTCCATCCCTACAGGTCACCGGAGCCCACCCTCCAGCCACGGGGCCTCTCTCCCTGACATCTGTGGGAACAGCCTCCATGTCCGACTCCTGCCCCCAGGCCCCACTCCTGCCAGCACAGACCCGGGGGCAGGGCCCTCAGCTGCACCCTCCCCACGGTCTGTACTGCGGGAGCCCACAAGCAGGTTCAGAGCCACAGAGACCACATCCCTGGCCATCCTTCAGACTAGGTCTTCGTAAGCCTTGAGCCTGGCCCCTGAACCCAGGCACCTGCTGGACAACTGCCCACATGCTAGGCTGGTGCCCCAACCCTGTGGACACAGCTCTGGAGTGGCGATGGCCAGGCTGTGTTGCCTGGGAGCATGGGGACCCGTAAGCCACCCCCTCTACTTAACAGAAACAGAGACCTCAGAGTAAGAGTGCCCAGTGCTTGCCCCACGTCCAGCTCTGTCCCTGCCTGCAGTCCTGAGTCCCAGGGTCACTCAGCTCTGGCCAAATGCTGACCAGTGCCTGCCTGTGACCACAGCTGGGCTCAAGGTCGGGGCCGGGGACAGTGTGCCGCCTCATGTTGGGGTTTCTGACCCCAGTCCCGCCCTGGGGTGAGCTGGGGTGCAGACGACTCACTGCAGGAACCCAAGCCTGTCTGGGACGAGGCAGCCGCCCTCATCGTCCTCTTCATCAGGCTCCAGCAGTGCCGCTCCTCTGCGTCCCTACAGCCGAGAGGGGACCCGGATGAGAAGTCACTGGGGGAGCTGTCCGCCCGTCCCCTCCCCCGTGTCCCCATGGCGGCGGGGTCTGGCTCTCACAGGCACAGTCCTTGAGGCAGGGCCCCACCTCCTCCCCCAGCACCCTGGCCCGTACCTGCTCATATTGTCTGATGAGCGCTGCTCGCTCCTGGGCCCTCCGGGACCTCAGGGCATTCACATTCAATCTGTAAGACACACATGCACATGGGAGCCAGCATTGCGGAGCCCACAGGAATGCTGCCCTGAAAGCTGTCCCCCTGGTCAGAGCAGGGACAGCCACACAGCCAGGCAGGCAGGCACCTGGTGGCCGGGTCCCTGGAGGATAACTTGTGCAGAGCTCAGGGACTAGGGATGGTTGGGGAAGGACAGCCCCACCTTGCCTCCCCTGCCCTCGGAAAGGACGCTCCTCCCCCAGCCTGGCATCCATGTGTCCTCCAGGGAGCCCAAGTCCCAAGTCTACGGGGCTCCCTGGCCTGCTCCCATCTCCCGCATCTCTGGGGCTCTCAGAGCCGGCCTCCCTGCCCCACCTGATACCAGCTGACCCAACACCTAGTCTTGAACCTGTGTCCAGACTGAGACTCACACCCAGCCCATTCGACACTGGTGACCAGCAGAGCGGGAGGAATGAGATGACTGTGTACACACTCTGCACACAGGGGCAGCATTCAGAGCTCCACCACATCACTCATGGAACCCAGTGTGGGAGACCATGGAAACCCACCTGGGCACTGGGAGGGACCTTCCCCACGCCACAGCTCATGCAGAGAGCAAGTCCCACTCACCTCCGTTGAGTATCCATGTGATTCTCTGAAATGCGCCTGCTGCCTACACTACCAACTGGTCAGTTGGGCAGTAGACGCACTACTGGCCTCTGGTCGCCTCCCAGCCCAGAGTGCGCATCTCAGTGACTGTGACATCACAGAAGCCTGCCAGCCAATCCCTAGTGGCTCTGCTGTGGCAGGGCTCAGGGTCCTCAGGCCTGGCTTCATTAAAGGTCACCAGAAGTGGGGCCTGTGTTCTCCCCAGGGCCCAGGTGAGAGGGCAGGGCTCTGGCAGAACTGCCCCGGAACCAGGGGTGCCAGGGCCCTCGGCCACCTGCCGTCACGGTCCCAAGTCTCAGGCAACCGGCACCTCCCGCCCCTCCTTTCTGCCTCTGCAATTGTATTACAGCCCAACTGTGAAGGCCTCTTTCTTTGAACACAAGGTCGCATACGGAGCCCCACATAGACCTGTCCCCACACTCCGGGGCTGCCCCTGCCATGACCTGAACTGAGACTCCCGGGGGTGCAGCCTCCTGTCCTACCACAGGCCCCACCCCAGCACTGCCACCCTCTGCTGCCCCTCCTGCTCTGTTCCAGCCCTTCTTCTCTGGACTTGTAGGAGGTGGACACAGGGGTCCTCTGGGATGGAGGGCAGGGGAGCCTCCCGCTGAGCACCACCTGCACAGGACCTCAAGCCAGCGTGGCCCAGCCTGTCCAGAGCGGGAACCAGGGCCCTGTCCTGGACACGGGCCAGGGCTTCAGGCACAGAGCACTGAGAACTCCTGGGCACCAGCACCTGAGCCGCATGCTGGTAACACCGGGCTGCTGCTGACCATAAGGACAGGGACAGCACGCGTCAGGCCGCAGGCAGGAGTAGCCACAGGCCCGCGGCTCCCCGGGGTGCTGATCGCAAGGTTGCTCCCCCTGGGAAAGTGGCTCAACCCTCCCCCAGCACCTCCTTGGTCCTGGGCCCCACACTGCCCCTAGGCTGCCACCTGGGGGCCACAGTTGTTTTTTTCTCCTCAAGGGCCCACTGCTCTGCCTCCCTGCCCACTTCCCCTGCCCTGGCATGGAGACCACAGGGTGCAGGGCCCTGGTCACCCACACACCTGCTGGCCTCCTCTGTGGAGTGTGAATGAGTGCACAGCTGCCCCCCCCCAACTCAGCTTCTCCGCTTTAAATTGCATTGTAAACTCTTTTGGAGATTCACAAAGTGCTGTAAAATAACACAGCGAGTGCTGAATGGGGACCACTCAGCTTCAGCAGTCTAATGTTCCTAATTGGGTGGAAGACACCCATGCGTTTTCCTTTCTCTGCCTGAGTTCAAACTCCAGATGCCTAGGCTTGGTGTTCTCCACATTGCACTTTCCTTCACTGGGGGGGAGGTTTGTTCCCCAGAGTCCATGTGCAGGGAGCATGGGTGCATGGGCCCCAACCCAGCTCCTGCATGGACTGACGCTGGCCTCCTGGGGTGGCTTAGGGTGCACAGGGGTGAGTTCCCATTGTTGTTGCTACAAATGTTTCCTTACTATCAAGGTGTTGTTACAAATGTTTGATTCGTGAATCTGGGGGGGGGGTTGCTTCCATCCACTGTTCCCCTCAGCATAGGCCTATAGTGGCCAGTGGCTGAGCCCTTAAAATAAATAAATCTTTAAACAATAAAAATTAAACTTCAAGATAAAAGCAAGTTCCTCTGCTTCTCTCCCTCTTTCTCTCTACATCTTTGACTCTACCCGCCTCTCCCTGCACCCCCATGGGATGTTGGCCACTATGTTGCATGCAAGACGAAGGCCGTCCAGAGCCGTGAACCAATCAGCTCGTGTGGCTTGGACATTGCCCCAGTCTGTGGGATTCTGTCACAGTAGCAGAGAGCTGACCGAGACACCTGGTGTCGCCTGTGTTCTCACTGAGCATAGATTTGCATCTGTCGGACGGGGTGTGGTGGGACACAGCCCCAGGGTCCCACAGGGGGGGTAACGAGGGGGTCTCTGCTCCCCAAGCCCTCCCGTCCCCTGGGCTCCCTTTCACTCCTGCAGAGGCAGGGGTCCCCCATTGCTCCTCTGTGGAGAGAGCTCAGTGAGCACAAAGAGCAGGTCTCCCCTGGGGTAAGTGCTTTAGACAGAGTTTGTGGCACCAAGAGGGGTGTGGGACCTTTAAGAGTCAGGCAGAGTAGGAGGTTGCTAGGTGAGATGGGGTGGGGCCCTGGGAAGGGGTGAGTGCTGGGCTCCCAGAATCAGGGCTGGGCCAGGCCAAAGGCAGGAAATGCATCTGGGTCTCCCTCCCTTGTGGGTGATGGAACCCCAGTGCTTGGACCACCACCTGCAGGTGCCACCTGAACCCCCGAGTGTGCATTAGCGGGGATCTGGAATGGCAGCCAAGGAGCTGGGAGTAGAACCAGGCCCTCTGACTGGGGATGTGGGTGCCCCAATCCGAGATTTCACCGCTGCCTGGAGCGCCCACCCTGACCCATTCTCTCTGTGAAGGCAGCCCAGGTACAAGTGTGGGAGAAACAGGAAAAGGATCAGCCCACCCTGCCCCCACCCCAGCAAGCCCCCAGGGACAGGAGCAGCCACTCCACCCTGTCTGGGCCTCCCAGCAGCTCCTTGGTCACCAGAATGTCACAGATGCTCCTCCCCAGACAGCCCTGTGCGAGTGCCCTCAGTGAGTTGTGACAGAGCAGGGGGCAGGTGGCAGATCCAGGCCCAGAGGGCACAGACAGGCATGCAGGGGGCCTGAGTCAGGCGGCAGCATCATGACCACAGGGCTGAGCCACCACAGACACCCAGACCCTGGGCCCACTGTGTGGGAGACCCCACACGGGGTGTGTTTGCGGGGTCACAGCTGCGTCCACAGTTGGGGGTTGGCACTGGGACCAGCTGAGGGAGGAGAGAGGATTGCTGGATCATGGCCAGGGACGTTCATGCCCCCTGGCCTTTAGGTCTTCCTGTCCGGTCAGGGACCCGTTCCCACCCCATATGTCCCTTGGGCCTGGAGGTGGGAGGTCTCATATCCATCTACAGGTGGGCGCCACTGCCACCGTGCATGGCCACACACTGAGCAGCCAAGCAGGTCTCCCTGCAGAGGGCGGGGCAGCAGAGTGGCAGCTGCTGTGCAGTGTTGGGCACGCGCCCCGGCTCTGAGCCGCAGTGTGCTCACGGTGACGCTGGGACTCTCCCTGCCGCTCTGAAGCTTGCTGGCCGGCTATGCCTGGTCAGTGACGCATGTGCCTGGTGGATCGCAGCCATGGCGATGTTGATTGCACCCTCACCCACCCGCCCCACACTGCACCCCTGCAGGAACAACACGGACAGCCCTGGATCCAGCCACCACTGGCAGTCACGGCAGCCGGCCCCACTGCACCGCCCGCCTCCCACACCCACGCCCGGTGTCTGGTCCAGCACTGAGCAGACTCTGTGCAATGCGAGCTTTTATTGTTGCCTCCTCCAATGACAGGCCGGCAGGCAGCAGGTGGGCTGTACCTGGTGACCACGTAGGTGCGGGGTGGCCCTGGGTTTTCTGGCCAGGAGGGCTCCCTTAACAAAGAGGATCTGAGAAGATTTTATTCTGCAAAGAGAAGTCGGGACACCTGGTGAGGCCGGGGCTAAGAGACACCTGCAGGGCGCAGGCACAGGGCACTTCCTGGGGAGGAGCTGTAGCCTGGCACTGGATCTGGGCAGCTAAAGGCAGATCCTCTCCTGCACCCCGGGTGCCTGAGAATCTCTCGTAAAAATCCCTCCTTTGATGAGGAATGAGGAGGAGGTTCTCTGTGGGGGGTGCAGGTGAGGCTGGGACAGGCAGGGGCTACACGGAAGGCCTGGCAAGGTGACAGGGGCACCGGAGGCCTCCAGGAATGCACAGACCCCAGTCTGCTGGCCCCTTCTGTCTCTGGCACTCTTGCAGCCTAGCAGGGCCCGTCCCCGCCCACGCTCCACCTGCAGTCAGGGTTCCCGGCTGGACTCACCACGGCACTGATTGCGTGCCCCTTATCCTCCGCTGTCAGTTTCCCATCAACGCACTGCTTCAGCGCCAGGGCGTTTTGCAGCACTAGCGGGTCACTTTGGTAATTTTGCACATAGGAAACATACTCTTCAGGGGATCCGTTCAGGAACACGTAAACATCTTCCTGCACAGCCGGGCAGATGTCACAATCTGGAGAGAAACGGAAGGCATGGGTCCCGGCAGGTGCGTCCCTTCACCCGCCCTGGGGCAGCACTGTCCTGGAAAGCTGGCCCCCGCCCCCAGAGCACCCCCAGCCCAGGCGCCCGTGGCTGGCACCCACTGGCAACAGAGATCAGGAGCCAGGCAGAGCCAAGCAGCGCCAGGCAAGCAGCAGGCTTCATGGTGCAGGGACAGCCGCTCCCACCGCGGGGCCCTTTATACCTGCTCCGTGCCCCCAGTGGGGCAGGAGGGGCCTGTCTTCCCGGGGGGGGTTCCCTCCATGCCCTCCCAGGCCACAGCTTGCATGACCTGCAGTTGCAGAGGGCGCACGTGTGTGTATTGATATTGGCCAAGTCCAGCCCTGGATTAACACAGGGCTTGGCTCCTTCTCCCTCTCTCTTTCCGGGGATCTGACCATGGGCCCATGCCTGGGTGCAGGGAAGGTGCAGAACCAGTGGAAACCCTGGCTAGGCAAGGGGAGAAAGTGCCACACAGGGCCTCTGGAGCCCTGGGCCAGCTCAGCCTCTCGCACCTTAGCTGGGACCCTGACTACCAGCTGCTGTGACTATGGGAACTGCAGGAGACCCAGTGCCAGTGTGGCGGGCAGGCTGGAGCGCAGGTCCTCTCCTTCTCTCTTGCACTCACACCCTGAAGGCTAGGGGACACGGGGTAGACCAGTTGTCTCTAAACACCTACTTGGCATTTGACCACATTCTGCTCTTTGGGGTTTGAGGGCCTTGGCTGGGCTGGGAGAGACGCCCAGGTCCTTGTCTTCCCGTGGGGAGAACAGAACCGGGACACAGAGAGAAGTGCAGCATTGTGGAAAGGCATCGGTGGTGCACAGTGGGAGACGTGAGTGGAACGCCCTCAGGAGACAGCTGCCCTTGCCCAGGCTGGGATCACCCTCATCTTAGGGAAGATGGGAAGGAGCAGGGGCTGGGGGTGGGGCTGCAGGGGGCCTGGTGGTCTCCAGGAAGGTGTCCTGGCTTCTGGACCAGGATGGAAAGTGAGGCTCAGCTGTGGGGTGAGCAGTGTGGGTGCCGAGAGTCCTGTTGTGTTGCATTGGCGTGGAAGGTGCTGGGATTGGGCGGGGCCGTGGGCATCCTGCCTCCCCATCCCTTCCTCACTCCTGGCTCGCCATACCCAGGCCAGATTTACAGAGAGGTAGTGGCAGAGTGAGAGAGAGAGAGCAAGAGAGGTCTTCCATTGCCGGTGCACTTCCCAAATTGCTGCAACGGCCAGAGCTGTGCTGATCTAAAGCCAGGAGCTAGGAGCTTCTTCCAGGTCTCCACACAGGTGCAGGGGCCCATGGCCATTGGCCATCTTCCACTGCTTTCCCAGGCTACAGCAGAGAGCTGGATCAGAAGTGGAGCAGTTGGGACTAGAACCAGCGTCCATATGGGATGCCGGCACTGCAGATGGCGGCTTTACCTGCTATGCCACAGTGCCGGCCCCTCCTTCCGCTTCTAGAGCCTAGCTGCCTGCAGTCTCAGACTTTCTGCAGGAGCTACAGGAAGGCTAAGGCCCCGCCCACACTCCTGCCCCCTTACCTAGGGTTGGCTCCTCACCGCCCCTTATGTACTGCGCTCCCCGCCCCACCCCACCCCCCGCCGCCATCTGCCATTCTCTGTGGTTTTTCTTCCCTCCTGGAGGGGTGGGAGGGGTCAGGGGCCCTGGGAGGTTTGTCAGAGGAGCTGAGGGTGTGGCCCATTTCACATTTGGAGGAGAGGACTGCAAAAAGTTCATGGAAACTGGAATTTAAAGAGATTTGAGGGGCGGGCATTGTGGTACAGCAGGTTACGCTGCCATTTGACTTGCTGGCATCCCATATGGGAGCTCCAGTTCACATCCCGGCTGCTTCTGCTAATGCATCTGGGAGAGCAGCAGGACATGGCCCAAGTGCTTGGACCCTTGCTCTCAAAGGGAGACCTGGATCGAGTTCCAGGCTCCTGGCTGCAGCCTGGCAGAGCCCTAGCTCTTGTGGCCTTTGAGGAATCATCTCTCTCTGGGTCTCTCCTTCTTTCTCTATCATTTTGTCTTCTAAAAGAATACATAAATAATTTTTTTTTAAAAAAGGATAAGTTTATTTTAGTGCAAAAGTTTTGAAAATCACATATCAGTTTTGATAATAGCATCTCCCGGGAACCTTTTGAAGGCCCCTTGTGTATAAGGATAATTTAAAAAGTGAATATTTTAGATGTTTTCATGTCAGAATGAAGCATTGTTATTTTAATGAAGTATATCTGAACATCTATGTAATTTAACTTTATTTTTTTTTAAGATTTTATTTAGGCCAGCGCTGCGGCTCAATAGGCTAATCCTCTGCCTGCGGCGCCAGCACCCCAGGTTCTAGTTCTGGTCGGAATGCCAGATTTTATCCCGGTTGCCCCTCTTCCGGGCCAGCCCTCTGCTGTGGCCCGGGAGTGCAGTGGAAGATGGCCCAAGTGCTTGGGCCCTGCACCCCATGGGAGACCAGGAGAAGCACCTGGCTCCTGCCTTCAGATCAGCGCGGTGCGCTGGCCGCGGCAGCCATTGGAGGGTGAACCAACGGCAAAGGAAGACCTTTCTCTCTGTCTCTCTCTCTCACTGTCCACTCTGCCTGTAAAAAAAAAAAAAAAAAAAACAAAAAACAAAAAACAAGATTTTATTTATTTATTTGAGAGACACATGCAGAGAGAGGGAGAGACAGAGAGAAAGTCTATTGGCTCACTCCCCAAATGGCTGCAACACTGGAGCTGTGCCGAACCGAAGCCAGGAGCCATGTGCTTCCCCCTGGTCTCCCATGTGGGCACAGGGACCCAAGGACCTGGGCCATCTTCTACTGCTTTCCCAGGGAGAACCCTGTGCCAAACAGGATTCACATCCGGCAACTGCTTTTGGCAAAGAAGCACCCAGAGCTGAGCACCAGCTGCCCTTTGTCCACCTGTCTTCGGGGCTGGGAGCTTTCTCAGCCTGTCCTGGGTTTTCTGACCTTGCCACTCTAGGGGAGGCCTGGCCAGGGATGACCCAATGTCCCCTACACAGAGCTTGTCAGGGGACTTCTTGTAGCTTGGACTGGGGTTGGAGAGTTTGGGAAGAAAACCAAAGAAATCAGGTCGCTTCTTGTCACCAGGCATCCAGGTGTGCATGACAGCTGTGGCTGACCACGGGTTATCACCAGAGCACTGTTCACGTCTGCCAGGGAGGGGCAGTAGCTCCCCCTGCTGGAGGGGAGTCAGCCATTGACTACTTGGGGTCTCTCAGGAGTATTTGTCTCTTCTCCATCCGTCTGCTTATGCAGTCATCTGTTTATATCAGGATGCACTCACATGTGGGGTTTTATTCATGGCTATAACCCGATATTGTTACTCGTCTTGCTGCTCACCGGGTTCCAGATAAGAGCACAGGCAGCTGTCTCAGGCTCGCTTCTGCTTGCGTTTCCATGGACACCCTCGTCTTGTTGGTGCCAACACACTGTGCTCCTACATCGGAGGCTGGGGGAGCTCTCTGGAGGGTCTAGGCAGAGCAGCACTGCCCCTGGCTGACCGGGCGCGTGGGCCTGTAGAGTTGCAGCTCTCAGGGGCCGGACAACTCAGTCTGGGGAGATGCCTCTCTCCCGCCACTGCCTGTGGGTGCTGATGGAGGCACGGGGCACTTCAAACCGCCCAGGGGGCCCTGTTCACTGAGGAAGAAGAGGGAGCCAGGAGAAGGGGCCAGGCTGGAGTAATGGGAAGCAAGAAAGGCCCAGGACGTCATGAGCTCCCACAGGGTGAGAAGGAGGCTGGAGGAAGGATCCAGCTAGTGAGAGCAAAGGGGTACCACCAGACCTAGGAAGCCGCCCGGCCACCAGTCCTGGGCCCCCATGCCTGACCCAGCTATGATGCTCCCACCCTCAGCCCCGGGCTGAAACGCAGGCACGCGTCAGTGTTCTGGACAGCGTGTTCGCTCCCTTTGGCAGTGTAGACATGACCTTGATGCTTCCTGTGATTTTTCTCTGTGCATTTAAGGGGATTAGTGCATTGGGAGGCAGAAGAGGCGGGAGGAGGATGTGGAAAGCTGAGGTGACCCTGGGGCTGGGACAACAGAGCACTTGGCTCAGGATGGAGCCACTCAGAAAGGTCACTTCTCCTCCAAAGCCAACAGCGTCAGGCAAACATCCCCACTAGCTCGCTCCTCGCAGTGGGAAAGGCTTCCCATACTTTTCACCCCGGACCTGGGAAACCACAGGGCTGGGTCCTTGCCCACAGGTGGGTGGGGAGCCAGAAGTTTATAAAGCAGTGGCAAGCTGGCCACAAGCGGAGCATGCAGCAGCCTGCACCATGAAGGGGACTCTGCTTGTGCTGGCCTTGCTGGTGAGCGGAGAGCTGGGCTTGCAGCTGGGAGAGAGTGGTAAGGAGGGAATTGGTGGGCTTACTGGGCTGTCACTCACCAGTCATTCCACCTTGATGTGCTGAGCTCTGGGCAGCCTCTGGGAGAGACAGGGGCAGCTGGGAGGTCACTACCCAGGAACGCCACGGAAAACACCAGGGGCAGTGGGTCTTCAGATGGAGGGAGAGGCTTGGGCATGGAGGGGTCATTAGTTGTACACATAGGGGACATGGGGCTTCCTTTACAAAACTCGAGAGAGAAAGAGAGAGTGTGTTCCCATCTACTGGTTCACTCCCCTAGTGCCTGGGATGCCCAGGGGCCAAGCCAGAGTCTAACCTGGAGTTGGAACTCAATGCAGGTCTCCAGGAGCCCAGCTATTGGAGCCAAAACTGTGGTCCCCCAGCGTCTGTGTCAGGCCTGCGCCCGGGCACTGCCCTGTGGGGCCTGGGGGTTTCTGTTGGCGTCTTGGCTGCTGGGCCTAAGGCTCGCCTGGATGGTGCTTCATCAAGGGCACAGGTGTGCAGGCTCTTCTGCTTGGGCAGTGGTCAGGGCCGGGGGTCTTGTTTGTGGCTCCACCTGCTGCTCACTTCTTCCCATAGGGCTTGTGCTCTCTGTCTGCAGTAGCTGCAGTCCTGGGAGTGTGGGGAGCAATCCGGACTAGACTAAGTTACTCGAATTAAGACTTATTCTATGCATCTGCTCTCCCACAATATGGCGCTGGGAGAGAAGTAAACAGCTTCCGCACAGCTGCCTCCAGTTCAACCAATTAACTGTAGGACTTGCTCCTGATTGGAGAGCAGCGTGCTCGGCGTGTGGGCAGCCGAGTTGGGATTGGCGGAGGAGGACTATAAAGGAGGAGAGAGACGGCATGCACCGGGGAACATCTATGGGGAACATCTAGCTGAAGGAACACCTGTGCAGCCCCCGAGAAGAGCCGGCCGGCGGTGTGCCGCTCCCCTGCGGAAGTGGGGAATGTGGCCAGGGGGAACTGCCCTTCCACGGAGGTGGAAGGGATAGTAGCCAACCCGGGAAGAACCAGCAGCAAACCCGGGGAGGGCCGAGCAGACGAAAGAACAGCGCAGGGTCCTGTGTTGCTCCTCCACGAAGAGGGGGAGCGACATAATGGTGCCGTGACTCGGATATGAAGCCTAGGCAGGGTCCTGTGTCGTTCCTCCACGAAGAGGGGGAGCGACAGGGAGGTGCAGGGGTGGCGAGCGGGTCTCTGTGGAAGGTCAGGCAAGAGATGCCAGACACAGGAGCTACCTTCAAGAGGTGGGAAATGTGACCTCCAGGGCTCCTAGCCTGGTAGCTCCTCTAATGAGGTGTTTTCTGGTTGTGTTTTCAGCTGTAGGTTGCCCAATATTTTATAAGATCTTTGGGACGCTGCCCATTGGAGACAGGAACCTGTTGAACGCAGCTTTGGATTTGGTCCATGCTAATGAATCGGAAAAAGAAGCCCTTGGAAAAGTCCAGGACTGCTACAATGAGGGAGGGCTTGCAGCCAAGGCCTTGGATCTGAGGGTCATGGTAATTTCTTCTCCACGTCCCCCTGCCCCCACAGCAGCACACTTAAACCACCATGCACCAACAGACCAGGCAATCGGGGCTACATGACAGATGTGATACACAAACATGCAGGTCTTATTCCCTCTTTCAGCACATACAACCTTCAGCCACTTGCCATGTGTGTCACAGGCTGTGCAGCCCATTCTTTTGCTACATATGTTTCTAAAACACTAAACCACTCACATGCAATTGGTCATTGAAGAATAATACCAGTGCCACACAGAAAGCGTGAGGAATTCCACTGCAGGAGATTTTTAACCTTTGTCTTTGGGCATCTGATTCTTCAAAAGTAAGGTTGATCCAAATGCAGAATTCACTATTATGTGCATTAGAGAGGACCCAGGGGGACTGTTTACAACACATGATGCACTCCCATGCAGCCAACATGGCTGGCAGATGGGTCTCAGGGCTGAGAGATTTCACACCACCCCAGACTCAGCCACCTTGCCCCTCCCCAAGCCCAGGCCACGCAATGCCCTGCAGAACCTTCTCAGCTCCTTCCCTCTCTGGCTGGGGAGAATGCTCAGACCGGGTCCTAACACGGGATGTGGGAGCCATCCTCTTCTTGGCCCTAACCAATGCAGCCCCATCTCCAGGAGTGGACATGTGGGTTGGAGCCAGGGTGACCCAGGGGTCCTGGGTCGCCCTGCCCGGGTCCAGGACCTGCCTCTAGCCACCTCTGTTCCCACTCTCTGACTCTTCCAGTCATCCATCACTGGCAGCAAAGAATGCAAACTCCACTTACTGCAGACAGCCAAGGAGGAAGTTATAAAGGCCCTTCCCATTCCCGTAGCACCTGCCAATGCTCTGGGAAGGTGAATATTGCCACTGACGCCTGATCTGAGTGCCATCGTCCTGCCCTCTTCTCACCTGAAGCTGGAACCCAGCACCTGCCCCACCTGCTTTAGTCTTCATTCAGCTGATTCTAATAAAACATGTGTAGCTCAGTTCCGGGTGCCTGGGTCTGTGTGCTGTGTGGGGAGCCTGTGGGGACTGGTGGGAAAGCTTGAGACAAGGCACTGGGGGAGGGAGCAGAGACCCAATTGGCTATTCAGACTCTGGGGTCTGCACTCAGACAAGACAGAGGGAGATCCAGGGAGAGAGATCCAGACCCTGCCACAGACCGGCTGTTTTCTCCTGACCAGGTGCCCTGTCTCCCCGAGGCTGTTTCCTCACTTGTAAATAAGGTTGGGTGAGGGTGAAAGGTACCTGGAGCACAGGCTGCACCCACATGGATGGAGAACAATGGTGTCGGCACCACGGACAGCAGTCTGGGCACTGCCTTTGTCACAGTTACTGAGCCTCTAGCCCATTAGGCATCACCCCAGGAGTTGACCAGGCCTGGCTCATCACCAATCCTCTTGTCTCCGGTGGTATTCACATCTTCTGTCTCTGGATTTTTTTTTTAAGGATTTACTTATTCACTTGAAAGACAGAGTTACAGAGAGAGGTAAAGACAGAGAGAGAGGTCTTCCATCCACTGGTTCACTCCCAGAGGCTGCAATGGCCGGAGCTGTGCCGATCCGAAGCCAGGAGCCAGGAGCATTTTCCGGGTCTCCAACATGGGTGCAGGGGCCCAAGGACTTGGCCCGTCCTCTAGCCATAGCAGAGAGCTGGATTGGAAGAGGAGCAGCCAGGACTAGAATCGGCGCCCATAGGGGATGCTGGCGCTTCAGGCCAGGGCTTTAACCTGCTGCACCACAGCACTGACCCCTCTGGATTTTTTTAAAAAGATTTATTTATGAAAGAGTTATAGAAAGAATGGGAGAGACCAAGTTAGGTCTTCTGTCCACTAGTTACTCTCCAGATGGCCACTATGGCATGGGCAGGGTCAAGCTAAATCCAGGAGCCAGGAGCCTCCTCTGGGTCTCCCACATGGGTGTCAGGGGCCTCAGCACTTGGGCTGTATTCTACTGCTTTTCTCAGGCCATTAGCAGGGACCTTAATCAAAAGTGCAACTGCTGGGACATGTACCAGCACCCATATTGGAATCTGGTGCTGCAAGTGGCAGCTTTTCCTGCTACACCACAACACTGACCCCTGACCCTTGAATTTGCCAGTAGAGACCAAGACCCCACACAGCCATGGCCTGGGAGGACAGAGGAGGGGATGGATGGCAGCATTCCCGGAGGAAATTGCCCTGTCGTGGAAAGGGCTCAGGCTCTCAAGTCTTACCTGTAGGATCTCCCACCTGGGTGTGTGATGACCCCTCTGGGTCTACTTCCCACAGCACGAATGGGCTACTGCATTTGCCAGGAGCCCACCTGGGAGTCCACAGGGCAGAGACTAGTTTGACTTCGCTCCAGCAAACCAGATCACTGCTGGTTCAAGTGAGAATGGTTTACAACAAAAGTGACTTTTCCGGTCATCTCTCTCTGCCTGTCTGGGCCAGGGTCCCACAGTAAGGTCGAATATAGAAAGCTGGATGTGGGCATTGGAGCTGAGACAGTCAAGGCTTGAGTCCTGGCTCTTGTCTGATGTGCTGGCTCAATATGCATCCTCTTGTTTGGTTATTTGATGTTCATCTTACAGCTACCAAGCCCGGGCTTCCTGTTGGCTGGATTAAATGAGTAGGTCACACTGAAAGGTCTACATTTCTATTGAGAAATACAGAATGAACCTTGAACAGATGAAGAACCAACTCCTGCTCTTGTGTGGGTGGAATGGACATTGTAGACAGGTTGGCTATTCCACATCCATCTATATGAATCAGTGTTCCAGGGAAGAGTGATCTAATGTTTAGCCAAAAGAATAAATGCTTGAAGTCAACCCAGAGAATGTAGAAGAACAAAAACTATCAGCAGGCTCTTTCTTACCAGATATGTGCTTTCCCACATTATTAGCAGGGAGCTGGATCAGAACTGGGATGCCAGCAGAGCAGGCAGTGGCTTAACCTACTGCATCACAATGCTGGTGCCATATTTGTTATTATTTTTAAGAATTTTGCTTATTTTCATTTTTATTAAAAAGACAGGAGATTATATTTTTTAAAGATTTATTTATCATTTTGAAAATCAGAACTACACACAGAGAGGAGAGGTGGAGAGAGAGAGAGAGAGCGGTAGAGACACAGAGGCACAGGGGCCCAAGGACTTGGGCTTTCTTCTACTGCTTTCCCAGGTCACAGCAGAGAGCCGGACCAGAAGTGGAGCAGCCAGGTCTCGAACCAGCATCCATATGGGATGCTGGCACTGCAGGCGGAAGCTCAGCCCACTACAGCGCCGACCCCAGGAGATTACATATGTGCGTGTGTGTGTGTGTGTTTCCAACCATTGTTTTACTCTCCAAATACCTGCAACTGCTAGGGCTGGGTTAGGCCAACATCAGAATCCCTTAATGCAATCTGGTCCTTTCACAGGGGTGGCAAGGACTCAGGGACTTGAGTCAACATATGCGGGATCAGACGTGGAGCAGCTGGGACTAGAACCGGTGCTCATATGGGATGCCAGCGCCACAGGGGGTGACTTTATCCATTACGCTGCCCTGGTCTTGCAAAATTAATTTTACATTTCTTATATGCTCTAGCAGTCCTCTTAGGTGTTCACCAAGAATCAATGAAAAAAGTTTTTTCTTATCAAAATTATTTTTAAGTTAGAAAAAAATATTTACTTATTTGAAAGGTAAAGTTACAGGGCTAGAGTTGTAGTAGCGGATAAAGCTGCTGCCTGCAGTGCCAGCATCCTATATGGGCACCAGTTCTAGTCCCGGCTGCTCCACTTCCAATCCAGCTCTCTGCTATGATCTGGGAAAGCAGCAGAAGATGACCCATGTCCTTGGGCCCCTGCATCCATGTGGGAGACCCAGAAGAAGCTCCTGGCTCCTGGCTTCGGATCAACTCAGCTCCGGCAGTTGCAGCCAATTGGGGAGTGAACCAGTGGGTGGAAGACTCTCTCTCTCTCTCTCTCTCTCTGGCTCTCCTTCTCTCTGTGTAACTCTGAGTTTCAAATAAATAAATACATAAATAAATCTTAAAAAAAAGAAAGGTAGAGTTACACAGAGAGGAGAGAGGTCTTCCATCTGGTAGTTCATTCCCCATATGGCTGCAATGGCCAGGGCTGTGCCAGGAGTCAGGAGCTTCACCCAGGTCTTCCATGTGGGTGCAACAGCCCAGGAACTTGGGGCATCTTCAGTTGCTTTCCCAGGTGTATTAGGTGGGAACTGGATTGGAAGTGGAGCAGCCAGGATTTATTAAGATTTATTTATTTGAAAGAGTTACTGGCCGGTGCCGCGGCTCAATAGGCTAATCCTCCGCCTGCAGCACCAGCACCCCGGGGTTCTAGTCCCAGTCGGGGCGCTGAATTCTGTCCCAGTTGCCCCTCTTCCAGTCCAGCTCTCTGCTGTGGCCCGGGAAGTGCAGTGAAGGATGTGCAACTGTGCGGCTGGGGCCGTCCCTCACCTTGACCCCACTATGCCGATCACTCATACAGAGCGGGGCGTGCAGGGGCAGCCGCAAGCCTAAATCTAGGCTTTTTGATTCTATTTTTCCTGGAACATCTTGAACCTTTTTTTTTTTTTTTTTTTTTTTTTGGACAGGTAGAGTTAGACAGTGAGAGAGAGAGACAAAGAGAAAGATCTTCCTTCCGTTGGTTCACCCCCCAAATGGCCGCTACGGCCGGCACTGCGCCCATCCAAAGCCAAAAACCAGGTGCTTCCTCCTGGTCTCCCATGCGGGTGCAGGGCACAAGCACTTGGGCCATCCTCCACTGCCTTCCCGGGCCAGAGCAGAGAGCTAGACTGGAAGAGGAGCAACCGGGACAGAATCTGGCACCCCAACTGGGACTAGAACTCAGGGTGCTGGTGCCGCAGGCAGAGGATTAGCCAAGTGAGCCATGGCGCCAGCCTCCTGGAACCTTTTGATCTACCCTGGTACCTGCTGGTGCCATCCTCTTTGGGCAACACAGTGTGCAAAGCTGATCTTTCTGACCCCAGAAGATCTTCCAAGACCCTGGCGTGAAGCCCTGTCGGAGCCCAAGCTCTCATTAAACTGTATGCAAACGGACACGAGAACCCAGTCTGTAAGTGCAGCCTTGGGAGTGGAGAGCTCTTGTGAGGAGCTGGACTTTAAATGGAGCAGCTGGAACTCAAATCGCAGCCCGCCAGGAATGCTGATGTCACAGCTGGTGGCTTTACAGGCTTGCCACAAAGCTGGTCCCCCATCCCTTGCTTTTTTAAAGGTAAAGTTGTACGAATCCACTAGGGAGAGCAGCTGTGCACGCTGCTTTTTGCTGGGAAGAGAAAAATGGTGAATTTTTTTCCCCAGTCCCTATTGTGCACCTATTTGAGTGTCACAACTTTTATTAAAAGTAATTTTGAGGGTCGGCACTGTCAGCAGGTTGAAGCCCTGGCCTGAAGCACTGGTATCCCATATGGGAGCCAGCTTGAGTCCTGGCTGCTCCACTTCCGATCCAGCTCTCTGCTGTGGCCTGGGAAAGCAGTAGAAATGGTTCAAGCCCTTGGGCCCTTGCACCTGCGTGGGAGACATGGAAGAAGCTCCTGGCTCCTGGCTTCGGATTGGCACAGCTCTGGCCATTGTGGCCAACTGGGGAGTGAACCAGCGGATGGAAGACCTCTCTCTCTCTCTCTCTCTCTCTCTCTCTCTCTCTGTGTAATTATTTCAAATAAATTTAATAAAAGATTTATTTTATTTATTTGAAAAGCATAGCTATAGAGAGACAGAGGAATAGAGAGAGAGAGAGAGAGAGATCTTCTGTCCGTTGGTTCATTTCCCAAATGGGCACAACAACCACAGCTATGCCTATCTGAAGCCGGGAGCCAAGAGTTTCTTCAAAGCCAAGCACTGGTCACAGAAGCCAGAACAAGCAAGTTTAACCTTACCAAGGAGGGCACTGAACACATTTCCCCAGCACTCGGTGTAAGCAGTCCTCATAGCTAGCATTCTTACAAGGCTGGCTTTTGAGTGGATGGTAGTTGTGCAACTGGTTAGAAACAGAGAGGACAGAAAGAATGACTGGAAATCATCCAGAGACAAAACAGAGCAACTCAGGTCAGGCCGCAGCTCGTGTCCAGTCCTATGGGGGCACTCATTTGATGCAGTCGTTAGGTAGCCCCAGTAAGATGCCTGCAGCCTGTATCAGAGTGGCAGGTTCTGGGGCCTGTGCTGATGTGGACCAGGTAAAGCCGCCGCCTGCAGTGCCGGCATCCTCTATGGGCACCGGTTCAAGTCCCGGCTGCTCCACTTCCAATCCTATCTCTGCTGTGGCCTGGGAAAGCAGTGGAAGTTGGCCCAAGTCCTTGGGCCCCTGCTCCAACATGGGAGACCCAGAAGAAGCTCTTGGCTTCTAGCTTTTAATCAGCACAGCTCTGGCAATTTTGGTCATTTGGGGAGTGAATCAGCAGATGGAAAACCTCTCTCTCTCTCTCTCTCTCTCTCTCTCTGCTTCTGCCTCTCTTTAACTCTGCCTTTCAAATAAATAAATAAATAAATATTTTTTAAAAAGTGATGGAAAAGCTCTATCTCCCTGTCTTTGTAACCAATTTTTCAAATGAAATTGCAAGTAAGTGAAATGTTTAAAAATAATAACAAAATATGGCACAATTACTGTGGCACACAGGTTAAGCATCGAGGAGCGAGCTGCAGGGGACATTTGACGCTGTTGGCTCTAGGGGAGAAGTGACCTTTCTGAGTGGCTCCATCCTGAGCCAAGTGCTCTGTTGTCCCAGCCCCAGGGTCACCTCGGCTTTCCAGCCACATCCTCCTCCCGCCTCTCCTGCTTCCCAATGCACTAATCCCCCTAAATGCAGAGAGAAAAATCACAAGAGGCCTCAAGGTCATGTCTACACTGCCAAAGGGAGCCAACATGCTGTCCAGAACACTGACGCGTGCCTGTGTTTCAGCCCGGGGCTGAGGGTGGGAGCATTGTAGCTGCAGAGAACCTGGGTCAGGCTCTCACTAGCTGGATCCTTCCTCCAGCCTCCTTCTCACCCTATGGAAGCTCATGACGTCCTGGGCCTTTCTTGCTTCCCATTACTCCAGCCTGGCCCCTTCTCCTGGCTCCCTCTTCTTCCTCAGTGAACAGGGCCCCCTGGGCGGTTTGAAGTGCCCCGTGCCTCCATCAGCACCCACAGGCGGTGGTGGGAGAGAGGCATCTCCCCAGACTGAGTTGTCCCGAGCCCTTCCGGCCCCCGAGGCTGCAGCCCTACAGGCCCGCGCACTGGGTCAGCCAGGGGCGGTGCTGCTCTGCCTAGACCCTCCAGAGAGCTCCCCCAGCCTCCGATGCAGGAGCACAGTGTGTTGGCTCCAACAAGATGAGGGTGTCCATGGAAACGCTAGCAGAAGCGAGCCCGAGACAGCTGCCTGTGCTCTTATCTGGAACCCGGTGAGCAGCAAGACGAGTAACTTAATATCGGGTTATAACCATGAATAAAACCCCACATGTGAGTGCATCCTGATACAAACAGTTGACTGCATAAGCAGACGGATGGAGAAGACAAATACTCCTGAGACCCCAAGTAGTCAATGGCTGACTCCCCTCCAGCAGGGGGAGCTACTGCCCCTCCCTGGCAGACGTGAACAGTGCTCTGGTGATAACCCGTGGTCAGCCACAGCTGTCATGCACACCTGGATGCCAGGTGACAAGAAGGGACCTGATTTCTTTGGTTTTCTTTCCAAACTCCCCAACCCCAGTCCAAGCTACAAGAAGTCCCCTGACAAGCTCTGTGTAGGGGACATTGGGTCATCCCTGGCCAGGCCTCCCCTAGAGTGGCAAGGTCAGAAAACTCAGGACAGGCTGAGAAAGCTCCTAGCCCCGAGGACAGGTGGACAAAGGGCAGCTGGTGCTCAGCTCTGGGTGCTTCTTTGCCTAAAGCAGTTGCCGGATGTGAATCCTGTTTGGCACAGGGTTCTCCCTGGGCTCGAAATAATTGTGTGTCTTTTCTGCTCTGATGCTCAGCAAACCGTATTCTGTCATTGTTGGTGATAGAGTGCCTCCAGCCAAAAGAAAACAAAAGTGCTTAAGCTTGAATTCATTTGGAAGGCAGAGTCACAGAGAGGCAGAGAGAGAGAGAGAGAGAGAGAGAGAGAGAGAGAGAAAATTTCAGTCCGTTGGTTCACTCCCCAAATGGCTGCAATGGCAGCTGGGCCTCCTCTGGGTCTCCCATTTGGGTGCAGGGGCCCAAGCACTTGGGTCATCTTCCACTGCTTTCCCAGGCCATTAGCAGAGAGCTGGATGGAAAGTGGAGCAGCCGGGACTGGTACTGGCGCCCACATGGGATACCGGCACAGCAGGCAGCAGCTTTACCGGTTAAGCCACAACACGGACCCTGATTTTGACATATTGTGACATCTAAAACCTGCACTTTTAAAAATTAATGTGAGTGGCTGGCTTGTGGCTCAGTGGCTGTAAAGCCCTGGCCTGCAGTGCTGGCATCCCATATAATTGCTGGCCAAGTCTGGCTCTTCCACTTCCAATCCAGCTCCCTGCTATGGCCTGGGAAATCAGTAGAAGATGGCCCAAGTCCTTGGGCCCCTGCACCTGCGTGGGAGACCCAGAAGAAGCTCTTGGTTTCTGGCTTCTAATCTGCACAGCTCCGGCCATTTTGGTCATTTGGGGAGTGAATCAGCAGATAGAAGACCTATCTCTCTCTCTTTTTTTCTCTCTCCCTAACTCTGTCTTTCAAATAAATAAAACAAGTCTTTTTTTTTTAATTAATGTGAGGCAATATCTACACATTCACAAAAGACCTTCAAAAACGTAATGGAAGATTCATTTTATGGAAAAGTCATATGTGACTTTTGAAATTTTTGAAGTGAAATAAGCTTACTGTGTTTTTTTTTAAGATTTATTTATTTATTTAAAAGTCAGAATTACAGAGAGGAGAGGCAGAGGGAGAGAGAGAGAGAGGTCTTCGATCTGCTGGTTCACTCCTCAACTGGCCCCAATAGCCAGAGCTGTGCCGGTCCAAAGGCAGGAGCCAGGAGCTTCTTCCTGGTCTCCGACGTGGGTGCAAGGGCCCAAGGACTTGGGCCATCTTCTACTGCCTTCCCAGGCCATAGCAGAGAGCTGGATTGGAAGTGGAGCAGCCAGGTCTCAAGCTGGCTGCACCGGCCCCAGCTTACTATTTTTAAAAAGGAATTATTGGGGCTGGCACAGTGGCCCAGTGGGTTAATGCCCTTCCCTGAGGCACCAGCATCTCATATGGGCACCGGTTCTAGTCCCACCTGCTCCTCTTTTTTTTTTTTTTTTTTTTTTTTTTTTTTTTTTTTTGACAGGCAGAGTGGATAGTGAGAGAGAGAGAGAGACAGAGGGAAAGGTCTTCCTCTTGCCATTGGTTCACCCTCCAATGGCCAGCACGGCTGGCGTGCTGTGGCCGGAGCACCGCGCTGATCCGAAGGCAGGAGCCAGGTGCTTCTGGTCTCCCATGGGGTGCAGGGCCCAAGCACTTGGGCCATTCTCCACTGCCTTCCCGGGCCACAGCACAGAGCTGGCCTGGAAGAGGGGCAACCGGAAAAGAATCTGGCGCCCCGACCGGGACTAGAACCCAGTGTGCCGGCGCCGCTAGGTGGAGGATTAGCCTATTGAGCCGCTGCACTGGCCAGCTGCTCCTCTTTTGATCCAGCTCTCTGCTATGGCCTGGGAAAGCAGTAGAAGATATCCCATGTCCTTGGTCCCCTGCACCCATGTACAAGGCACAGAAGAAGCTCCTGGCTCCTGTCTTTGGATCGGCACAGCTCCAGCCGTTGTGGCCATCTGGGGAGTGAACCAGCGGATGGAAGACCTCTCTCTGTCTCTGCCTCTCCTCTCTCTGTGTAACTCTGACTTTCAAATAAATAAATAAATCTTTAAAAAAAGGGAATTATTTATTTATTCAAAAGGTAGAGTGACAGTGAAAGAGAGAGACAAATCCTTCAATTACTGGTTGATTCCCCAAAACTGCTTGAGGTCCAGTTCTATGCCAAGCCAAGGTCAGGAACCAGAATTCCAACTGGGGCTCCGATGCGGGAGCAGTGGCCCACATATTGGGGCCGTCTTCCACTGCTTTCCCAGGCCTGTTAGCAGAGAGCTGGATCTGAAGCTGAGCAGCCAGGACTCAAACCGGCTCTCCACTATGGGATGCCATCATTGCAAGTGGCTGCTTACCCTGCTGTAGCACCACCGTGGCCCCTACACTTTAAATGCTAATTTCCATAAACTTATTGAAGTCCTCTCCTACTGATGTGAACGTGTCCTTGTTTAGAGACTTCAGAGAAGCAGGCCACGCCCTCAGCTCCTCTGACAGCCCTCATGTTCCTGGAGCTCCCATCCCTCCACAAGGGAGGGAAACCACGGAGAACTGAAGACAGGGGAGGGCGAGCCCGAGCGTGCAGGGGCGAGTGTGCGCTGGGCTGAGCCTTGCTGTCACTCCTACAGAATGTCTGCGACCAGGGAATTCACAGGGGGAAGAGTCTGACTTGGGCTCCTGGGCTGCACCCTGGGGAGCCCCAAGCACATCAGCGCTCCCCACCAGGCCCTCTTGCTGCTCCTGGCCACAGTGGACAGCAGAAGGCAAGCGTGTGCAGGTGGACGAGAGCAGAGCAAGCCAAGGAAGTGGAACTCGCCTTAGCACAAGCTTCCCTCTACCAGCCCAGTCCTGCCACAGCAAGAACTCATGTGTGGGGCAGGTGCTGGGGCACAGCGGGTTCCACTGCTGCTTAGGATGTGGGCATCCCAGATCAGAACGCCTAGAGTCCTGTCCCACTGCTGCTTCCTGGCCAGCTTCCAGCCAGCCCCTGTGTGGGGGAGGTGAACTTGCAGCTGCCAAGACTTCCCTCACCATATGGGTGCCGGTTCTAGACCCAGCCATTCCTCTTCCGATCTAGCTCTCTGCTATGGCCTGGGAGAGCAGTAGAAGATGGCCCAGGTCCTTGGGCCCCTGCACCCACATGGGAGACCCTGAAGAAGCTCCTGGCTTCGGATGGACGCAGCTCCGGCTGTTGTGGCCATCTGGGGAGTGAACCAGCGGGTGGAAGACCTCTTGCTCTCTCTCTGACTCTGTCAATGCTTCTCTGTAACTGTGGCTTTCAAATAAATTAAAAAAAAACAAAATGGAAGGAGGCCATGGAGGGAGGGAGACTGGGGCAGGAGCTGGCAGCGGCAGCAGGGTGGGAGAGGGTGTGTGCGGGGAAGCCAGGGACAGAAGGGAGCTGGGCTCCCCTGGGGCATCTGGCGGGGAGCACAGGCGCTGGAAGAGATGGAGAAGCCGGGCACCACCCCTGCCTTTCGACAAGGCTGTACTTCTCTCTGTGTCCCAGTTTGTTCTCCCCACGGGAAGACAAGGACCTGGGCATCTGTCCCAGTCCAGCCAGGGCCCTCTAGCCCCAAAGAACAAAATGCGGTCAAATGCCAAGTAGGTCTTTAGAGACAACTGGTCTACCCCGTGCTCCCTGGACTTCAGGGCCGTGAGTGCAGGAGAGAAGGAGAGGACCTGCGCTCCAGCCTGCCCGCCACACTGGCACTGGGTCTCCTGCAGTTCCCATAGTCACAGCAGCTGGTCGTCAGGGTCCCAGCCAAGGTGCGAGAGGCTGAGCTGGCCCAGGGCTCCAGAGGCCCTGTGTGGTGCTTTCTCCCCTTGCCCAGGCAGGGTTTCCACTGGTTCTGCGCCTTCCCTGCACCCTGGCATGGGTGCGTGTCAGGTCCCCGGAAAGAGAGGGAGAAGGAGTCAACCCCTGTGTTAACCCAGGGCTGGACTCGGCCAACATCAACACACACCCACGTGCACCCTCTGCAACTGCAGGTCATGCAAGCTGTGGCCTGGGAGGGGCGGGGAGGGAACACACCCACCCTGGGGGAGGACAGGCCCCTCCTGCCCTACTGGCGGCCCGGAGCAGGTATAAAGGGCCCCGCGGTGGGAGCGGCTGTCCCTGCACCATGAAGCCTGCTGCTTGCCTGGCACTGCTCGGCTCTGCCTGGCTCCTGATCTCTCTTGCCAGTGGGTGCCAGCCACGGGCGCCTGGGCTGGGGGTGCTCTGGGGGCAGGGGCCAGCTTTCCAGGGCAGTGCTGGCTCCCAGGGCGGATGAAGGGGCGCACCTGCTGTGACCCATGCCTTCTGTTTCTCTTCAGGTTGTGACATCTGCCCAGCTGTGCAGACAGCTGTTTATGAATTTCTGTCAGGACCCTCCGATGAGTATATTTCCTATGTGCAAAATTACCAAAGTGACCCACTAGTGCTGCAAAACGCCCTGGCGCTGAAGCAGTGCGTTGATGGGAAACTGACAGAGGAGGATAAGGGGCATGCGATCAGTGCCGTGGTGAGTCCAGCCGTCGTGGCCCGACACCGGCTCCTTCCGGGGCCCTGGGGAGGGGCACTGTTTGTGCCCACCACAGCCGGGCCTGGGAATCTGTGGGAAAAACCTCCGGATGAGGACGCAGAGTTGTGGGCCGCCCCCCGTGGTGCGAGAAAGGACAGGGAGGGCGACTGCTTGGACCCGGAGCCCTGGGCTCCATGGCTGTTCAGCTCCCCCATGCAGGCCCGAGACCCTCCAGGGCCGCTGTCCCCACGGCAGCCCCGCTTGTGTCAGACCTCAGCTCTGGCCTCCCTGACCACAACCTGTCCAGCGCCCGAGCCCGAATCTTCTTCAAGATGTTGCCTTGGGTGCTGCCTGCCTTCGAATCTCACTTCCTCACCCTGACCCCTCGGGTGCCCTCCTCCACCCCCAGACCTCATGTTTCCTTCTCCCTGGACCCCTAAGGGCCATCTGGGGCTCCCGAGCCTGGAACCAGGCCTCCAACAGCCCTTCCTGTCCTCCCGGGCCTGGCGACACCTGGGGAAGAGCAGAGGGAACCCTGACTACAGGTGCAGCGTGGGCGGGGATGGGCACTAGGTTGAAAGCTTGCGAGAGATAGACAGGGCCAGGGGACTGGGGTCAGTGCATTCCTGAAGGCCCCTAGTGCCCCTGCCACCTTGCCAGGCCTTCCGTGTAGCCCCTGCCTGTCCCAGCCTCACCTGCACCCCCCACAGAGAACCTCCTCCTCATTCCTCATCAAAGGAGGGATTTTTAGGAGAGCTTCTCAGGCACCCAGGTGCAGGAGAGGATCTGCCTTTAGCTGCCCAGATCCAGTGCCAGGCTGCAGCTCCTCCCCAGGAAGCGCCCTGTGCCTGTGCCCTGCAGGTGTCTCTAGGCCCCGGCCTCACCAGGTGTCCCGACTTCTCTTTGCAGAATAAAATCTTCTCAGATCCTCTTTGTTAAGGGAGCCCTCCCGGCAAGAAGACCCAGGGCCACCCCGCGCCTACGTGGTCAGCAGGTGCAGCCCAGGCGCTGCCGGCCTCTCATTGAAGGAGGCAACAATAAAAGCTTGCGTTGCACAGAGTCTGCTCAGTGCTGGACCGGACACCGGGCGTGGGTGTGGGAGGCGGGTGGTGCAGTGGGGCCGGCTGCCATGACTGCAAGTGGCGGCTGGATCCAGGGCTGTCCGTGTTGTTCCTGCAGGGGTGCAGTGTGGGGCGGGGCGGGTGGGGGTGCGATCTCTGTCACCGTGGCCACGATCCGCAGGACACACGCATCACAACCAGGCGTAGCCGGCCAGCCACCTTCAGAGCGGCAGTGAGTCCCAGCGTCACCGTGAGCACACTGCGGCTCAGAGCCGGGGCGCGTGCCCAACTGCACAGCAGCTGCCACTCTGCTGCCCCGCCCTCTGCAGGGAGACCAGCTGGGTTGCTCAGTGTGAGGCCGTGCATGGTGGCAGTGGTGCCCACCTGTAGATGCATATGAGACCTCCCACCTCCAGGCCCAAGGGACATAAGGGGTGGGAAGGGTCCCTGACCGGACAAAAAGACCTAAAGCCCAGAGGGCATGAACGCCCCTGGCCATGATCCAGAAATCCTCTTTCCTGCCTCAGCTGGTCCCAGTGCCAACCCCCAACTGTGGATGGAGCTGTGACCCCACAAACACACCCCGCGTGGGGTCTCCCGCACAGTGGGCCCAGGGTCTGGGTGTCTGTGGTGGCTCAGCCCTGTGGTCATGATGCTGCCGCCTATCTCAGGCCCCCCGCACGCCTGTCTGTGCCCTCTGGGCCTGGATCTGCCACCTGCCCCCTGCTCTGTCACAACTCACTGAGGGCACTCGCACAGGGCTGTCTGGGGAGGAGCATCTGTGACATCCTGGTGAGCTGCTGGGAGGCCCAGACAGGGTGGAGCGGCCGCTCCTGTCCCCGGGGTCTTGCTGGGGGGGGGGGTGGCAGGGTGGGTTGATCCTTTTCCTGTTTCTCCCACACTTATACCTGGGCTGCCTTCACAGAGAGAATGGGTCAGGGTGGGCGATCTAGGCAGTGGTGAAGTCCCGGATTGGGGTGCCCACATCCCCAGTCAGAGGGCCTGGTTCTACTCCCAGCTCCTTGGCTGCCATTCCAGCTCCCCGCTAATGCACACTCGGGGGTTCAGGTGGCACCTGCAGGTGGTGGTCCAAGCACTGGGGTTCCATCACCCACGAGGGAGGGAGACCCAGATGCATTTCCTGCCTTTGGCCTGGCCCAGCCCTGATTCTGGGAGCCCAGCACTCACCCCTTCCCAGGGCCCCACCCCATCTCACCTAGCAACCTCCTACTCTGCCTGCCTCTTAAAGGTCCCACACCCCTCTTGGTGCCACAAACTCTGTCTAAAGCACTTACCCCAGGGGAGACCTGCTCTATGTGCTCACTGAGCTCCCTCCACAGAGGAGCAATGGGGGACCCCTGCCTCTGCAGGAGTGAAAGGGAGCCCAGGGGATGGGAGGGCTTGGGGAGCAGAGACCCCCTCATTACCCCACCTGTGGGACCCTGGGGCTGTGTCCCACCACACTCCGTCCGACAGATGCAAATCTATGCACAGTGAGGACACAGGAGACACCAGGTGTCTCGGTCCGCTCTCTGCTGCTGTGACAGAATCCCACAGACTGGGGCGATGTCCAAGCCACACGAGCTGATTGGCTCATGGCTCTGGAGGGCATTCATGCTGTCTGGTGAGGGCCTTCGTGCTGCATGCAACATGGTGGCCAACATCCCATGGGGGTGCAGGGAGAGGCGGGTAGAGTCAAAGATGTAGAGAGAAAGAGGGAGAGAAGTAGAGGAACTTGCTTTTATTTTGAACTTTAATTTTTATTGTTTAAAGATTTATTTATTTTAAGGCCTCAGCCACTGGCCACTGCAGGCCCATGCTGAGGGGAACAGTGGATGGAAGCAACCACCCCCCAAGATCCACGAATTAAACATTTGTAGCAACACCTTGATAGTAAGGAAACATTTGTAGCAACAACAATGGGAACTCACCCCTGTGCACCCTAAGCCACCCCAGGAGGCCAGCGTCAGTCCATGCAGGAGCTGGGTTGGGGCCCATGCACCCATGCTCCTTGGACTCGGACTCTGGGGAACAAACCTCACCCCCAGTGAAGGAAAATGCAATGTGGAGAACACTAAGCCTAGGCATCTGGAGTTTGAACTCAGGCAGAGAAACGAAAATGTATGGGCATCCTCCACCCAATTAGAAACATTTGACTGCTGAAGCTGAGTGGTCCCCATTCAGCACTCGCTGTGTTATTTTACAGCACTTTGTGAATCTCCAAAAGAGTTTACAATGCAATTTAAAAGCAGAGACGCTGAGTGGGGAGGGGAATAAAAGAATCAGTTAAAACCCAAGTGTTGCTGGACAGCATCTCTGGACACGACACAGCAGTGCACTCATTCACACTCCGCAGAGGAGGCCAGCAGGTGTGTGGGTGACCAGGGCCCTGGGCCCTGTGGTCTCCATGCCAGGGCAGGGGAAGTGGGCAGAGAGGCAGAGCAGTGTGCCCTTGAAGGGAAAAGAACCGACTGTGGCCATAAGGTGGCAGCCTAGGGGCAGTGTGGGGCCCAGGACCAAGGAGGTGCTGGGGGAGGGCTGAGCCACTTTCCCAGGGGGAGCAACCTGAGCCAGTTTTCCAGGGGGAGCCGCGGGCCTGTGGCTACTCCTGCCTGCAGCCTGACGTGTGCTGTCCCTGTCCTTATGGTCAGCAGCAGCCCGGTGTTACCAGCATGTGGCTCAGGTGCTGGTGCCCAGGAGTTCTCAGTGCTCTGTGCCTGAAGCCCTGGCCCGTGTCCAGGACAGGGCCCTGGTTCCCACTCTGGACAGGCTGGGCCATGCTCCCCTGCCCTCCATCCCAGAGGACCCCTGTGTCCACCTCCTACAAGTCCAGGGAAGAAGGGCTGGAACAGAGCAGGAGGGGCAGCAGAGGGTGGCATTGCTGGGGTGGGGCCTGTGGTAGGACAGGAGGCTGCACCCCCGGGAGTCTCAGTTCAGGTCATGGCAGGGGCAGCCCCGGAGTGTGGGGACAGGTGTATGTGGGGCTCCCTATGCGACCTTGTGTTCAAAGAAAGAGGCCTTCACAGTTGGGCTGTAATACAATTGCAGAGGCAGAAAGGAGGGGCAGGAGGTGCCGGTTGCCTGAGACTTGGGACCGTTACGGCAGGTGGCAGAGGGCCCTGGCACCCCTGGTTCCAGGGCGGTTCTGCCAGAGCCCTGCCCTCTTCACCTGGGCCCTGGGGAGAACACAGGCCCCACTTCTGGTGACCTTTAATGAAGCCAGGCCTGAGGACCCTGAGCCCTGCCACAGCAGAGCCACTAGGGATTGGCTGGCAGGCTTCTGTGATGTCACAGTCACTGAGATGCGCACTCTGGGCTGGGAGGCGACCAGAGGCCAGTAGTGCGTCTACTGCCCAACTGACCAGTTGGTAGTGTAGGCAGCAGGCGCATTTCAGAGAATCACATGGATTCACGATGGAGGTGAGTGGGACTTGCTCTCTGCATGAGCTGTGGTGTGGGGAAGGTCCCACCAGGGGGGCGGCCCTAGTCTCCCACACCGGATTCCATGGGCGATGTGGTGGAGCTCTGAGTTGTGCCCCTGTGTGCAGAGTGTGTACACAGTCGTCTCATTCCTCCCGCTCTGCTGGTCACCAGTGTTGAATGGGCCTTGGTGTGAGTCTGAGTCTGGACACAGGTTCAAGACTAGGTGTCGGGTCAGCTGGTATCAGGTGGGCAGGGAGGCCGGCTCTGAGAGCCCCAGAGATGCGGGAGCTGGGAGCAGGCCAGGGAGCCCCGTAGACTTGGGACTTGGGCCCCCTGGAGGACACGTGGCTGCCAGCCTGGGGGAGGAGCATCCTTTCCAAGGGCAGGGGAGGCAAGGTGGGGGCTGTCCTTCCCCAACCGTCCGTAGTCAATGAGCTCTGCACAAGTCATAATCCAAGGACCCGGCCACCAGGTGCCCGCCTGCCTGGCTGTGTGGCTGCCCCACCTCTGACCAGGGGGACAGCCCTCAAAGCAGCATTCCTGTGGGCTCCCCAGTGCTGGCTCCCATGTGCGTGTGTGTCTTACAGATTGGATATGAACGCCCTGAGGTCCCGGAGGGCCCAGGAGCGAGCAGAGCTCATCAATAAATATGAGCAGGTACTGGCCAGGGTGCTGGGGGAGGAGGTGGGGCCCTGCCTCAAGGACTGTGCCTGTGAGAGCCAGACCCCGCCTCCCTGGGGACACGGGGGAGGGGGCAGGTGGACAGCTCCCCCAGTGACTTCTCATCCGGGTCCCCTCTCGGCTGCAGGGACGCCGAGGAGCGGCACTGTTGGTGCCCGAAGAAGAGGACGATGAGGGCGGCTGCCTCGTCCCAGACAGGCTTGGGTTCCTGCAGTGAGTCCTCCACACCCCAGCTCACCCCAGGGCGGGACTGGGGTCAGAAACCCCAACATGAGGCGGCACACCTGTCCCCGGCCCCGACCTTGAGCCCAGCTGTGGTCACAGGCAGTCACTGGTCAGCATTTGGGGGCAGGAGTCGGACGTGGAGGCTGTTCCCACAGATGTCGGGGAGAGAGGCCCCGTTGCTGGAGGGTGGGCTCCGGTGACCTGGAGGGATGGAGCCATCTCGGGCCATCTCTGGCATGACTCAGCAGCCCACCTTAGCACGGGGATAAGGGCTTCTGCCTCCATGTTGTGCCAGAACCTGGAGAATAAGCAGGAGCAGAGTGGTGGAGAGATGGCCAGGGTCCGGGCTGACAGAGGAGGGGGTGAGGTGGGGCGCATGACCTCAGGAGGCCAGGGCATGGGGGGAGGGTGGGCAGTGGGGGACCCTGAGGGGTGTGGGGGTCCCAGGTACCTCGAGCCCCAGGTGCACACTCACAGCACTGAGCATCTCTCAGGCAGGCCACCCAGACTCGGTCAGTTCCAGGGTGACGTCCTGGGCAGAGCTGATGTGGGGATATAGCTGCCTCAGCCCTGGGCAGCCTGGCCCTGCTCAGGACAGCCAGCCCCCAACCGCTGTGGGGGGCTGCCACACACCCACGAAGGTGGACCTCTGACAGGCCTGGAGCCCCCCACTGGCAGCAAGGGCCCCTGCCTGGCCCTAGGCTCCCTGTGCTCATGGTCACCAGCCCCTCCCTCCCCATCTCAGTCCCCTGGGCTGAGAGGATGAAGCTGGTCCTTCCCTGCCCCACTAGGGAGGTCGCGGTGCCTGTTGTGGTCCTGTCCTCACCTCTCCGCCTCCCTTGCTTTCCAGTGAGCAGAAGCTGCCCCAAGACAGCACCCCGGGGGCAAAGGTAAGGACAAGTCCTTGGCCATGGGCCAGTCATCTGGAAGCAGAGCTGGGCAGAGGGGGCACGTGGGGCTCGGCAGTGGTGAGTGGGAGCGCCATAAGGTCCTGCGATGCGGTACTTATCCGGCACCTGCTGACATCTTACCACACTCACCTGTCCCAGAAGTGAGCCGCAGCTCAGGGGTGTCTGCTGTCGGCCGCCCTGACTCATTGGCATGGTTGGGAGTGACCTGGCTGGAGCTCAGGGGCTCTCCTTGACGAAGGGGCAGCTCGGGTCAGAGGCCAGGCCACCGATGCTCCCCCAGACAGATCTGGGGCTCACGGTCTGTGCCTTTTCTGGCTCCTTCCATTTGAGCACCCACAGAGCTCCTGAGCTGCATCCGAGGGCCCCTCTCAGAGCCCCAAGCTGGGCTCACGCCATCCTGTCTCGTTTTCCAGCGTAAACAGGAGGTAAGAAGGATCCAGAAGTGGATAAAGATGATCAAGAACCATAGTAAATACCGCGGCAGTGACAAGGTACCGTGGCGATGAGGGCCCCTCGGGAACACTGAGAGCTGAATTGGGGTTTGAGCAGTGCCCATTCCTGTGCCAGGCACCGCCTGCCTCTCAGATGCCCAGGGGCAACTGTCCAGTCCCTAGAGACACAGGTCATGGGCACACCTCCCCATACACACAGGACACTGTCCTGGTAGAAAATCTGAAGTCACTGCTGAAGACAATCCCGGATGCAGGGCAGGCGTGGTTCCAGGAGCCCTGTAGCGGCCACTCCGTACACGGCAGAGCCGGTGCCCCTGAGCCCTTGGCCCTCCAGTCACTGTGGGTCATAAGGCCCCCATCTGGGCAGATACTCCCTCTGCCAATACACAGGGAGCCCCTGGCTTCTCCCTCTGCTGTCTCACCCTGCGCTGCCTCCACGAGTGGCCACGTTCAGCACTCACCAGAGCCTCCTCTCTCCTGTAGTTTCAGCGCAGAATCTACAAAGGCATCCCTGCCCAGGTGCGCGGGAAGGTGTGGGCCGTGATGCTGGAGGTGGACAAGAGGAAGGCCCAGAACGCGGGCAAATACGCGGTACGGCTCTGCACTCAGCCCAAGGGGGCCCGGCCTGCTCGGGCCTGCTCAGGAGCCTGAGTCTCCGTGGAGGACCGTCCCTCACTGAGCCCTCGGGAGCCTCCTCCCCATCCTGCCTTCCTCTCCCTAGATCCTAGTCAGTGCCTCCTCCACGTCTCCTCAGACCCAGCTGGGACTGGACAGGTGTGTTTTGTGCCAGAGGCTTTAACCTGCTCTCTGCTGAGCTCACCTGGGCAGCTTGGCATACGGCCAGAAGAGAGGACTTGCTGGTCCCTAATGGGCGGGGGTCTCCCAGGATGAGATCACAATGGTGTGAGGTAGGGAGCCCCACAGGCTCTGTGCTAACATGGCCTGCCCGCAGCTGGCCGGCCCTCACCTAGGCCTGCCCACAGCTGGCCCTGCCTTCACATGGACTTGCAGCCCCTGGCATTGCCCTTGCCTGGAGAGGCCGCTCCAATGGTCACACAGCTCTCAATGCTTCTGGGAAAGGAGGGAGTGAGGACTGGTGTGGGCAGAGGGCTGTCAGCTGCAGCTGGCTCTCATGGCCCCTGGCTGCCATCAGGGAGCAGGGCCCAGCTGTGTGGCCCACCCTGCCTCCCCCAAGTCTGCAGTCTGGGGCTGGCCCTGGGAGCTGGGCCTGGAGACAGTCATTGCCCAGGCTCAGCTCCAAGCCAAGGGCGGCTTGCAATGTCGAGATGGAGATGGGCCCCTCCAGCAGGGGGCAGCATGGAGCAGTGGTCAGGCTGTGGCTGACTCCTGGAGGGCAGGGCCTGAGATGTCAGTGAGAAGGCTCAGAAGCCTGGCTGGGGGCAGACCACGTCGTGCTGAGAGCTGAGGCAGGCAGGGGGAGTGCACAGGGACCTTTCAGAGCCCCTGTCTGCTGCTGACCGTCAGGGTTACGTGGGCACTGAGGCAAGTTAGGGAGCCCATGACCCTCCCTCAAGGCGGGACCCAGAAAGGAATGAGCGCTTGCAGGGAACTCCCTGTCAGCCAGAAGAGCTGACGTGGACTTGAGGTCCTTGTGTGGCAATGGGGCTTGTGCAGTTCTTGAGGCTGCCCCCCCCTTGTCCCTGCCCTGCAGGAGATGAAAGAGCTGGCCAGGCTGGGCGCCACTCACTTCCATCACATCGACTCCGCCATCGCATGGACTTTCAGAAACCACCTCATGTTCCGGGAACGTTACGGAATGAAGTGAGGCCTCTGGGCTGGGGAGGACCCGCGGGTGGGAGGAGCAAGGGTCCTGGGGCACATGGGGTCCCTAGGGAAGATTGGGTGCAAGCCTAAAACAGTTCATTGAGCACAGAAAACAAACTTGCCTTTTCTATAGTACACAAACTTTCCCAAGACACTGTGGAGAGACTGAAATGAAAAGAAACACCAGGGGAGACAATAGTAGCAATCTATCTAATAAAGGTGTTGTTTCCAGAATATTCAAGGAGCCCTTCAACTCAGTCACAAGGAAGCAGTGGGCAGCCCCCCAGTACCCCGGGAACACAGGCTCGGGAGGGACCCTTCATGAACGCACACACAATTCACCTCCTCAGCGCATGAACACACGCTTATTCCCTACACCACAAAGGGGCACCAGCGCACAGCTGTGGGAGGGGGGAACTAAAACCACTGAGGACGCCGGGTGCTGCTCCCTACAAGGCTGAACGTGCATGGGAGGCTGACTCTCCACAGCTTGGACACACGGGACTGCACTCCCACAGTGGGACGCTCACCTGTGCCCTGAACACCCACCTGGGAAATGAAAGTGCACGTGACTGCGCCCTGGGAGGTGTGCGTGTCCCTGCAGGCGGCGCTCACCCACATGGTGGACAACACGCAGGTGCCCTGACGACGTCACTGCACATGAGCAGAGTGTCACGGGCCCTGCGTGTGGCTGTCAGGCTCTGTTAGGCAGAGCTGCACTGAGAGCCTCGGCAGCACAAGACACACGGCCTCTGTCCTCTCTCTTCCAGCCAACAGGCCTTATTCCACATACTGATGGCCTATTCCGTCTACAATCCTGTGAGTATTCTGGGATCATAGCGCAGGTGCTATCCCGGCAGTCCCTGCAGGGCACCCCTGGTCACAAAGATCCCAGCCTGGGTTGAGGGGGCCTCGCTCATCCACAGCTCTGAGGAAGAGCGGTGGAGGCCAGGCTCTGAGCCTCTTGGACCCAACCTCAAGTTCTGGGAGGAGAAAGGCAGCCTTCTCCTGGGCTGGTCTCCAGACCCCAGGAGCTTGGCCGTGTTGGGATGCCCCTCCCAGGACTAGCATTCCACGCAGTGGGGCGGGGGGCGAAGGCAGGGCAGATCAGGTGTACGACTTTGCTCTGGGTCCCACTGATGCCATTACACCCACCAGCCCTGTGGTTGGACCCATGGGCCTGAATCCCACTCTGTACAGCGCCACTGCCACAACCACCCACTCAGACTTTCCCATGAGTGGAGCAGGCGCAGGGCTCCATGGGTGACCCAGCAAGGCCTGGACATCCCCACCCCCCTGACCTGCCACTGGCCAACCCTGCCTGGTGCCCTGGTTCCCAGGGGGGCCTGGCATTCAGGAAGCCCAGGCCTGCACCCATGCCAGAGGCACACCTCCTGTTCCGGTCCTGGTAGCACTTCCTGGCTTACTTCTTCCTCATGTGAGAAAGGGCCACCGGCTCACCTGCAGAGCTCAGGGGTCCAGAAGCTTCCATGGGCGTGGATCTGGATTCCCACAGCAACCTGGCCCATGCTGACATCTTGGGGGTAACAGGTGTCCATACTTGAGCTCTCCCCCTGTGCTGCCTAAGCTCAGGCCCTGCAGGATTCCCTCCAGGAACTTGGAGAACTTCTCTGGGCTCCAATTCTTGGGCAGCTGACACCAAGTGGCAGGATTCAGGCACAGGGGCTCCCTGTGCCTAAATCTTCCTGGACCCTTCAGTGGGTGACCCTGATCTGCCTGAGAGGTGGGCCATCCTAGGATATCATTCTTGCCAGGGGAGGTCTCCTAAAGGTATTCTGGGATCTTGCAGGAGGTGGGCTACAGCCAGGGTCTGAGCCATGTGGTGGCGCTGTTGCTCATGTATATGCCCGAGGAGGACGCTTTCTGGGCCCTGGTGCAGCTCATGGAAAGCAGGAAGCACGCGATGCACGGTAGGTGGATGGCGTGTGGGGCCCAGTGCATGCAAGTCCGTGCACGGCCCTCACTGGCTCCTGAATGTGCAGGACAGTGTCACAGTGTGGGGGGGGGGGGCTCCGAGGAAGCCAGGGCTGGCAGAGGCCTCCCAGACTGAGCCAGCCCCCTTCTTTTACCACCACCCAAAGGCCCTGCAGCTTGGCCATGGCCATCCTGGGTGTGAGAACCTTCAGAACAAGGGGTCCTGTCCTTGCCCAGTGAATCAGGTCGATTCTGGCTCTTCTGCCTCACACGTCTGTACACAACTCTCAAGCACAGAGCCACACCCAGGGAACTTGTGGAAGGCAGCATCCCCTGTAGGGTCACCCCTCCTCGCTCCTGAGTCTTGGAATGGTCAGGAGGCACCCAGTCTGACTTGCACCCACCCCAGCGGGCTCCAGGGGGCAGCCAGGCCTGGGCTGCACACAGTCACCCACCTGCACCCACCTCCCAAGCAGATCCTCTGCCCTGGCCACGTTCATCCCCACCTGCCCCTGGTCCAGCCTCCCCTGACCCTCAATGCTCAGAAGCACCCCACCCAGGCCTGGGGCTCTCCAGCCTTCCTAGGAGGAGGCTCTCACATGAGGGTGTGGCTGATTCTACTCAGGTTTCTACAAACCAAACACCCCCAAACTGGAGCGATTCCAGCAACACCTGGGGCTCATTGTGCATCGCGTGCTCCCCTCCCTGGAGAAACACCTGGTAAGTTAAGCATCTCCTTTCTCCTCTTGGGGGCTCTGGGCTCATGGGACTGCTTCCTGAGCCAGGGGAGGCCACATCCTCACCAAAACTTTCCTTGGTTACAGGGGTCCGCGGCAGCTTGGGTGTTGGTTTGTTGTCCAGCACTTGGTCCCCCAGAGTTGGCGTAGATTGAAGGGAGACGCTGTCCCCAGAGCAGAGTGGAAGGAGGGACCTGTGTCCCTTCAGGAACCTGCATGGCTGGGAGGGGGGATGCCCCTGCTGCTGGGCTTCCTGCACCCAGGGGCTCTGCCCCAGGGCTCAGATTAGAGGGAGTCAGGCCTGGGCCCTGGGCCCTGGGCCCTGAGCCCCCTCTGCCTCTGCCTTTTCTTAGGAGAAGGAGGGTGTGTGCCTGGAGGACTCCACCACCCACTGGTACATCCAGTGCTTCCTGGATGGGGTAAGTGCCCCGGGGACCCCTTGCCCAGGGAAGCTCCTGCCCCAGTGCCTGGTTCTCTGGTGCTGGTGGCCTGTGACTCTGAGCTCCCCCAGCCCCAGCAGACACAGGAGGGAGCCTGCTGTGCAGACCAGGCAGGCCCTGTCCAGCCCTGCTAAGGGTGGTCCAAGCTGAGGCTGAGCCTCAGAGCCAGCAAGGAGGGGACAGGTCCCACCAGGACCTATCCTGAGAGCCTGGCAAAGGCCAGAGCCCTACAGTGAGAGGCAGGAGATCCATAGACCCCCCGAGGCAGAGGCTGGTGGCAGCACAGCCCAAGGGCTGAGCCCTCCCCAGGTCCCTGGGGTGTCTGGCATCTCCAGTGTGGCTTCCAAAGTGTGCAGACCCCCCAGGGTCCAGGACAGGACATGGTCATCCTCTGTGGGTCTGGTTCGCTGAGTGGGCAGGGATGTGGCCATGAGGCATGGCCTCCCCTCCCCTCCCAGGAGGAGCTCTGGCCTTCTTGTGTGATCAGCCTCCTGGAGTCTCCCTCTGTCCTAGGGGAGTGACACTGCACACCCACCCCTGTGGGCCCTGCTGAGGCCCTGATGGGCGGGTCCTCCAATGCCTCTGTCCCCAGGTGCCGTTCCCCCTGGCTCTGAGAATATGGGATATATACATCCTGGAGGGCGAGCACGTGCTCCCGGCCATGGCATACACGGCCCTCAAGATCCATAACAGTGAGTCCTCAGGGCCCACAGAGGCCCGGGTGCTGGGGACGGAGGAGCTGGGGGTCCCCTGCCTGTCCCTCGTGAGCAGGGCTTGAGGGAGGGATGAGGGGGTTGGGGAGGCCTGGGTTCCCTTCAGGAGGGCACTGAGAATCCCCCTGTTGCATCCCCAATCCCAGGCCCCCACAGACCACAAGGAGAAGTGGCCAGGGTCATCCCACTGTCAATTGGCCCCTGAGCAGTCCCTCTAGTGCTTGGTGTGACACCCAAGGGTGTCCAAGGGTGTCTGCAGCCCATGTCTGGTGCTGGGACAGGGCTTGGAGCAGCCATGGTGGCTGCGCCATCCCTAGGGCCCCTCCCAGCCTGACACCCACCCCCATGTCTAGAGCGCCTGCTGAAGATGCCCCGGGACCACCTCCGGGAGTTCCTGCAGGTGACCCTGAAGCAGGCCTGGTCTCTGAGCGAGGACGCGGTCATCAGGCAGCTGCGGGCCTCCATGCGTGAGCTGGGGAAGCTCCAGTGCCTCCTGCCTCCCGAAGGTGAGTCCAGCACACGGCCCCGTCCCATGCTCCCTTGGGGGAGTCAGTAGTGGGAGTGCCAGGCCCTGACATCCCCGCCCAGGGCCTCACCTCTTCCTGGTCCTCCTTGTCCTCCCCGGGCTCAGCAGTTCTGCTTTCTGAAGCTCTGTCAGCATGGCCTGGCAGGGCCTCGGGCAGCTTCCCAGAATCCTCCTGTGGGTGCCAGCTCTCCCCCCACGACTCTGGGGCCGGGCCGTGGAGCTGTCCTCAGGACATTTGTGGCTCTGGCTCCTCGGCTGACCCCCACTCTGGAGTGGATTGGAGGCCCCGCCTTGAGCTACCCTGCCCAGGTCTGGAGCAGGTGCCCTGGCTCAGTGCCCCCAGGAGCCTGGAGCACAGCTGGACCCCCACTCCAGCAAGATGAGAAGTGGCCCTGCCTGCCCAGGGGGCCCCTCCCCAACTGACCCCACACAGGCTCCTGGCCCAATGACCACAGCTGTCTGCACACAGGACCCTCCTAGGACAGGGGTGGGCGGGGCTCCCACCTGCATGTGGGCAGGGCTAGAGGGAGGTGGGGCTGTGGGAGACCCTGTGCAGTGATGTAAAGGCTACCGGCACTGGATCCCCTTCAGCCATCTGAGAACCCCTGGAAGGCCCAGGTGCCCTGAGCCCAGTTGTGGGGGCCGAGTGCACTCCTGCGAGCAGGGCTGGGCACAGAGGCAGGGCTGGGGGCCCCCGAGGCAGAACTCAAGAGTGTGGGCTCTGCAGCCCTAGCCTCGGGCCAACAGAAGGCAGCAGGACCCGGAGCATCGCTGGCTTCTGGGCTCTAGTGGGGAGGGGTCCCCGTGCTCCTCCCCTGCTGCTGCTGCCATCATGGACCTGAGCGCCTGGGTCCCCATGCAGAGCAGAGATGGGCTTGTCCCAGCTCTAGAGGCTCTAAGTGGGGGCCCAGGTGCAGGCTGTCCAGGCACTGGGGAGGCCCCACTGTGCCTCCAGGTGCTGCCTCCTTGGGTGCTCCTGGGACAGTAGCGGTGACAGCCCAGTCTCACCAGGAAAGAGACAGTGGCCCAGGGGCAGAGGACACAGGGCACCCCTGCCACCTCTTTAGAAACTGCATTCCCTGTCCCCAAAGGCCTGAACCAGACTCCATGTCTGCCCCACAGCCCCAGCTCTCTCCCCCATCATCTTAGGCTCAGTTCCTTTCCAGCCATGTAGGAGGGACTCAGATGCGGGAAATCAGCCAATGCACTGTTAGGGCGCAGCAGGTCAGGTGGGGTAGGTGATGGGGTCCTGAGTTGGTGCCTGGGTCCCCAGAGATGAGAGTGAGGCAAGGAGTTCAGGGCCATCCACCCTGTGGGGCTGTGCAGGAGGAGCCGGTGGTGTCCCAGGGCTCCCCTTGCCCGGGCTGCACACACCCTCCCCTCTGGGGCAAGCAGCCTGGAAGAGTCCTCAGCGTCACACGTGGTGATGGGGACCCCAGGATGAGGTCGGGGCAGGCACCCTGCAGGCCAGACGGGGGCTGTGGAGAAGCAAACCGCGTCTCTTCTTCTTCCAGCCAAGGCCATCGAACAGTGCAGCAGGCCCCTGGGGCAGGCACGCGTCCCCCAGATGCACCTTCCTGCCCCCACTGCTCCGAAGGCCAAAATCACCATTCAGGACACAGTGGCAGTGTGGGAGCAGACCAGGGGTCCCGCTACCCGTGCAGTGATGATCCGTCCTCCAGGAAGCTTTGGCCTCCGCATCACCAAGAGGGAAGGCATGGAGGAGGAGGAGAGCTGGGAAGGCAGCCCAGAGCCCCTCGGCCTGGGCTCCCCTGTGGGGACCGCAGAGTCTCCAGGTTCTGCCAGCCCCACGGAGTCTCCAAAGTGCTCGAGGTGGGGAGGCCTGTGCCAGTGCGCCAGTCTCCCTAACCTGAGTGGGCCAGAGCACAGGGAGGACGACTCCTCCGACGCTGGCAGCCGGGAGGGCCTGTGGATGTGGGCTCCTCCACAGGCCTCAGAGCCCCCAGAACCAGGGCCCATGCAGGCTGTCCCCGCCTGGGGGCCACAGCTGAAGACTCCCCCCTACTGGCATGGCAGCCCCATGCACTCTGGGGACAGTCACGGGCTGGAGCCGGCCAGAGCCAGCCCTGGGATGGGAGACCAGGCCCGCGTGCCCTCCCTGGCCAGAGGCCTCCTTACCTCTTATTCTGTGGGGCACCTGGATGATGGGTGCCTCCTAGAAGAGAGGCCGAGTCCAGCATCTGTCCTGCCCAGGCTGGGCAGCAGCCTTCCGTGTGTCTTCACGGCATCCTATGCACTTGGTTGAGCCCCCACCGCCCAGGCTCTTCCTGGGGCCAGGACACCCTGACACTGGAAGACAACAGCCGTGCCAGGAGCCACTGTACTCTCCTCCCCACCCCCTCCCCCACCGCCACCCTCAGGTGGTGCTGAGTCTGTATTAAATTGTTCCATGGAAACGAGTTTGCTCCAGTTTGTGACCCCGGCGCCCAGCGGCAGCAAGCTTCCCCATGTTCCTGGGGAGATGGGTGGTTCCACAGCCCCCAGCCCCAGGCAGAGACCCGCTCAGGACCCTGCAGGCAATGCCTGAGATTCAGCTGTGCCCTGTGGGAACTGGGTCAGGGTGGGAGAGCAGCAGCTGTGAGTGGTCGTGACCTCTGGGACAGATCAGCACAATAGGAACAGCCGTGGTTGGAGGGCCTGTGTCACCTCTGTGCTCTCCCCTAGACCTGGGCGGCCATGGCTGCAGCATCCCTGGCTTGACCCCACATGTCTCTCACAGGTATGGGATACCTGTGTCACACTGTATGTTCCAGGACCTCAGGAAGGAATTAAATTCCTGTGGTGTATACGCTGGCCCGTTATCAGTCTTTATTTTCCAGGGGACACCGAGGACCAGCAGGGCTGACTTAACCGCCTTTATCACATTTCTAGCCTTTTCTCCGGATTGGGCTGCTGCAAATACAGCCTTTGAATAAGTATCTCCCACCACTTGGACAAACTTAAGTTGACCCAAGGAGTTCATGTGGGTGAAGTCCACTTGCCAGAGCTTCTTAGGAGCAAGGCCTCGCGGGTTCACTCCTGCTTGTAGCAGTGGGCCTGACGGGGCGAGGGGGCACAATTCTTGCAAGAGTGCACTAGGTGTTTGCATTGGCTCATTGTTAGCTCCGGGAAAAGTGATTTTGTGTTGCTTTCTGCCATATGAAGTTTTTGGTGTAGAATAGGGGCTTGTTCTAGGTGTCTGATGGCAGCCAAGTTGCAGGAGATAAGATGATCGACCTTTTCATTGCCTTGGGAAACTCACATAACAAGCAGCAAGTATGACCTGCAAACCAGCGTAAGCACAGCAATGGAGTTTTTTTTCTGAACTTGAGCCTTGAACCCCCTGGGCGGTTTAAAGGGCCCTGTGCCTCCATCAGCACCAGCAGGTGGTATCGGGAGAGAGGCATCTCCCCAGACTGAGTTGTCCCGAGCCCTTCCAGCCCCTGAGGCTGCAGCCCTACAGGCCCACACGCCGGGTCACCAAGGGGCGGTGCTGCTCTGCCTAGACCCTCCAGAGAGCTCCCCCAGCCTCCGATGCAGGAGCACAGTGTGTTGGCTCCAACAAGACGAGGGTGTCCATGGAAACGCTAGCAGAAGCGAGCCCGAGACAGCTGCTTGTGCTCTTATCTGGAACCTGGTGAGCAGCAAGACGAGTAACTTAATATCAGGTTATAACCATGAATAAAACCCCACATGTGAGTGCATCCTGATACAAACAGATAACTGCATAAGCAGACGGATGGAGAAGAGACAAATACTCCTGAGAGAGACCCTAAGTAGTCAATGGCTGACTCCGCTCCAGCAGGGGGAGCTACTGCCCCTCCCTGACAGATGTGGACAGTGCTCTGGTGATAACCCGTGGTCAGCCACAGCTGTCATGCACCTGGATGCCAGGTGACAAGAAGGGACCTGATTTCTTTGGTTTTCTTTCCAAACTCCCCAACCCTAGTCCAAACTCCAAAGAGAGCACAGTGTAGGGGACATTGGGTCATCCCTGGCCAGGCCTCCCCTAGAGTGGCAAGGTCAGAAAACCCAGGACAGGCTGAGAAAGCTCCCAGCCCCGAGGACAGGTGGACAACGGGCAGCTGGCACTCAGCTCTGGGTGCTTCTTTGCCAAAAGCAGTTGCCGGATGTGAATCCTGTTTGGCACAGGGTTCTCCCTGGGCTCGAAATAATTGTGTGTCTTTTCTGCTCTGATGCCCAGCAAACCGTATTCTGTCATTGTTGGTGATAGAGTGCCTCCAGCCAAAACAAAACAAAAGTGCTTAATCTTGAATTCACTTGGAAGGCAGAGTCACAGAGAGGCAGAGAGAGAGAGAGCGAGCGAGAGAGAGAGAGAGCAAGAATTTCAGTCCGTTGGTTCACTCCCCAAATGGCTGCAATGGCAGCTGGGCCTCCTCTGGGTCTCCCATTTGGGTGCAGGGGCCCAAGCACTTGGGTCATCTTCCACTGCTTTCCCAGGCCATTAGCAGAGAGCTGGATGGGAAGTGGAGCAGCCGGGACTGGAACTGGAGCCCACATGGGATACCGGCACAGCAGGCAGCAGCTTTACCCATTAAGCCACAACATGGACCCTAATTTTGACATATTGTGACATGTAAAACCTGCACTTTTAAAAATGTGAGGGGCTGGCTTGTGGCTCAGTGGGTTTAAAGCCCAGGCCTGTGGTGTTGGCATCCCATATGGATGCTGGCCAAGTCTGGCTGTTCTGCTTCCAATCCAGCTCCCTGCCATGGCCTGGGAAAGCAGTAGAAGATGGCCCAAGTCCTTGGGCCTCTGCACCTGCGTGGGGGACCCAGAAGAAGCTCTTGGCTTCTGGCTTCTAATCAGCACAGCTCCGGCCATTTTGGTCATTTGGGGAGTGAATCAGCAGATGGAAGACATTTCTCTCTCTCTCTTTCTCTATCTCTCTAACTCTGTCTTTCAAATAAATAAAATAAGTCTTTTTTTTTAAAAAATTAATGTGAGGCAATATCTACACATTCACAAAAGACCTTCAAAAACGTAGTGGAAGCTGCATTTTATGAAAAAGTCATGTGACTTTCGAAATTTTTGCACTGAAATAAGCTTACTGTTTTTTTTTTTTAAGATTCGTTTATTTATTTGAAAGTCAGAATTACACACAGAGAGGAGAGGCAGAGAGAGAAAGAGAGACAGAGGTCTTCGATCTGCTGGTTCACTCCTCAACTGGCCCCCATAGCCACAGGTGTGCCGATCCGAAGCCAGGAGCCAGAGCTTCTTCCTGGTCTCCCACGCAGGTGCAGGGGCCCAAGGACTTGGGCTATCTTCTACTGCCTTCCCAGGCCATAGCAGAGAGCTGGATGGGAAGTGGAGCAGCTGGGACTCAAGCTGGCTCCCATATGGGATGCCAGCACTGCAGGAGGAGGCTTTAACTCACTACGCCAGAGCCACAGCACCAGCCCCAGCTTACTGTGTTTAAAAAGGAATTATTGGGGCCAGCGCAGTGGCCCAGTGGGTTAACGCCCTGGCCTTAGGGACCGGTGCCCCATATGGGCACCGGTTCTAGTCCCAGCTGCTCCTCTTATGATCTAGCTCTCTGCTATGGCCTGGGAAAGCAGTAGAAGATGGCCCAAGTCCTTGGGCCCCTGCACCCGTGTGGAAGGCACAGAAGAAGCTCCTGGTTCCTTGCTTCAGATCGGCTCAGCTCTGCCTGTTGCGGCCATCTGGGGAGTGAATCAGTGGATGGAAGACCTCTCTCTCTCTCTCTCTCACTGTCCACTCTGCCTGTCAAAGAAAAAAAAATAGAGTAATTATCCAGACTTACTTCCTATAATTAATTGACTTTGACACTTATTATCAGGACTTCTACCATGCACTGCTCATTCAAAATATTTGATTCTGATTAATTTTTAGAAGCCTATAGTATTTCTTTTTTGTTTGTTTTTTCATCTATAGTATTTTGAGCAGGAGAATCTTCAGAGCCCATGATCCAGAGAATTCTTTCTGTGACTATCACATATTGGTTTTTTTGTTTTCCTTTTTAAATATTTATTTATTTATTTATTTATTTGAAAGGCGTAGTTACAGAGAGGCAGAGATAGAAAGAGAAAGAGAGAGAGAGAGAGAGTCTGCAAAATTACTCTTTTTTTTTTTCTTTGACAGGCAGAGTGGACAGTGAGAGTGAGAGAGAAAGAGAGATAAAGGTCTTCCTTTGCCGTTGGTTCACTCTCCAATGGCCACTGCGGCTGGCGCACCACGCTGATCCGATGGCAGGAGCCAGGTGCTTCTCCTGGTCTCCCGTGGGGTGCAGGGCCCAAGCACTTGGGCCATCCTCCACTGCACTCCCGGGCCACAGCAGAGAGCTGGCCTGGAAGAGGGGCAACTGGGACAGAATCCGGTGCCCCGACCGGGACTAGAACCCGGTGTGCCGGCACCGCTAGGTGGAGGATTAGCCTGGTGAGCCGCGGTGCCAGCCTGGATAATTGCTCTAGATAAAGACACTGTAGGGGCTGGCACTGTGGCGTATTGAGTAAACCCGCTGCCTGCAGTGCCGGCCTCCCATACGGGCACTGGTTCCAATCCAGCTCCTCTCTTTTTTTTTTTTTTAAAGATTTATTTATTTATTTGAAAGAGTTATATAGAAAGATAAGGAGAGAGAGAGAGAGAAAGAGAGAGAGGTCTTCCATCTGCTGGTTTACTCCCCAACTGGCCGCAACAGAGTGAGCTATTCCAATCCGAAGCCAGGAGATAGGAGCTTCCTCTGGGTTTCCCACATGGAAACATGCAGAGAGCTGGATTGGAAGTGGAGCAGCCGGGACTGGAACCAGCACCTCTGCTGTGGCCTGGGAAAGCAGAAGATGGCCCAAGCCCTTGAGAAACTGCACCGCATGGGAGACTGTGGGGAGCAACTCGGACTAGACTGTTACTGGAATTAAGACTTATTCTATGCATCTGCTCTCCCACAATATGGCGCTGAGAAGGGAGAAACAGCTTCTACACAGCTGCCTCCAGTTCAACCAATAAACTGTAGGACCTGCTCCTGATTGGAGGAGAGCAGCGTACTCGGCGTGTGGGTAGCAGAGTTGGGATTGGCGGAAAAGGACTATGAAGGAGGAGAGAGACAACATGCACCAGGAACATCTATCTGAAGGAACACCTGTGCAGCCCCCGAGAGAGCCGGCCGGCGGTGTGCCGCTCCCCCGCGGAAGTGGGGAAGGTGGCAGGGGGAACTGCCCTTCCACAGAGGTGGAAGGGATGGTAGCCAACCCGGGAAGAACCAGCAGCAAACCCGGGGAGGGCCGAGCAGACAAAAGAACAGCGCAGGGTCCTGTGTCGTTCCTCCACAAAGAGGGGCAGCGACAGGAGACTGGTAAGAAGCTCTTGGCTCCTGGCTTCAGATTGGCACAGCTCTGGCTGTTGCGGCCAACTGGGGAGCGAACCAGCAGATGGAAGACCTCTCTCTCCCTGCCTCTGCTTCTTCTCTGTGTAACTCCGACTCTCAAATAAATAAATAAATCTTTTTTAAACAAGACATTGCAAATGTTAAAAATTAAAATTTAACCTGTTTTGTTAAAAACAACCTTTTAGCCGGCGCCGTGGCTCAATAGGCTAATCCTCCACCTTGCGGCGCCGGCACACCGGGTTCTAGTCCCGGTCGGGGCGCCGGATTCTGTCCCGGTTGCCCCTCTTCCATGCCAGCTCTCTGCTATGGCCAGGGAGTGCAGTGGAGGATGGCCCAGGTGCTTGGGCCCTGCACCCCATGGGAGACCAGGAAAAGCACCTGGATCCTGGCTCCTGCCATCGGATCAGCGCGGTGCACCGGCTGCAGCGGCGGCCATTGGAGGGTGAACCAACGGCAAAGGAAGACCTTTCTCTCTGTCACTCTCTCTCACTGTCCACTCTGCCTGTCAAAAAAAAAAAAACAAAAAACAAAAAACAAAAAAACAACCTTTTAAAGATAAAAATAACGTGGTTTTTGTTCAACTATTCCAGACTATATTATCACATATAGGGGTAGTGCTAGAAAGAATAGGAAAAAACATGAGAGGACAGAGTAAATACCTGAGATAATAGAGAAATATCTGTTCAAGTGCTTTTCAGTGCAAGAGTAGCTGGTAGAATTAAAGACAGCGTGTGATGTTACAAATCAGTCAGAAACAAGAGTGTAACTCCTCATGCAAAAGGGAGAGCACTGAAAGTAGCCATGAAACGTAAGCCAAAACCTTAGAAGAGAGTGACTGAAATTAGAACACACCAACCACAACCACAAAAAATGGGTTAAATTTATTATAAGAATCTCAGAGTAAAATTTTTTTTTTGACAGGCAGAGTGGAGAGAGAGAGAGAGAGAGAGAGAGAGAGAGATCTTCCTTTGCCGTTGGTTCACCCTCCAGTGACTGCTGCGGCTGGCGTACCACGCTGATCAGATGGCAGGAGCCAGGTAATTGTCCTGGTCTCCCATGGGGTGCAGGGCCCAAGCACCTGGGCCATCCTCCACTGCACTCCCTGGCCACAGCAGAGAGCTGGCCTGGCAGAGGGGCAACCGGGACAGAATCTGGTGCCCCGACAGGGACTAGAACCCAGTGTGCCGGCACCGCAAGGCGGAGGAATAGCCTAGTGAGCCAGGATGCCGGCCTGAACTCAGGTATTCTTATATAGGACCTGGCTCCAGCGGCTTTACCACTGCACCAAGGGCCTGCCCCCAGTGTTTTTCTTAAGCTTTAGGTGTCTTCGCATCAGGAAAGGAGTGGCAAATCCAGACCCAAAATGCAAAGTCATCGTAATCAGTCATTGCTTTCTTTTTCCACTTAACGTGGCCAACTCTTCCCTGGGCTCTTCTGGGGGTTCCTACAGACCACAGAGCCTGAACCCCAGCTGCTCTGCTCCAAAGTGGCCCAGACACCCAATGGGGACGATATGGCAGCACCATACTACGTCTTCCTTTTTTCCACAACCTTGTTCTCTTTCTACCTGTTTATGTTGTAAAGTTTTAGAATTTTTATTTACATTTGTTTATTTGAAAGGCAGAGAGACAGAGATCTCCTGGCCACTGATCCATTCCCCAAATGTCTGCAACAGCCAGGGCTGGGCCAGGCTGAAGCCAGGAGCCCCAAACTCAATTTGGGTCTCCTGTGTGGGTGACAGGGATCCAAATATTTGGGCTGTCACTTACTCCCTCCCAGGGTCTAGGCCAGCAGGAAGCTGGAATTCAAAGTGGAGCCAGGACTCAAATCCAGGCACTCTGATAGGGGCTACCAGCATACCAAGCTGTGTCTTAACTGCTGCACCAAATGTCCAAAACAATGGTGCAAGGTCTTTTAAAAAACAAACAAAAAATCTGCCCATTAGCATCAGAGTTGGGGGAGGGGGGAGCAGGTTACAGGTACAGATTCTGAAACTCTGCAGTCTTAAGAGACTGGGTGGCTGCAGCCTCATTTTGAGTATCCATCCCAGTGCAACAGGAGAGAAACAGGACTCATTTAGAAAAATATCAAGCTCCTCACAACTGGACACGTGTCCATTTCTAGCTCCAAACCAATCAGGAGCGAGGAGTGTCAGATCCTCACCGGCAGTGACCCCTGCTGCCCTCGTAGGGACTCCTGAACGTTCAAGCATGCCCAAAATGGCCTCATGTGAACTTTCCGGGGTGATGGTATCAAGCACCATTGCTGTGGTGTGTCGTGTGCAAAAACAGTGAAAGCCAAATCAGCGGTGCCTGTGCAGATCACCTAGCTGGGTGCCAAATGCTGTCCTGTGCCCAGGGGTTTGAGCCAGATTGAAGTGCCGTGTGTACTGGGGGAACGGGCATGCCTTCCCACCCCCATGAAAGCACCTGTTCGGCTCCCATAGGACAGCAAGTTGATGGAAGCTCACCCTGCTGTGCTGTCCCTGTGTTGGAGCATGAGCGCCCCATAAACCCTTCTGGGCTGCATATTGGCCCCTTGTCAATTTCTATCTGCAAGTGAGCCAAAGACCCTGGGCTTGGTAAGGCCACTGTGATGTACAAATAGTTCCACTTTCTGGAAGCAGGTTTGTGACAATGTTTCAGGATCACCTTTTGCAGCATGAGTTAATCAAAGAAAAAAAGACAAAGGTTGTCCCTTGCATTCTTCATTAAAAAAATTTTATATATTTGAAATGCAAAATGAGAGAGAGAGAGAGAGCAGGAAGGAGGAAGGGAGGGAGGCAGGGAGGGAGAGAGAGAGAGATCTTTCATCCGCTGGTTCATTCCCCAAGTGCCCTCAGTAGCAGGGCCGAGTCGGGCTGAAAGCAGGAAATACAGCTGCATCTCCCACGTGGGTGGCAGGAACCCAGCACCTGGGCCTTCCCCTGCTGCTTCTCCTGCACATCGCAGGAAACTGAATGCAAATGCAGACGGACACCCCATGCAGGGGCTCCAGCCACCGCGCTGGCACATCGCCTGCCCGTGTTCTCCACCTCCTTTCAGGCCTGGGACCTTCCACGTCTCACCTGTCGACAGGCGTGTTGGCCTGCCAGGTATGTAGCCTGCTTCCTCGCCACCCCCCCCCCCACCCAGCACCAGGTGAACACCATGCTCCCCATCAGCAGCTTCCTGCCTGACTCGCAGGCGCACACCTGTCCTTTCCCAAGGTCCTCCTGGGGGACGTCAAGCACACACCTGTGGGGCCTGTAGAATCAAGCTTTTTTTTTTTCCTTGAATTTTTATTTTTTTTAAAGGTTTACTTGAAAGTCAGTTACCGAGAGAGTCGAGCTTATTTTTTAAAACTAGAGGCTTACCTGAACATCTTGCTCCCCCAAGCACAGAACCTAACAATTCCCATGCTCTCTCTAATCTGGTCTTCTACTATTTTGTTGGTTGCCCCAATCAATTAACACATTTCCACATAGAGCTTAAGAAACCTTGTGCCCACCCCCACCCCCCATTGAAATATTAAGGAATTCAGCTGTAAAAGCTTCCTGGCCCAGGATTTGGGGGGGGGGGTGTCGAGGTTTCTTTCATTTTTTAAAAAAATATTATTTATTTATTTGAGTGCTAGTTAGAGAGAGAGGGAAAGACAGAGAGAAAGGTCTTCCATCAGCTGGTTCACTCCCCAGATGGCCAGAGCTGGGCCAATCAGAAGCCAGGAGCTTCTTCTGGGTGCGGGGACAGAGCCTTCCAAGTGAGAACTCTGGTGGCTGCTTCAGTCACAGGAGCTGCAGACCCCGGCCCACTCAGAGGACGGGGTCGTGCACACTTCCGCTAAGACAAGCAAGCCCCGCACAGAGACCTGGGGAGCGCGGCCCGCTGGACGCTGGGGGTGGACAGCCCAGCAGGCCCCGCGCGCTCCCGGCGGGGAGGCCAGCCCAGGTCCCCAAGCCCCCGGGCGCCCCGCGGCCCAGGAAGCGAGCCGCGCGCCAGGACCGCGGGACCCCACGCCCCTCCCCGCCGCACGGCGGCGCTGCGCAAGGCCGGCCGTTGTCCGGGGCCGTTGGGCGCCCACGTGGTTTCTGGACGCCTGGAGGCCGGCGCGGGGGCGGGCGCCATTACGAGAGGCCGGGGGCGCGGGGTGGAGCCGACGAGGAGCCCAGAGCGCGCCCGCGGCGGCGGCGTCGGGTGGGAAGACGAGGCGCGGCACTGGGGGGCGTGGCGGCCGGCCTGCAGGCGGGGGCGCGTCCAGGGCAGGAAGCTGGAGTCCCCGTGGAGCTGGTGGGCGCGGCCCCCGCAGAGGCCTGAGGCGTCCGGCGCGATGGCAGGGGCCGCCCCCGGGGCGGCGGCAGGGGCCGCGCGGCTCGCCACGCCCGCCACGCCCGCCACGCCCGCCGCCGGGCGCGTCGTCCAGGGCGAGCGGGCCAGAGGCGCGGCGAAGATGCTCCAGGTCCTGGTGCTCCAGGTGAGCGAGCGGCCCGCGCACGGACGGTCGGGCCCGGGTCGGTGCAGGCGGGAGGCTGGAGTGCGGGTGGGGGTCGCTTCAGAAGGGGGCGCGTGCGCTGTTCCGGACGACCCCGGAGGGCGGTTGCTGCGAGCTGTCTCGCACTAGGTGTGCGTGCCTGACTCGGGCACGTTGGCAGGTGTGTCGGTGCCCCGCACACCCCAGCCCACGTCCGCCCTAGGTTAGGGCCCTCGCGGGGAACCGTGGACCTGGCTCCCGCCCTTCCCCCGCCGCCCGCAGCCCTCAGGGCTCGGCTTCTGGGACCCCCCCGCCCCCCCCCACGCCGCCCTCTCCTCACGCGGGTGTCCTGGTCCCCGGGGCGGGCATGGGCCGCCACCTGGGAGACTTGAGGTGCAGGGAGGGCTCCCGAGGAAGACTGAGGGGAGGCGCTGGAGGAGGGAGTTTACAAACCGGAGCCAGGGTGTGGGATGGGGAGGGGCGCCGCGAAGGAGGGGGATGGGTGGTGTCTGTGTTCTGTGGATTCACCCGACCAGAGCGTCACACACCCCCGAAGCCGCTGACTCCTTGCAAGGAGGCCTGGCTCTCAGACTTTTCAATTTGTTTTATTTACTTGACAGAGTTAGAGACAGTGAGAGACACAGACAGACAGAAAGGTCTTCCTTCCTTTTGTTCACCCCACAAATGGCCGCCACGGCCAGCGCGCTGTGCCGATCTGAAACCAGGAGCCAGGTGCTTCCTCCTGGTCTCCCATGCGGGTGCAGGGCCCAAGCACTTGGGCCATCCTCCACTGTACTCCCGGGCCACAGCAGAGAGCTAGACTAGAAGAAGAGCACCTGGGACTAGAACCCGGCGCCCATATGGTTCGCTGGCGCCCCAGGCAGAGGATGAACCAAGTGAGCCATGGCGTCGGCCCCTGGCTCTCAGACTTTGAAGGGATTTCAGGTCTCCCTGGGAGGCTCCTCTGCACTAGTCAATGTTCTCCATCAGTCCTAAATATGTCAGTCCCAATTCCTTCCTGTGAAAGGGCTCTCACCCATCGTGCCACGTGCACGCCCGTGGGTGCAGGACTTGGGCAAGAAGTGCTGGGCTCGTGCCCTCCTGCTTGGGAACCCGTGTGTGTGTTGGGCCCTGGAACCTGCTTGTGTCTCCCCTCAGCTCTGCCCGGCCTCCACTTATGACTGCGACCTGGCTCACCCTTGGAGCAAATCTTCTGTCCCTTATAGGAGTATTTGCCCCAGTGAGGTCCAGGTTCCGGCTGTCCTGATCCAGATTGATGTGGCATTTCCATGGATACGGTGCCCCCTCCCACCCTGTGCCCATCAACAGGTGATGGGGTACCCTCAGGGTGGTGTGCATGTAGGATGGGAAATTATTTAGCTTTCACATTGTTTAGTTTTGAGGTGTCCTCTTACACGTGAGGATGTCATATGAAGTGAGGTGACCCAAGCAGAAAGGCCCACGTGCTGTATGATTCTGTGGGCGAGTTGAATGGCAGCTGCCAGAGGTTGGGTTTGTGCGTACAGGGCAGAGATTCACTTTTGCAAGGTGAAGAATTCTGGAGATGGCTGGTGCTCGCGGTTGCACAACAGTGCCAGTCTACGTAATGCTACTGAACTGTACACTTAAAATTGCCCAAAAGGATGAATTTTATCTGGAGTTTGCCACGACTTTTTAAAAACATTTACTGGATTCTGTCCCGGTTGCCCCTCTTCCAGGCCAGCCCTCTGCTGTGGCCAGGGAGTACAGTGGAGGATGGCCCAGGTGCTTGGGCCCTGCACCCCAAGGGAGACCAGGAGAAGCACCTGGCTCCTGGCTCCTGCCATCGGATCAGCGCGGTGCGCCGGCCGCAGCGCGCTGGCCGCGGCAGCCATTGGAGGGTGAACCAACGGCAAAGGAAGACCTTTCTCTCTGTCTCTCTCTCTCACTGTCCACTCTGCCTGTCAAAAAAATAAAATAAATAAATAAATAAATAAATAAAAAATAAATAAATAAAAATAAAAAGATTTACTTATTTGAATAACAGAATGACAGAGACCAACAGAGAGGGAGATCTTCCATCCACTGGTCCATTCTTCAAATGGCCGCAACAGCCAGATCTGGCAGAGTCTGAAGCCAGGAACCAGGAACTCCATCCGGGCCTATCATGTGGGTGGCAGGGGTCCAAGCACTGGGACCCCGAGGCACATTCCCAGGGAGCTGGATCAGAAGTGGAACAGGCGGGACTCGAACTGGTTCTTGGTGGTCATGAGACAGGAACCCGGCAGAGAAGAGAAGCAGTGACCCAGAAGACAGCGGCCTCCCTGAGTGACGCAGACAGAGGCGAGAGCTGTACCTGGAGAGCCGCATCACCAGGAGCCCTGTAGCAGGGCAGCTGTGCTGTTCCTGAAGAGTCCGGCCTGCAGGAGACTCTGCCACATCTGGCGGGGCCGAGACCTCTCCTGGCTAAGGAGGGCAGAGAAGAGCTGTTGGCTGCCAGGAACGTGAGGAGGGCTCGCACGCCCCAGCTGGTTAGGTGCCGCGTGTGATGTCTGCATCGCACCTCAGGGTGCCTGTTCAGATCTGACCGCTCAGCTTCTGGTCCAGCTTCCCGTGTGCTCACATGGGAAGGCAGCGTATGATGGCCCAAGTACTTTGACCCCTGCCCCTGTGTAGGAGGTCAGAGTGGAGTTCCTTCCCTCCTCCCAGACTTGGCTGTTGTGGGCATTTGGGGAGTGAACCAGCAGATGGAAGAGCTCTCTCCCATCCCCCACCTTGCTCTTGCTGTCCATCTCTCTCTGTCACTCTGCTTTTCAAATACATAAGTACACACAGCATATATGAGGAAAGCAGCCCGGGCCACACACGTCTGTGTTTGAAATCTGGGAGGCCGTAGCACCCTGATGGCTGGGCACGTGGCCTTGGAGCAGTGGCAGAAAGCAGTAGTCCTCGGCCTTCCCTGGGAAGCTCCTGGAGGAACTGGCAACTAGAACTGTGTGTGTTGCTGTCTGCAAAAACTGGGCCCGGCTTGCATTTTACAGGTTTTAGAAGCAGATTTTTTTTTTAAATGAAACATTCTAGCAGCCTCAACATTTAACATTAAAAAATTTATTTATGTATTTTCATTGGGAAAACAGGTCAGCAGAGTTCTTCCATCTGCTGGTTTACTCCAGAATGCCCACAGCAGCCAGAGCTGGGCCAGGCCAAAGCTGGGAGCCTAGAGCTCAGTCCTGGTCTCCCACATGGGTGACAGCGCCACAGTGCTCGAGCCATCATCTGCTGCCTGACCAGTAGGCACGTTGGCAGGAAGCTGGATTGGTGGTTGTGTGGCCTTGATGTGAACCAGGCACTCTGAGTGTCCCAAGCCGTGACCTGACTGCTGCCCCAAACGCCCACCCCTAAGAATGCTTTGTAAACGTCTTTCCTAAATTACTCTTTGGAAAATTTCCAAACACAAAAACAGCATCATGAATGCCTGTGTGTACTACACCCACACTAACTGGTTGGTAACGCTTTGCTGCGTTTGCACTTCAGAAATATGTGTATGTAAAAATTACTTTTTCTTTTTTGGTTGAGCCATTTGAGAATGAGTCTAGCACTCAGAGCACTTAAGTGATTTTTCTAGGAACAAAGCCTTCCTCTTATAGAACTATAATGTAATCATCACACTTGAGAAATTTAATGTTGGTGCAAGTCTGTTACCTGATACACAGTCTGTACTCCCTTTGTCCTGATAAGGTCTACTGTAGCTTGTTTTCTCTGATAAAGAACCCAGAACTACACACTGCATTTAATTGTCATGGCCTTGTAGAGTTCATTCAGGCAGTACATTGGTCTATCTTTGATGATACTGAAATTTCTGAAGAATAAGGGCAGTCACTTTGCAAAGTATTCCTCAATAATTATAACTATATTAATATATTTAGGTTAGACACTTTTAGTAAAAATGCTACATAAGTTATGCCACGTCAGAGGACAAGATGTTTTAAAAAAAAAAAATTGATGCTGGGGCCAGCATTGTGGTATAGCAAGGTAAGCTACCACCTGTGATGTCAGGACCCCATATGGGCACCTGTTCAAATCTCGTCTGCTCCACTTAAGATCTAGCTCCCTGCTAATGTGCCTGGGAAAGCAACAGAAGATGACACAAGTGCTTGGGCCTCTGCCACCCATGTGGGAGACCCAGATGAAGCTCTTGGCTTCAGCCTGGGCCAGCCCTGGTCATTGCAACCATTTGGGGAGTGAGTGAATTGGTGGGTGGAAGATCTCTCTCTGCCCCCCTCTCTGCCTCCCTCCCTCTCTAACTCTGCGTTTGAAATAAATAAGTAAATCTTTTTTAAAAATTCAGATTAATTTAAAAATTTTAACTTTTTATTAGAAAATACATTGGAGATGCAGAAAAGTGTGGAAAATAGTATCAATATTGGGACACCCACCAAACTCTTATCTATTTGAAAGGTAGAGACACAAGGAGAGACACAGCTCTCCCATCCCTTTGTTCACACCCCAGATGCCCACAGTAGCCAAGGCGGGGCCAGGCCAAAGCTTGGAGCTGGGAACTCACCCTGAGTCCCCCACACTGAGGACAGGGACCCAGTCACTCAAGCCATGGTCAAGAGGCCTCCTAGAGTGTGCACTGATTAGCAGCAAGCTGGAATCGGCATCAGAACGTGCACGGAAACCTAAGCACTCCCATGTGGAACGCAGACCCGGCCTGAGGATTCACTGCTATGACAAAAGCCCACCCCTATTTTTTAATTGATGTATAATTTATTTACAGAAAAATTCATTCCTTTTTGTGTAGACTTCTGTATTTTGAAAAATGCATAGCATCGTGAAATCACCCCAACAGTCAAAATGCAGAAGCATTTCCTCACTTCCCCATATTCCCATGATGAAGCTCCTTTGTAGCTGTATCTTTCTCTACCTGTAATGCTTTATAAAGAAGATTGTTTTCTGCTGCTATTAGTTTTTCTTTTCTAGAATGTCACAGAAATGGGTGCCTGCAGAATCCCAGAGCAGTAGTGGCCTTTCACTGTGGCTTCTTCAAAGACGACACATTGGATACTGCTTTGTGTTGCTGCATAGGGTCAGTGGCAGAGTAGTATTCCGTGGTGTGCACACACAGCAGTTTATACTCACAGGCCACTTGAGTTGTTTCAGTTTAGGGAGATGATGAACAACACTGCTATAATCTTTGCCTACAGGTAGTTGTATGGACTCGAGTTCATTTCATTTGGGAGAATAACTAGGATGGAATTGCTTGTGTTTTAACTTTATGAGAAACTGATGGACTGTGTTCCAGCATAACTGCCTTTTTGCATTTCTGTCAAAAATGTCTGAGTTCCCTTTTTCTCTCTCTCACTGTCTGACTTTGCCTGTCTAATAAAAGGGGGGGGGGGCGCAGCGCCATGGCTCACTTGGTTAATCCTGCACCTGCAGTGCCGGCATCCCATGTGGGCTCTGGGTTCTACTCCCAGTTGCTCCTCTTGCAGTCCAGCTCTCTGCTGTGGCCCGGGAAGGCAGTGGAGGATGGCCCAAGTGCTTGGGCCCTGCACCCGCATGGGAGACCAGGAGAAGCACCTGGCTCCTGGCTTCGGATCGGCGCAATGCGCCGGCCATAGCAGCCATCTGGGTTGTGAACCAACGAAAGGAAGACCTTTCTCTCTGTTTCTCTCACTAACTCTATCTAATAATAAAAAAAAAAAGTATGAGTTCTATTTGCTCTTCATCCCTGTATACAGTTAGTATTGTAAGGTTTTTTGTTTGTTTGTTTTTTAAAGATTGATGATTTTGACAGAGTTAGAGATCTTCCATCTGCTGGTTCACTCTTGAATTGGCCACAAAGGTGGGAGCTGGGCCAGGCCAAAGCCAGGAGCCCCGACTCCATCTGGGTCTCCTTTATGGGTGCAGGGGCTCAAGCGCTTGGGCCATCCTCCACTGCTGTCCCAGGCACATTACATTACAGGGAGGTGGATTGGAAGTAGAGCAGCTGTGACTGGAACCCACGCCCTTTCTCCAGCGCCAGCCTCACCTGATGGCTGTAGACTCACAGCTGAGACTTGGACTTGAGGTCGGATAGTGAGTCCTCCAGTTGTGTTCTTCTTTCTCATGATTATTTAGGCTGTTCTAATTCCTTTGTCTTTTTTTTAAATAAAAGATTTATTTTTATTTATTTGAAAGTGAGAGTTACAGAGAGAGGTAGAGCCAGAGAGAGAGGTCTTCCCTCTGCTGGTTCACTCCCCAAATGACTGCAACACCTAGAGCTTATCTGATCTGAAGCCAGGAGCTTCTTCCAGGTCTCCCACGCAGGTGCCGGGCCCCAAGGACTTGGGCCATCTTCTGCTGCTTTCCCAGGCCATAGCAGAGAGCTGGATCAGAAGTGGAGCAGCCAGGACTCCAACCGACGCCTATATTTTTTGCCGCCGCTGCAGGCTGTGGCTTTAACCCGCTGCACCACAGCACCAGCCCCTAATTCCTTTGTCTTTCCATGGAGGATCTCATTATTAGCATGCTGATTTGTAACCACCCCTTCCCTGCAAAAATCCATCATTAAACCTGCTGGAATTGTGTTGTATTTCTAGATCACTTCAGGGGAAAACAGCCGTTTCTTAATTATGGCCCCCACAGGTGCTAGGGGGCATCCCACCCCCAGCATTGCGCAGCATCGCATGAACGGCCTCCATTACTGTCAGCCACCCCTCAAGGCGCATAGTCCATGGTGCTGAGGGTCCAGTCGGGCCCTCCGCTGAGGTGGATGGACAACCCCTGCCCCAAGGGTGACCTTTTTCGTTTGATCAGTAATTTTTTTATGATCTTGTCCTCATCACCTATTTGTATACAAAAGTTGCTTAAAATTTTAAAACCAATCTAAAGAGACAAAAACTAAAGGATTGCTGCATTTATTTAACTGGGCAGCTGTTCCCTCAAGCTTCGGCCCTGCGTAAGTCAGTCCACTTCCAGAGTTTCTCTGCAGCCACCAGCCCTGCTGGTCTCTTTAGGGCTGACCCTCCTGTGTCAGAGGCTCAGCTTGTACGGTATTGCTGCATTTGAGCTGCACTCCAGTGTCAGCCCACCTGCCTGTCTGTGTTGTGGTGGGTCCAGGGAGCTATCTTGAGGACTTTGACTGTAGTAGGGGTGGATGGAACAAGGGTCTGTTTATTTCTAAGAGTTTGTTTTATCTGTTTGAAGGCTTTTTTATTTGATTTAAAGATTTTATTTATTTGAGAGGTACAGTTAGGCAGTGAGAGGGAAAGACAGAGATAAAGGTATTCCTTCCGTTGTTTCACTCCCCAATTTGCCACAATGGCCAGAGCTACGCCGATCTGAAGCCAGGAGCCATGAGCTTCTTCCTGGTCTCCCACGCAGGTGCAGGGGCCCAAGGGCTTGGGCCATCTTCTATTGCTTTCCCAGGCCATAGCAGAGAGCTGGATCGGAAGTGGAGCAGCTGGGACTCGAACCAGCGCCCATCTGGGATGCCAGCACTTCAGGCCAGGGTGTTAACCCGCTGCACCATAGCGCCAGCCCCGAGAAGGCTTTTTTACAATAGAGGACTTTTCCCCACTTTGTGGCTTTCTAAGTCTGGAATTTGCAGGTCTAACAAGCAAATTAGATACAACAGGATCTAAAACAAAAAGATTGAATCATTATTAGAGTACCTAGGAAATGTGTTCTCTAAACCAGGAGCAGGTTTTCTCACAGAGAGAGGCATGTAGGCCTGGCCAGGTACGTATGAGGCCCGACCTCTGTCTTTACATGGGATAGTGGAAGAGACATCATAAGAAAGGTGTGAACCTCTTGAGGGAAGACGCCCTGTTGACTCCATTACCTAGGCGGCCTGGGAGAAGAGCTGGCTTGAACAGGAGGTTAGTACAGAACAGGCGGCACTTCTGAAAGGAAGATTGCAGTCCTGCCTGTCCTGACCCGAGGCCTTGCCCTCAATGGCAGTAGTTATCTTGGAAGCCGGGCAGAGTAAAGGGCTCTTTGAGCTTGGAGCCAGTAGGATCTGTGGTTCTAACCTGGGATCCCTTCAGCCCCAAGGCAATTCCATTCACCCAGCTCTTGACAGAATTTGGTAGAGGCTGGCTTTTTTCAGGATGGCTGTTTGCCCCATCTCCTGGCTTTCCAAATTGAAGCCTGATGCCATTTGGGATGGACTGGCCTCACTGGGTCTCGTTGATGGCAGAACACTGTGTAAAGTATCTATTAGTTGGCTTGACAGCTATCTTTACATTCCTCCTGCTAAAGCAGACCACAGAGGCATCCTCTAAGATGTCAGTTAAGGGGTTGTTGAGTTCTGTCCTTAATCTTTGGTGGCTGAGCTAGAAGTCTGTAGTCACAGGCATGTTTTGACAGTTTTTTTTTTTTTTTTTTTGAAACAATGCAGTGCCCATGAGGAGAGCTATGTTCTTTAAGTAAGATCAAAACATGAAGATCGTTTCACTAATTTGTCTATAAATTTTGTTATTAATTTGCCAAGAACAACTTTAACTTGGACTTTAGAGGGAGCAATGAGCACTGTATTATACCTCTAACTATATTGTTTTTAGATAAATAGTACACCTTTATGGTTGCAAATACCTAACACAAGTGCAACTTGTTTGACCAGCAGACCCAAATGCAAACATGTCAATAACTTAAAAAAAATTTTTTTTTTAGTTTTTCTGTACCAACAAATTGAGAACAGCCTATTTATCATATTTATTTAAGTCAGGTGCACCAGAAAGGTAATTTGTGTTAATTTAGCAGTTTTTAATAATTTTTATATAGACACACAATCTGCACATAAGTATCTGGCTCCTGCCATCGGATCAGCCCGGTGCGCCGGCTGCAGCGGCCATTGGAGGGTGAACCAACGGCAAAAAGGAAGACCTTTCTCTCTGTCTCTCTCTCACTGTCCACTCTGCCTGTCGGAAGAAAAAAAAAGAAAAGAAAAGACAAAAAAAAAAATTAATGGGGCTGGCTCTGGTGCAACAGGTTAACGCCCTGGCCTGAAGCGCCGACATCTCACGTGGGCGCTGGCTCCTGGCTTCAGATTGGCACAGCTCCGGCCATTGCGGCCAATTGGAGAGTGAACCAGCAGATGGAAGACCTCTCTAACTCTGACTTTCAAATAAAGAAATCTTAAGAGTGTTAATTTTTTTTTAATCTATGATGTCAGTGACCACCCGAGGCTGTTGACATGAGCTGCCTAGACTAAGGAAGCCTTTTGAGTCCACAACTCTCAGTATTTGGACAAGGCCAGAAGCAAAGTGGAAGTTCTCTCCTCCTTTAGAGAAAAGTACATCCTCTTTTGATGGCTGCTGCTTTCCACTGGGGCCTCACGGAGATCCTTCATGTAGAACATTTTTGCCACAGTGTCTTGGCTTTCTATGCTTGACATGTAAAACAAGTCCATATTTAAACAGACTTTTAAAACTTTGAAACTTTTAGAACTCAGCTGTTTTTAAACAAGTAGAACTTAATGAGACAACGATTATCTCAGTAGGATACAAAAAGACTATTTTCCCAAATATCTATTAACACTTAAGTATTTCATCAACCTCATTGCTTTTACAGAGGATCAGATTTTAATCTTACGTCAAAAAAAAAAAAAAACAGATTGATAACTTTTGTAGCTAACAAAAAAATTGTATAACCAATTAAGACTTCCACACACCTTTTGCAACTACCTAAACCGTTTTATCTTTTCCATTCCAATCTTACAATCCATGTCCTTTCTTTATTATTTCACTAAGAAGCACAGCTTTGACTTGGCAACCTTTTTTCCATCTGTTGATTTTCTTGATTTACATTGAAAATCACAATTTAAAAGAATATCCCGAATTTCAACCTTAGTTACTTCTGAGCAGTCTTGAATTATTTTTATTTATAGACAGCTTATGAAAACCTATTTGTCAACAAATCCAGAGTTTTTCATAGACTGTAAGGTGTTAAGAGTACCTAAGTTTACTTGTGGACACATGTATCTCATTTACCTTTACCCAATTTACATTTAGCAACTACACAGATTGTTAGGGTTGGAGTAGCTGGGGTTCTGGCCTTTTGTACCCCCCTCCCCTGCCGCCCTGGGATGAGAGAACTGACATCAACGGAGACAGGTCACTTCATTAAGGCAAAGAGGGAGAAGCATCCTGTTCTAGAAAAGTCTGGTCTGGAGTGCACTTGGGGCTGGGGTTTTATGTGGTTAAGGAGGGAGTTTGCCACTGTCGCTGTGGGGGAGGGAGAAGACTTTGCAGCTGGTGGAAAGTGGAACTAGGGGGCTCTGGGAAGCCTTGGGAACTTTCCTCAAATCTAATTAGAAAGCTGCCCTGTGCAGCTCATCTATTTAATTAGTTGTTTTGCAAGGAGTCTGGGGGAGGTTGCACCTGGTTCCCCAACCAGAGGAGGTTGCACTGGTTGTCAGAAGGAAGGGAGGAAATGGGGAGGGGATGGGCTGAGGACAGAGGAATGGGGAAGGGGCGATGAGCCCTTTACAGATGACTGAAGATACTGGCATTGTATCATACTTTGTCTGAATTAATGTCAGAACTACATTTATATGGAATTTTATTTTTTATAAAACTGGAAATCAGTTTTATCAACCTGAGATCTGTTAAATGGCCATTTTTCATTTAGTCACCTGCTGTCTGGCAAGGGTTAGCATCATTGCAGAACCTGTAATGGTTGCATAGAAGCCAATAGGGATTACAGTTGAAGCCTTCATAGGTAAGCCGATGACAGCCACATTTCATTCCCAGGACAGATTTCTCTTTCTTCTTTAGACCTTGGGAAAGCCTCTAGCACAACCTCAGTGGTGTCAGCTAGAAACAAGTTTAAGTAAAAGACAAAGGCCTCTGCCACACTTGGGGAGGCTCGGTTCCTGCACCCTGCTTGGCTGTTGCCGTGAGAGCACAGGCTCTTGTTCTGCAGGGAGGGCTCTGCTCCGGCACTGAACCCTGAGCTGCTTCCCGCCCTCTGCTTGGCGGGCTCCACTCTTTCCTTGGGGTGAGTGTCCAGGCTTTTTTGTTTGTTTGTTTGTTTGTTTGTTTTTTGTTTGGAGGCCAGAGACTAGTTAAAGCAGTGAAAACAGATTTTATTCAGTACCTCCTGAGGAGAGCTGAGCTCCATCACCAGTGGTGCGGAGGTGCCTGGGTGTTTTAAAGGGAGGGCTGGGGTTGGCACAGCTCAAGGGAAGAGTGAGAAGAGGTCATTCAGGGTAAATGCGTGATCCCAGCTGTGTGTGCTAGCTGGAAGTTATGGAAGTTAGCACGCTGTCATCTTGCAGAAACTGGCATGGCGGCCCTGGCCTCATAGGAGTGGCTACTGAGCAGGGACACACTTCCAGATTTGTAAGCTTTTTTGAGTGAAGTCTCTAAGAACGGAAGGTTGGGGCCTGCCTCAGATGATAGCCTGAACAGTCAGTTCTTCTGGCATTGTGGAGCTTATTCAGGCAGGCAGGCAGGCAGGCTTGCTTATTTATCAATTTTATTTAAGAGTGACAGGGGTCGGGGGAGAGAAATAGCTCTTATCTACTGATACACTTCCCAAACGCCTACCATGGCCAGGACTGGACTGAAGCCAAAGCTGGCAGTAGGGAACCCATTCCAGGTCTCCTGCATGGGTAGCAGGAACCCAGTTGGGCCATCACTGCTGCCTCCCAGGCTCTGCATTAGCAGGAAGCTGGAGTCAGGAGCTGGAACTGAATATTGAATCTTTAGCACTCTGGCGGGGGGATTCAGTGAGTGTCATGACTGTTAGGCCACATGCTCACCACTCAAGTGAGCACTTTAATGAATAATTGCAGTCATCCCAGGGTTGTGGCCTTGTGCTGCTGGAAGCCGGAATCTGGTTGTCTCTGAGTGCGAAGGACTGAATGGAGCCACATGCCCGGAGTGCTGTTTCTAGGGGCAGCAGCTGTAACTGCGTGCTCCTCTGAGCCCTGCACTGCTCACGTACTCAGTACTCCTTGCTGTCTCCCCCATTGCCGTTCAGGACTTGGCAAGGATGGGGGGGGTGTTGATGTGCAGACATCAGGGCTCCCTCTATGGCTCTATTTCAGAATTTCTCCCCCTAATCCTCACTGGCACTGACAGCTCTGATTCCTCGAGCCACAGTGTGACTTTGTGTTGCGTTGTTGCCACTCTGTACAACTGGGAGGTGTTCTGGGATAGTGCCCAGTGAAGTTCCTTCTTTCGAGGGTCAGCTCTCCAGTGTCTGTTGCTTTTGCTAGCTCTTCATTTATTTTGTGTTTTTTCAGGGTTCATAATTGTGATGTGTGTGTAACTTATACACTATTTTGTCCTTGCCAGAATGACTGCTGTTCATTTTCCAGTTATTTATTATGAGAATAGTCAAACATTCAGAAAAATAATACGATTACTAAGATGAACTCTTCTATTCCTGCCACTGGTAACTTAGACTCCATATCTCTGGGTGTTTCTGCTTCCATACCTTTTCAGTAGACAGAGTTAGGGAAAACCTCTGAAAAATCGTGCGTTCTGGCCGGCTCTGTGGTTCACTTAGCTAATCCTTCGCCTGTGGCACTGGCACCCCAGGTTCTAGTCCCAGTTGGGGCGCTGGATTCTGTCCCGGTTGCTCCTCTTCCAGTCTAGCTCTCTGCTGTGGCCCGGGAAGGCAGTGGAGGATGGCCCATGTCCTTGGGCCCTGCACCCCATGGGAGACCAGGAGGAAGCACCTGGCTCCTGGCTTCAGATCAGTGCAGCACGCTGGCTGTAGCGGCCATTTGGGGGGTGAGCCAACAGAAGGAAGACCTTTCTCTCTCTATCACTAACTCTGCCTGTCAAAAGAAAAAAATCATGAGTTCTTTTTTAAAATTTAATTTTATTGGCCAGTGCCGCGGCTCACTAGGGTAATCCTCCGCCTTGCGGTGCCGGCACACCAGGTTCTAGTCCCGGTTGCGGCGCCGGATTCTGTCCCGGTTGCCCCTCTTCCAGGCCAGCTCCCTGCTGTGGCCAGGGAGTGCAGTGGAGGATGGCCCAAGTGCTTGGGCCCTGCACCCCATGGGAGACCAGGAGGAAGCATCTGGCTCCTGGCTTCGGATCAGCGCAGCATGCTGGCTGTAGCGGCCATTTGGGGGGTGAGCCAGCAGAAGGAAGACCTTTCTCTCTCTCTCTCTCTCTCACTGTTTAACTCTCCCTGTCAAAAAACAAATCGTGAGTTCTTTTTTAAAATTTAATTTTATTTATTTGAAAGAGTTACACAGAGAGGTAGAGACAGAAAGAGAGGTCTTCCATCTGCTGGTTCACTCCCCAGATGGCTGCAACAGCTGGAGCTGTGCCAGTCGGAAGCCAGGAGCTTCCTCCAGGTCTCCCATATGGGTGCAGGGAACCAAGTTCTTGGGCCATCTTCTGCTGCTTTCCCAGGCCACAGCAGAGAGCTGGATTGGAAGTGGAGCAGCCGGGACCCGAACCGGCACCCCTATGGAATGCTGGCGCTTCAGGCCAGGGCTTTAACCCTCTGCACCACAGCGTCTGCCCCAAATCATGAGTTTTTAGTGATGTTGTCAATCAAACTTAATTTGGGGGTGACTGGTGCTGTGGCATAATAGGCTAAGCCTTTGCCTGTGGTGCCTGCATCCCTTATGGGCACCAGTTCATGTCTTAGCTACTCCTCTTCTATCCAGCTCTATTGTATGGGCTGGAAAAGCAGTAAAAGATGGTCCAAGTATTTGGGCCCCTTCACCTGCATGGGAGACCCAGAAGAAGCTCCTGGCTCCTGGTCTCGGATCTGCCCAGCTCTGGCCATTGTGGGCATTTGGGGAGTGAACTAGCGGATGAAAGACCTTTTTCTCTGTCTCTCCCTCTCTCTCTAACTCTACCTCTCAAATAAATAAAATCTTTTAAAAAATTTAATTTTCCATTTTATAATTCTTTCCCCTAACAATAAAAATAACAATAGTAGATAACAATAGTAGGTAATAATAACAAGAGTAGATAAGACCCATCAGAGAAGTCAGTCTAAGTTTCATCCTTATTCTTTCTACTCCATTCTTTTCTCCTGTAGGAGGTAATCTGTATTTGTTTTGGTTCATCTGCTGTCATTTAAAAAAATATGAGCAGGCTGTATATATATTCATACTTATTTTTCTTACACAAAAAGAATACTAAAAATGTTCTGAACCTTTTATATATATGGATGTTTTAATAGGTATTTTAATAATAAGAATATTTTTAATATTTATATTTTTAAGCTACAGGAGACCAAATAGAACTGATTGCTTTTTGAGTTGTACTACATAATTGAGAATTGCATATTATTGATCACATGTTTTAAATTTTATCTTTGGCTCTTTGGTATGACCATTTAAGAGAAAGGTAGTTGTCAAAAATGATAGATCACTTAAATTAGAAAGTTACATGGTTCTAAGGTTTATTTGGTTTTAAAATAAATCATGCATTATTTTATAATCTTTTAAAAATTCTGCAGGTTGAAGATCCAGATTGCTTCTGGGTTATTATAAAAGGATGTAGTCCCTTTTTGGATCATGAAGTCGACTATCAAAAACTAAATAGCGCCATGAATGACTTCTATAACAGCATGTGTAAAGATATAGAAATAAAACCATTAATGTTGGAAGAAGGACAGGTATGTATCTGAATGCACTTTATTTATTGTATCTTTATTATTATTTAAAGATTTATTTAGTTGAAAGGCAAAGTTAGAGGGACAGATAGATCTTCCATCCTCTAGTTCAATCCCCAAATGGCCTTAATGACCAGGACTGGGCCAGGCCGAAGCCAGGAGTCAGGAGTTCCATCAGGATCTCCCACGTGGGTGCAGGGACCCAAGGACTCAGACCATCTTCCTTTGCTTTCGCAGGCTCATTAGCAGGGAACCAGACTGGAAGTGGAGCAGCCGGAGCTGGAACCAGCACCAGCCTTTAATTATCCTATCTTGAAACACTAATCAGGATGTAGGGGTGGGTGTTTGGCCAGGTAGTTGAAACACCACCATGTTAGAGTGTTTGCATTCGGTTCCTGATTCTAGCTTCCTGCTAATACACAGACCCTGGGAAGCACCAGATGATAGCTCAAGTAATTAGATCCCTGTTACCCACCTGAGAGACCTGGATTGAGTTCCTAGCTCATAGCCTTCACCCTCTCCCCCACGGCTGTTGTGGTCCTTGGGGAGTGAATCATTGGGTGGGAGTGCTCTGTCTACCAGATAATTGTTAAAAATATTTCAGGAGCTTAGAATGATGAATGTGATTAGACTATTTTAACGTTCATGGTTGTTGCCTTGTGTTAGGTTTTTGGGTTGCATGAGACTCAGGCTGATGGTGGCAGGGGGTGGTGCTTGTGTAGGTCCAAGTGGGGCCTTGGGATAGATGCCATCCAGATCCAGGTGTTAGGGCCGTCTTCCTGGCGGTGGGAGCCAGGGCAGGTATACGGACCTTGGCAAAGAGGACCTGGGGTTTTCAGTTCTGGGCCGTGCCTCCCTCTTTGGTTGCTCATGGCTTTGACCGACTTGGGATTGTTTCTGCTCTGTGCTCCACATCAGGGCTTCTTTGCTTTCGTGCAGCCTCAGCCACCATTGCTGTGGTCTGATTTCTCTTGGGTCAGCCATGTTCCAAGTGTGAACTTCGGTAATAGCATGGAGGGGAAGGACATGAACACTCGTTAGGAGGGAGACAAGACCTCATCTGATTTCCTTCCCTCGTGCCCACAAATGTCCTTAGTGACCAATTTGTTATTTTTCCATACCAGTGACTTACTGGAGGGATGGAACGGGGTCAGTGGTCCTTTAAGTGTAGTCTTGTTTGGGAAAGCATGATGGGCTCCTCACAGTGAGCATTTACCCAGGAGGTTAGTGCTTTCTCCCTGTCCTTTTGTGGAGAGGTGGTTAAACAGGACACTGTGAATAGATTCGGGGTCACTTGTTTTGAAGAACAGGCGTGCTGTTACCTTCACGTGGGTTTAACATGGGAGAGAGTGCCACTTGCAAGCCATGCTAGGGTGACCCCTCCTTCGTGGCACTGCTGTGAGTGTTTCACTTCATGCTCTCTCCATTCAGTGGCTGTCACTGCCCGAATCCACTTTCATTTGTTTTCTTTTTTTTTAAAGAGTGATTTATTTATTTGAAAGTCAGAGTTACGCAGAGAGGAGAGGCAGAGAGAGAGAGGAGATCTTCTACTCCCTGGTACACTGCCCAGTTGGCCGCGACAACCAGAGCTGTGCCGATCCAATGCCAGGGACCAGGAGTAAGCTCCTGGTGCAGGGGTCCAGGGACGTGGCCGATCTTCTACTGCTTTCCCATCCATAGCAGAGAGCTGGATTGGAAGTGGAGCAGCCGGGGCTCGAACCAGCGCCAATATAGGATGGTAGTGGCTTTACAGGATATGCCACAGCACGGGCCCCTCATTTGTTTCAATATGGTGATTTCTCCCACTCCTTCTGTATTGGTGAGCTGGAATTCTTCCTGTTTAGCACTTTCCTTTCAGCTGATCCCTGTTTCCTGGGGGGCCTTTTCCTGGGAGACAGTGCTCAGTTTGGGCAGCCTCCTACACCTGTGTCATCTCCTGTAAGTGGGGTACAGGCTGAGACGATGTGGAGAGGAGCCTTTAGGGCTGTCATCACGTGACTAGAGGTTTGACTGCTGAACGTAATAAAGCCTGCCTTCTGTTTTGCAGGTCTGCGTGGTGTATTGTCTGGAGCTACGGTGCTGGTGCAGGGCTGTCATTAAGTCAATCATGTCTTCAGCAGACCATTACCTGGCAGAGTGTTTCCTTGTAGACTTCGCCAGGTACATTCCAGTAAAATCTAAAAAGTACGTATGTGTGTTTTTTTTTTTTATTTAATGAACATAAATTTCCAAAGTACAGCTTATGGATTACAAGAGCTTCTCCCCCCCGTAACTTCCCTCCCACCCACAACGCTCCCCTCTCCCACTCCCTCTCCCCTTCCCCTTCACATCACGATTAATTTTCAATTATCTTTATATATAGAAGATCAATTTAGCATATGTTAAGATTTCCACATTTTGCTCCCACACAGAAACACAAAGTGTAAAATACTATTTGAGTACTACTTACAGCATTAATTATACACCTAAGAGTAATTGTGTATTAATTACAGAGTTCAACCAATAGTTTTAAGTAGAATATAAAATGCATCTTTTGTATTGTTGTGGCTTCCCCTCAACCCTGACCTCCCTCCCTCCCGTGGCCCTCCCCTCCCCCACTCCCTCTCCCATCCCGCCCTTCATCACGTTTCATTTTCAATTACCTTCATATACTGAAGATCAACTTAGTATATACTAAGTAGGGATTTCCACAGGCTGCACTCACACAACCGAACCAGGTATAGGGTATTGTTCGACTAGTAGTGTTGTTTTTAAGTTTCATAGTAAAACACATTAAGGACAGAGATCCTACATGGGGAGCATGAACCCAGTGACTCCCGTTGTTGATTTAACAATTGGCACACTTATTTATGCTGTCAGCAATCACCCGAGCCTCTTGCTATGAGCTGTCTAGGCTATGGAAGCCCCTTGAGTTCACCAACTCTGAATTTGTTTAGACGTATGTGTGGTTTTATGTCTGTTTGCCTTACTCTCTTTAAGGAGATAATGATGAATTTTAAAGGAGAATGTCAGTTTTTAAAGTAAGGGGATTACCTTTTGCAAAAAGAAGACATTGAGAGTTTTTGTGCCTTAAGAAATGAAAACTTGGGCCAGGCATTTGGCGCGGTGATGAAGTCATGACTTGGATGCCTGTGCGTCACATCAGAGTGCCTGCACTTGAATCTCAGCTCCACTCTCCACTCTGGTTTTCTGCCAGTGCACCCCCGGGAGGCAGCAGATGAGGGCTCAAGTTGACCCCTGCCACCCACACGGGAGACTGAGTTCTGGACTCCTGGTGTCAGCCTGGCTGTTGCCGCATTTGAGAAATGAATCAACCAGTGGACAGGCATCTGTGTTTGTCTCTCTGTCTGTGACTTTCAGATAAATAATGAAGGAAGACTGCAGGTTTCCATTCTGCGTGCATGACTAGAGGAGCAAATGGTCCTAATGAGGACAGAGAGAGTGACTGTGGCCTTTCTCCACTTGCCTGCCTAGGGTGGGGCAGGGCAGGTTCAGGCTGTTCCCTTCTCGTCTCCTGGGTGCCCTGTGCCAGCTGCTCTCTGGCCTGTCCTCTTAGTTTGCACGTGGGATGGGGTGGGTCCTTCAGTGCGGTTTGCCTCACCACCAGGAGGTAGAGAGAAACTCTCCGTGTCTCCACGGAGGAGGAAATTGATGGCCACCCTCAGGTTGCAGAGAGCAGATTATATACTCAAGTGTGTATTCCTGGTTGTTCTGCGTCACAGAGTAAAGGTGTGGCTATCACGTAGGGTGCGGAGACAGTTCAGGCTCGTCCTGACTGTAACCTTCATTGACTGTGGGACTGCATGTCACAGCTCACTAGAAAACATTAGCACATCACTGTGTTCCTAAAGTTGTATTGATAAAATGCATGAAGTTTTAATAAATGGTTTCTGGGGGTGGGGGGAACATGCCAGCACACGAGGCTGGTGCTGTGGTATAGTAGGTTAAGTCGCTGCCTGCCGTGCCAGCATCCTTTATGGGCACCCGTTCACTTTGAATCCAGCTCCCTACTCATGGCCTTGGAGAACAGCAGAAGATGACCCAAGTGCTTGGGCCCTTGCACCCATGTGGGAGACCCAAAGTAGCTCCTGGCTTTGGATTGGGCCAGCTCTGGCCATTGTAGCTATTTGGGGAGTGAGCCAGAGAATGGAAGACCAAGCTCTCTGTCTTTCCCTCTCTCTGTCTATAGCTTTACCTCTCAAATAAATAAATGTTAAGGAAAAGCTAGCACAAGTCACTGTTGGTGTTTAGTGATAATTGTCCCATGGTTTGTCCCAGAGTCAGAGGATGTCCATTTAATAGGCAAACACAAGGGCTCTTATTCCAGTGCAAAAAGAGCAGAGCCAGCTAGCCTTCGGTGCAGTAAGAGGTGTCTCTCACGTAGAGGAGTTTCGTGGCAGAAGGGCTCACCAGACATGGAGGATTTGCAGATACTCAAGGGAAAAGTAGGTGCCTCCCCAGCTTGGGATTCTGCACCTCTGTGACCATAATTGTTATAAAAGTACTTGGGGTCAGCGCTGTGGCATAGCGGTACAGTCACCAACTGCAGTGCCGGCATCCCATATAGGTGCCGGTTAAAAAGCCCAGGCTGCTTCACTTCTGACCCAGCTCTCTGCTATGGCCTGGGAAAGCCGAGTCCTTGGGCCCTGCACCCGTGTGCAGGAGGACCTGGAAGAAGTTCCTGGCTCCTGGCTGTAGATCCGCACAGCTCCAGCCAGTGTGACCAATTGGAGAGTGAACCTGTGGATGGAAGACCCCTCCCTCCCTCCCTCTCTCTCTCTCTCTCTCTCTCCCCCCCTCTCCCCCTCCCCCTCCCCCTCTCCATCCCCCTCTCCCTCTGTGTAACTCTTTCAAATAAATAAATATTTTGTTTTTAAGTACTTACTGTGTTTAGCCATCATGGGAGCTTTTCCTTTTGTGTTTGGTGTTTTGAGTTTATTTTTGGCAAGAAAATCAAATGATTAAGTAGAGCTCTAACCTATCTAAGACAAAGGGTAGGGCTTCAGGGAAGAGAGCTGCTTGATGGTGAGGAAATATGTTGGCATGTCTGTTGCTTGCCTTGTCACCTCGCCGTCCATCAGCTGTTTTGTGCAAAGTTGGCAAATACTAATTTTTAAAACATCTGTTCATAGACAGCAATGTTGGGGTACTTCTGGTCACGTAGTAAATGGAATTTATTTCACAGGCTTATTCATTGTTATTCAGTGTTTCCTTTTATTTTTCACTTTTTATGTATTTGAAAGGCAGAGAGACAGAGAGAGAGACAGAGACAGAGACGAGAGCGGGAGAGAGAGCGCGTGCCTTCTTGTTTCACTTCTAAAATACCTACAACAGCCCTGGGTAGGCCATGCTGGAGCCAGGAACTGGAAACTCAATGTGGTCTCTCCTGTGGGTGGCAGAGACCCAGCCACCTGCTGCCTCCCAGGGCCTGCACCAGCAGGAGGCTGATTGGGTGTGGAACAAGAACTGGAGCCCGGGTGTTCTGACACGAGGTCAGGGCATCCCAAGCAGCATCCCAGCAGGTAGGCCGCATGCCTGCCCCTGTGCAGTATTTCTGTTCCTTCTTTCCCTCCCTTCCTCTCTTCCTCCCTCCTTCCCTCCTTCCTTCTGATTTGTGGTATGAAAGGCAGAGTGACAGAAAAGGAGAGAAAGAAAGAGAAGTGTATCTTTCATCCTTTGGTTTACTTCTGCAAATTCCCACAACAGCCAAGCTGAAACCAGGAACCCAGAACTCTATCTGAGTTTCCCATGTGGGCACAGGGACCCAAGTACTTGAATTGTCTTCACTGATGTCCCAGGCGCATTAGCAAGGAGCTGGATCGGCAGTGGATCTGGGCCCAAGCTGGCACTCGCAAGGACACTGGCGCCGTGGGTGGCGCCTTCACCTGCACCACAGTGCCAGCTGCACAGTGTGTCTTAACCTGAGGAGCCTCACCAGATACACTCTCCCTGAATTCCTGCCCCTGTGCCATGAAATTTTGATGCCACAGATACACTGAATCACTATGTAGGATCTCTCTGCTTTTACAGAAAGATTTTTTTCCACCCTCCAAGAAGCAGTTTTGTCCCCTTGGCCAGATGTCTCCAAGCATCTGTTGGAGGCTGTGTTAGAATCAGAAAGGGATGTCCTTTACTTTGTTTTACGGCAAGCATGTTACTGACCTAGGTGAACTATAAAGGAGTCTGTTCTGTGTTGTGTGTTTTATAATGGAACTCTCTCTGCTTCATTTGTCAGCATCCGAGTTGCAGTGGAATCATTTATGCAGCTTCCCTACAGAGCAAAAAAGTTCCGGTTGTACTGCATGAAGCCTGTTACATTGCACATTGACTTCTGTGAAGACAGCACCGAGATTGTGTAAGTACAGGTTCTGAAGTCACAGGAATCATGAGTAAACGCCTTCAGTTCATGTCTGCATTTATGTGCCATCAGTTACCCGCGAACAGGTTTTGAAGGTCTGAGTTCTGCAGGAGGCAGCCTCTGAGTTGGTGCTGGTCAAACTAGCTGTGAGTAGAATTCTCAAGCACCCACTCCAGGGCCTGAGCTCTGTGTCTTTTGACTTAAAAAAACAACTTATAAAAAGTAGTAGAGGCCGGCGCCGTGGCTCAATAGGCTAATCATCCGCCTTGTGTCGCTGGGACACCGGGTTCTAGTCCCGGTTTGTGCCCTGGATTCTGTCCCGGTTGCCCCTCTTCCAGGCCAGCTCTCTGCTGTGGCCAGGGAGTGCAGTGGAGGATGGCCCAAGTGCTTGGGCCCTGCACCCCATGGGAGACCAGGAAAAGCACCTGGCTCCTGCCTTCGAATCAGCGCAGTGCGCCTGCCGCAGTGGCCATTGGAGGGTGAACCAATGGCAAAGGAAGACCTTTCTCTCTCTCTCTCTCTCTCACTGTCCACTCTGCCTGTCAAAAAAAAAAAAAGTAGTAGAGTAATTCTAAAGAAAAGCTTTCATGAAATAAAACTGCTGGAGCATTAAAAAAAAGTTGACCACATGCCTGCCTCTGTCCTACGTCTTTCCTCCTGGAGGCCTCTGTGGGCTGTGCAGGCTGTGACCTTCCCACCCTCCGTTGGTGCACTTACATACCCATGTGATCGTGGATCCTGCCCTCTGTTAGTGCACTTACACACCCCTGTGAGCCTGGCACCTACCCTCTGTCCGTGAGGTTAGACACCTCTGTGGGCATGGACTTTCTTAGGAAGAGAACAGGCTGTCTTGTTTGCAGAATTAGCTTAGGAGTAGCTGTGGAGGTTCTTTGCCAATCCATATCCCTCTCCTAACCACTTTGAGTCTTTTTCATGGGTGACTATGACCGATATGGTTATTGGATTTAACCAGTTTCTTCTTGACAGCCAGCTAGATTTTCAAGCCATTTTGTGCTGTGTGTTCCCATAAGAATGTGGGTATATCCACGTAACTTACATCCCTGTCACGGCTCCTTCCTCCTGGTGTGTGGTTACTGTGTGATGTTTCCCTAGAGTGGGCCCCTGCACCAGGCTGTATTCTGCACGGTGTGCCTGTGATCTCTGCTCTTTAAGGAGCACTACTGAGGGCTGGATTTCTGTTTCTGTAGTCTGTGGGGCAGCCACTCTCACCTGGAGCTCCTCTGTCTCTCACTTCCCAGACTGTGGTGTTAACAGAAGAAAGGCTGTATAGGGAGCAGCCCAGTCCTGTCTCTATTTGCATAAGCTGGTACTGGTGCACTGTGCGCCCTGAACTCGGAAGTTACCTCTGCTCTGTGGCCCCTTTGGAGACCTCGTGCTCCACGCCCCACCATGCCCATCACCACAGTTCCCTTGGGAGGTGAGTGCATCACTCTTGGGACCAGCCTCAGAGTAGTATGCTCCAGTAAGCCAGCTTGTCTCTGCTTGGGTCCGTGTGTCCTGCTCGGCTGCTCTCTGGCATCCTGCTCTGTGCTTGTGCACTTCTGCTCTGCAGTGAGGAGACCCGCTGAGCAGCCCCTGTGCTGTTCCTCTCGCAGAGCAGCCAGCTGCAGGCCATCCAGGTGTGGTTTGGGCAGCAGCTTGTGCTCCCCAGCTACCCCTTGGGCAACCCGTTTCCTGTCCTTCTCACCCCCTTCCTACTGACCCCCTTTCCAGGACTACTGGGGTCTTTTCCACCCTCAGGATACCCCTGGGGTAGGTGGAGGACTTAAGAGTAAGTTCGTTTTTTTTTTTTAATTTCCAAGGATTTTTCTTGAAGAGTTGAAAAGAAAGGGGGAGAGATCTTCCATTTGCTGGTTTCCTCCTTAGATGGCTGTGATGGTTGAGACTGAGCCAGGCTGAAGCCCGGAGCCTGGACCTCCATCTAGTTTCCCAAACGGGTGGCAGGGCCCAAGGATTTGGTCCATCTTCCACTGCTTTCCCAGGAGCATTAACTGGATTGGAAGTGGAGCAGCCAGGACTTAAACGGGCACCCATTTGGGATGCTGGCGTTGCAGGCAGCAGCTTAACCAGCCACGCCATGGTGCCGGCCCCAAGAGGAACTTTTCTTACTGGGTTTTCATCGTCATCTTTGGCAGGTGATGCCTTTGCACTCACATGTTATTAAGAATAGTTTTCTTAATGTGTATTACAGTTTTTGACAGATTTGTCAGATTTCCCTCCAGAAAGATTATAGCAATTTATACTATCATTATTGGGGTTTCTTTTCCTATACAACCTCATTAATAGGCTTTTTTTTAAAAAAAAAAGATTTTATTTATCTACTTGAAGGAGTTACACAGAGGAGAGGCAGAGAGAAAGAGGTCTTCCATCCGCTGGTTCACTCCCCAGTTGGCTGCAATGGCCAGAGCTGTGCCGATCCGAAGCCAGGAGCCAGGAACTTCCCCAGGTCTTCCCACATGGGTGCAGGGGCCCAAGGACTTGGGCCATCTTCTACTGCTTTCCCAGACCATAGCAGAGAGCTGGATCGGAAGAGGAGCAGCCGGGACTTGAACTGACACACATATGTGATGCCAGCACTGCAGGCAGTGGCTTTACCTGCTGCACCACAGCACCGGCCCTGTTACTAGGCTTTTTAATTTCTGCTTGTTTGCTGGGTGAACATGATCTCTTGTTTTAACTTGCATTTTTTCACTTGCAAAGTTGGGTATCTCTTTAGTGTTTATTGTGTGTGTGTGGAGAGAGACTGATTTACCTGTTATTTTAGATTGATATTTCTCTTCAGTTATTTGACTTTATCTTATTAGAAATCTAATATTTGTTAAAAAAGAAAAGCTCATTAAGTATTTTTTATGTGAATAGTTTTAGAACTGCTATATTGTACTTTATCCTTGTAATTTTTTTATTTGAAAGTCAGAGTTAGCGAGAGAGAGAGAAATATCTTCTATCTACTGGCTTACTCCCCAGATGGCCACAATGGCTGATTCTGGACCAGGTGGAATCTGGGAGCTCCATCTGGGTCTCCCATGGTGGTAGCAGTGGCCCAAGCACTTGGGGTACGTTCTGCTGCTTTTCCTAGGCCATCAGCAGGGAGCTGGATTGGAAGTAGAGCGGCCTGGAAATGAACCGGTGCCCATAATGGGATGGAGGCTTCACAGACAGACGGTGGCTCCACCTGGTACCCCGTAACACCTGCCCCCTGTAATTATCTAGATGTAGTGTAGATACTACCTTTCTTAGTAAAAATAAAAATAACTACTACTTTTGAACATTGATTATGTCTAGGCTGTGGGGTAAATATTCTCTATATACTTCCTCATTTGATCTTTTTTTGTTTGTTTGTTTGTTTTTTTTTTTTTTTTTTTTTTTTTTTTGTAAGAGTTAGAAGTAGATAGTCAGCGAGAGAGCAACTCCATTCCTTCCATTAGTTCACTCGCCAAAAATCCGCAGTGGCCAGAGCTGAGCTGATCCAAAGCCAGGAGACAAGAGTTTCTTCCAGGTCTTCCACATGGGTGCAGGGACCCAAGGACTTGGGCCATCCTCTACTGCTTTCCCAGGCCATAGCATAGAACTGGATCAGAAGAGGAGCAGCCAGGACACGAACCAGTACCCATATGGGATGCCAGCACTGCAGGCTGGGCTTTAACCCACTGCACAACAGCACGCCACCCCCCATTTGATCTTTAAAACAACTCTCGGAAGGAATGGATCTCGTGATACAGCCGATTAAGCCACTGCTTGGGGCACCTTTGGTTCCATACTGGAGCACCTGATGTAAGTCCTGGCTGCCCACTTCCAGGACAGCTTCCTGCTAGTGCCCTAGGAGACAGCAAATGGTAGATCGAATCCTGAGTACCTGCCACCTGTGAGGGTGACCTGAGTGGAGTTCCGGGCTCCTGGTTTCGGCATGGTCCAGGCCCAGTTGTTGAAGACATTTGGAGAGTGAACCAGTAGATAGAAGATTTCTCTCTCTCTTGCCCTCTCTGATGCTCTGCCTTTCAAATAAATAAAAATGAATAAACATTTAAAAAACTAAAATAACTCTTGAAGTATGGTGGTAGCATATGTGATAGATCCAAACAAGAGAAATGTAAAATATTTTATTCTGATCTTGACTTTTTATTTTATTTTTATTCCTTCTAAATTTTGGTTTCTCCTGATTTTCTACTGCCTATACCTTGTCCTATGATTTTCTTTCCAAAGCATAGGCGAGATGTAGAAAGGTTAAGTTGATAGAGATCAAATGGGAGGTGGCGAATGGGTGCTCTAGTGGGCAGAGTGAGGACCATAGCAGCCGCTTCCCCACAGCTGCCCCTACACTGTTGGCTTAGCCGACATGTACTGATCCCTCTCTGTGCCAGCCTGTGGAGACGCAGTGATCTCAGAATCGCTGCCCCAGGGAGCTTGTGTTTTGATTTGTCACAGGTAACTGATGTTGCAGCAGGCAGTGCCAGGTGGTGAGCACAGGTCACCTCACTGGGGCCCTGGGATGTGAGTTTGTGTTGGTGCAGGCAGCAGTGTGGAGAGAGGTGTGTCACAGGAAGTAGCTGGGGTCTTTATCCCCACCCGGAGCAGGGCCAGAGCTGTGCTCTCTGTTGTGTGCATCGTGTGCTTGATTGGTCATGCAGAAAGAGCCCTGTGTGTGGTTTACAAAGCAAGATAGTGTACTAACTAAAGTGTCCTTGGCCCTCACTGGAGTGTTGCAATGTTCCCACTGGTTTCCTTTTTCTGGTCCAGGGTGTGAGCCAGGCCTCCAGCTTGCCTCCAGTGTCCTGTCTGGTTAGTCTCCCAGAGTCAGGGACAGTTCTTCAGTCTTCCTTCATGGCCTGGACGCTTCTGAAGAGTCCTGGTCAGTTATGCTGCAGAGGAACGTTCAGTTTGACTTGGCCTGATGTTCTCATGATCAGACTGAGGCTGTGCGTGTTGGCAGAGAGAGAGAGGTCTGCCATCCACTGGTTCACTCCCCAACTGGCTGCGACGGCTGGAGCTACGCCGATCCAAAGCCAGGAGCCAGGAGCTTCCTCTGGGTTTCACACACAGGTGCAGGAGCCCAGGGACTTGGGCCATTTTCTGCTTTCCCAGGCCATAGCAGAGAGCTGGATCGGAAGTGGGGCAGCTGGGACTAGAACTGGCACCTGTATGCCATGCCAGCACTGCAGGCAGCAGCTTTACCTGCAACACCACAGCGCCAGGCCCTGTCAAGACATTCTGAATTTGCTACGGTGAGGTTCACTTTTTCCATCATTCCTTATACAGTTTTAAAACTTTAATTATCTTTTTTTAAAAAGATTTATTTATCTATTTGAAAGTCAGAGAGAGAAGGAGAGACAGAGAGAGAGAGAAGTCTTTCATCTACTGGTCCACTGCCCAACCAGCTGAAATGGCCAGAGCTGAGTTGACCTGAAGCCAGGAGCCAGGAACCTTCCCTGGGCCTCCCACATGGGCACAGGGGCCCAAGGACCCGGGCCATTCTCCAGTGCCTTCCCAGGTCATTGCATAGAGCTGGATTGGAAGTGGAGCAGCCAAGATCCGAACTAGCACCCACATGGGATGCGGGATGCTGGCACCACAGGCCTAGGCCCTAACCCGTTGAACCACAGCACTAGTCCTTTATTTATCTTTTTTTAAAAAGGTTTTATTGGCCAGCCCTGTGGCTCACTAGGCTAATCCTCTGCCTGCAGCGGCGGCACCCTGGGTTCTAGTCCCAGTCAGGGCGCCGGATTCTGTCCCAGTTGCTCCTCTTCCAGACCAGCTCTCTGCTGTGGCCTGGGAGTGCAGTGGAGGATGGCCCAGGTGCTTGGCCCCTGCACCTGCATGGCAGAACAGGAGGAGGCACCTGGCTCCTGGCTTCGGATTGGAACAGTGCGCCGGCTGCAACGTGCTGGCCCTGGCAGCCCCTTGGGGGGTGAACCAACGGAAAAAGGAAGACCTTTCTCTCTCTCTCTCTCTCTCTCTCTCTCTCTCTCTCTCTCTCTCTCTCCTACTCTGCTTGTCAAAAAAAATAAAATAAAATAAAAATATTTTATTTATTTTTAACTTTTATTTAATGAATATAAATTTCCAAAGTACAGCTTATGGATTACAATGGCTTCCCCCCATAATGTCCCTCCCACCCACAGCCCTCCCCTTTCCCACTCCCTCTCCCCTTCCATTCACATCAAGATTCATTTTTGATCCTCTTTATGTACAGAAGATCAGTTTAGCATACATTAAGTAAAGATTTCAACAGTTTGCTCTCACACAGAAACATAAAGTAAAAAATAATAGATGATTTTTTAAATGATGATGAAATCAGATCAGACCTATTGTCATGTTTCATCCCAGTGAGAGTCAAGTTGGGAATTGATAATTTCTTTTTTTCTTTTTTTTACAGAAGATCAGTTTAGTATACATTAAGGAAAGCTTTCAACAGTTTGCACCCCCATAGAAACACAAAGTGAAATATACTGTGTGAGTACTCGTTATAGCATTAAATCTCACTGTACAGCACATTAAGGACAGAGATATCCTACATGAGGAGTAAGTGCACAGTGACTCCTGTTGTTGACTTTACAAATTGACACTCCTGTTTATGGCATCAGTAATCTCCCTATGCTGCAGTCATGAGTTTCCAAGGCTATGGAAGCCTTTTGAGTTCTCCAACTCCTATCTTGTTTAGACAAGGTCATAGTCAAAGTGGAGGTTCTCTCCTCCCTTCAGAGAAAGGTACCTCCTTCTTTGAAGACCTGTTCTTTCCACTGGGATCTCACTCATAGAGATCTTTCATTTAGGGTTTTTGTTTTTGTTTTTTTTTGCCAGAGTGTCTTGGCTTTCCATGCCTGAAATACTCTCGTGGGCTTTTCAGCCAGATCCGAATGCCTTTAGGGCTGATTCTGAGGCCAGAGTGCTGTTTAGGACATCTGCCATTCTATGAGTCTGCTGAGTATCTCGCTTCCCATGTTGGATCACTCTCCCCTTTATTTATTCTATTGGTTAGTATTAGCAGGTACTAGACTTGTTATGTGATCCCTTTGACTCTTAGTCCTTTCATTATGATCAATTGTGAACTGAAATTGATCACTTGGACTAGTGAGATGGCATTGGTATATGCCACCTTGATGGGATTGAATTGGAATCCCCTGGTATGTTTCTAATTCTACCATTAGGGGCAAGTCAGCTTGAGCATGTCCCAAATTGTACATCTCTTCCCTCTCTTATTCCCACTCTTATGTTTAACAGGGATCACATTTCAGTTAAATTTCAACACTTAAGAATAACTGTGTATTAATTACAGAATTAAACCAGTCATATTAAGTAGAACAGACAAAAAAAATACTAAGAGGGATAATGTATTAAGTTGTTCATTAACAGTCGGGGCTATGCTGATCAAGTCACCATTTCTCATAGTGTTCATTTCACTTCAACAGGTTTCCTTTTTGGTGTTCAGTCAGTTGTCACTGATCAGGGAGAACATATGATATTTGTCCCTTTGGGACTGGCTTATTTCACTCAGCATGATGTGTTCCAGATTCCTCCATTTTGTTGCAAATGACTGGATTTCATTGTTTCTTACTGCGGTATAGTATTCTAAAGAGTACATATCCCATAATTTCTTTATCCAGTCTACCGTTGATGGGCATTTAGGTTGGTTCCAGGTCTTGGCTATTGTGAATTGTGCTGCAATAAACATTAGGGTGCAGACTGCTTTTGTGTTTGCCAATTTAAATTCCTTTGGGTAAATTCCAAGGAGTGGGATGGCTGGGTCGAACAGTAGGGTTATCTTCAGGTTTCTGAGGAATCTCCAGACTGACTTCCATAGTGGCTTGACCAGTTTGCATTCCCACCAACAGTGGGTTAGTGTCCCTTTTTCCCCACATCCTTGCCAGCATCTGTTGTTGGTAGATTTCTGTATGTGAGCCATTCTAACCGGGGTGAGGTGAAACCTCATTGTGGTTTTGATTTGCATTTCCCTGATTGCTAGTGATCTTGAACATTTTTTCATGTGCCTGTTGGCCATTTGGATTTCCTCTTTTGAAAAATGTCTATTGAGGTCCTTGGCCCATCTCTTAAGTGGGTTGTTGGTTTTGTTGTTGTGGAGTTTCTTGATCTCTTTGTAGATTCTGGTTATTAACCTTTATCTGTTGCATAGTTTGCAAATATTTTATCCCATTCTGTCGGTTGTCTCTTCACTCTCCTGACTGTTTCTTTTGCAGTACAGAAACTTCTCAATTTGATGCAATCCCAGTAGTTGATTTTGGCTTTGACTGTCTGTGCCTCCCGGGTCTTTTCCAGAAACTCTTTGCTTGTGCCAATATCTTGAAGGGTTTCTCCAATGTTCTCTAATAACTTGATGGTGTCAGGTCGTAGATTTAGGTCTTTAATCCATGTTGAGTGGATTTTTGTGTAAGGTGTAAGGTAGGGGTCTTGCTTCATGCTTCTGCACGTGGAAATCCAGTTTTCCCAGCACCATTTATTGAATAGACTGTCCTTGCTCCAGGAATTGGTTTTAGATCCTTGATCAAATATAAGTTGGCTGTAGATGTTTGGGTTGATTTCTGGTGTTTCTATTCTGTTCCATTGGTCTATCCATCTATTTCTGTACCAGTACCATGCTGTTTTGATTACAACTGCCCTGTAGTGTGTCCTGAAATCTGGTATTGTGATGCCTCCAGCTTTGTTTTTGTTGTACAAGATTGCTTTAGCTATTTGAGGTCTCTTTTGCCTCCATATGAATTTCAGCATCATTTTTTCTAGATCTGAGAAGAATGTCTTTGGTATCCTGATTGGAATTGCATTGAATCTATAAATTGCTTTTGGGAGAATGGACATTTTGATGATGTTGATTCTCGCAATCCATGAGCATGGAAGATTGTTCCATTTTTTGGTATCCTCTTCTATTTCTTTCTTTAAGACTTTGTAATTCTCATCGTAGAGATCTTTAACGTCCTTGGTTAAGTTTATTCCAAGGTATTTGATTGTTTTTGTAGCTATTGTGAATGGGATTGATCTTAGCAGTTCTTTCTCAGCCATGGCATTGCTTGTGTATACAAAGGCTGTTGATTTTTGTGCATTGATTTTATATCCTGCCACTTTGCCAAACTCCTCTATGAGTTCCAATAGTCTCTTAGTAGAGTTCTTTGGATCCCCTAAGTAAAGAATCATATTGTCTGCAAAGAGGGATAGTTTGACTTCTTCCTTCTCAATTTGTATTCCTTTAATTTCTTTTTCTTGTCTGATGGCTCTGGCTAAAACTCCCAGAACTATGTTAAATAGCAGTGGTGAGAGTGGTCATCCCTGCCTGGTGCCAGATCTCAGTGGAAATGCTTCCAACTTTTCCCCCATTCAATAGGATGCTGGCCATGGGTTTTTCATGAATTGCTTTGATTATATTGAGGAATGTTCCTTCTATACCCAATTTGCTTAGAGTTTTCATCATGAAAGGGTGTTGAATTTTATCGAATGCTTTCTCTGCATCAATTGAGATAATCATATGGTTTTTCTTTTGCAGTCTGTTAATGTGGTGAATCACATTGGTTGATTTGCGAATGTTGAACCATCCCTGCATACCAGGGATAAATCCCACTTGGTCTGGGTGGATGATTTTTCTGATGTGTTGTTGTATTCTATTGGTGTGAAATTTATTGAGGATTTTTGCGTCTATGTTCATCAGGGATATTGGTCTATAATTTTCTTTTAGTGCTGCATCTTTCTCTGGCTTAGGGATTAAGGTGATGCTGGCTTCATAGAAAGAATTTGGGAGGATTCCATCTTTTTCAATTGTTCTGAATAGTTTGAGAAGAAATGGGATTAGTTCTTCTTTAAATGTCTGGTAGAATTCAGCAGTGAATCCATCTGGTCCTGGGCTTTTCTTTGTTGGGAGGGCCTTTATTACTGTTTCGATTTCTGTTTCAGTTATCGGTCTATTTAGGTTTTCTATGTCTTCATGGTTCAATTTTGGTAGATTGCATGTGTCCAGGAATCTATCCATTTCTGATAGATTTTCCTGTTTGCTGGCATACAGGTCCTTGTAGTAATTTCTGATGATTCTTTTTATTTCTGTGGTGTCTGTTGTTACGTTTCCTTTTTCATCTCTGATTTTATTGATTTGGGTCTTTTCTCTTCTTTTTTTAGTTAGTTGGGCCAATGGGGTGTCCATTATGTTTATTTTTTCAAAAAACCAGCTTCTCGCTTGGCTGATTTTTTGTAATGTTTTTTTGGATTCAATCCTGTTAATTTCTTCTCTGATTTTAATTATTTCATTCTCCTACTAGATTTGGGTTTGGTTTGCTGCAGTTTTTCTAGGTCCTTGAGATGTGCTGAAAGCTCATTTATTTGGTACCTTTCCAATTTCTTGATATAGGCACCTATTGCTATTAACTTGCCTCTCAATACTGCTTTTGCTGTATCCCATAAGTTTTGATATGTTGTGTTGTGAAAACTTCTAAATGTTCTTATCATAAATTTTTTGAAATCCATATCTTGCATTTCTTCTATCTCATCATCTTCATAATCTTGGCTTGGGGTGTTTTGTTTATTTGGAGGCATCATAGTGTCATCGTTGATCTTGTTCCCTCGATTTCTGTGTTTGTTGCTTGGCATAGTTAATTCTTCTTTCGTCACTGTGTGTGTGTGTGTGTTTTTTTTAATACTATGTCTGTGTTAAGTGGACTGCCTGCTGTTGGAGGAGCCTTGGAGGCTTGAGATGGGTGTGGCCTGAGAGCTCTGCTTGGTTCTTCTGGGTTACGGGTGTGCAAAGGTGACACCCTCAGGTTATGCGTGGTAAATCTCTCCTTTTTATTTATTTATTTATTTAGGAGGTAAGTAATACCGCACCGCACTGCTGTGCAGAATTGATGGTATTTAGCTTCCGATCTCTGGCTTCTACCCAAAGAGTCTGTGCAGGCTCTGTTTCTCCTCTGGACTCCCACTGGGTTGCCTAGGCTACTGAATTGTAGTGACTCAGTTCCTTAGCTCTCCCTAGTTGTTATCTAAATCCAGAGTGAAGGCCTGCTCTTTGTCTCTTGCTTGCCTTTGCAAGGTTGGCAGAGAGAGAAACTCCTCTGTACCAGTACCCCCCCACCTTTTTTCCTTCTTTCCTGTAGTCAGTCTGGTGAACTTTCCCACTCCCCTCTAGATTCTGACCGCCATTTCCCCGCCAATGTCTCAGGTTACTGAGCTCACCTCCCCTTCCAGCACCGATGTGTGGACTCGGAGCCCTGGGCGTCCCTGCTCTCCCTGCTGGTGTCTGTGTGACATCCACTCCCCTTCCTGCACTGGCGCGCAGACCATGCAGCTCCCGCAGCTCGGCTTCCGCGCGGTGGGCGACCTTGTTCTCCCAGTAGGTCCTCCGAGTCACAGCCACTAGATCCGGAAGAGTTTCCTCTGCAGTTTTTTCCTGATCCTTTTTCTGAGGCTACCATAACTCCACTTTTATTAAACTAAATTTTCCTGGACTATCGGTGCGTGCCCTCACTATTCCACCATCTTGGCTCCACCCCGTCCTTCAATAAAAATATTTTATTTATTTGAGAGGTAGAGTTATAGACAGAGAAAGACGTAGAGAAAGGTCTTCCTCTGCTGGTTCACTCCCCAAATGGTTGCAGTGGCAGGAGCTGAGCTGATCAGAAGTCAGAAGCCAGGAGCTTCTTCCAGCTCTCTCACAGGGGTGCAGGGGCCCAAGCACCTGGGCTATCTCCCACTGCTTCCCAAGGCCATAAGCAGAGAGCTGGCTTGGAAGAGGAGCAGCTGGGATGCAAACTGGCCCCATACAGGATGCCGGTGTGGCAGGTGGAGGCTTAGCCTACTGTACAGAGCACAGGCCCCTATTGATCTTTCTATTTCTTTGAAAGGCAGAGAGACAGAGATCCTCAATATCCTGGGTCACTGCTCCTGCAGTCTCCCCCTGTCCCCTGTAGTGACACTGCACACCCACCCCTGTGGGCCCTGCTGAGGCCCTGACGGTGGGTCCTCCAATGCCTCTGTCCCCAGGTGCCGTTCCCCCTGGCTCTGAGGATGCGGGACATCTACATCCTGGAGGGCGAGCACGTGCTCCCGGCCATGGCATACACGGCCCTCAAGATCCATCACAGTGAGTCCTCAGGGCCCACAGAGGCCCGGGTGCTGGGACGGAGGAGCTGGGGGTCCCCCTGCCTGTCCCTCGTGAGCAGGACTTGAGGGAGGCATGAGGGGGTTTGGGAGGCCTGGGTTCCCTTCAGGAGGGCACTGAGAATCCCCCTGTTGCATCCCCAATCCCAGGCCCCCACAGACCACAAGGAGAAGTGGCCAGGGTCATCGCACTGGAAATTGGCCCCTGAGCAGTCCCTCCAGTGCTTGGCGTGACACCCAAGACATCCTGGCCCGATGACCACAACTGTCTGCACACAGGACCCTCCTAGGACAGGTGGGTGGGTTCCCACCTGGATGTGGGCAGGGCTAGAGGGAGGTGGGGCTGTGGGAGACCCTGTGCAGTGAAGGGGAAACCAGCCAGCACTGGATCCCCTTTAGCCATCTGAGAACCCCTGGAAGGCCCAGGTGCCCTGAGCCCAGTTGTGGGGGCCGAGTGCACTCCTGTGAGCAGGGGTGGGCACAGAGGCAGGCGCTGGGGGCCCCTGTGGCAGAACTCAAGGGCAACTGAGTGTGGGCTCCGCAGCTCTAGCCTCGGGCCAACAGAAGTCAGCGGGACCCGGAGCATCGCTGGCCTCTGGGCTCCGGTGGGGAGGGGTCCCTGTGCTCGTCCCCTGCTGCAGCTGCCATCAAGGACCTGAGCGCCTGGGTCCCCATGCAGAGCAGAGATGGGTTTGTCCCAGCTCTAAGGCTCTAAGTGGGGGCCCAGTTGCAGGCTGTCCAGGCACTGGGGAGGCCCCACTGTGCCTCCAGGTGCTGCCTCCCCTGGGTGCTCGTAGGACAGCAGCAGTGACAGCCCAGTCTCACCAGGAAAGAGACAGTGGCCCAGGGGCAGAGGACACAGGGCACCCCTGCCACCTCTTTAGAAACTGCATTCCCTGTTCCCAAGGGCCTAAACCGATCTCCATGTCTGCCCCACAGCCCCAGCTCTCACCCCCATCATCTTAGGCTCAGTTCCTTTCCAGCCATGTAGGAGGGACTCAGATGTGGGTAACTCAGCGAATGCACTGTTAGGGCGCAGGAGGTCAGGTGGGGGAGGTGACGGGGTCCTGAGTTGGTGCCTGGGTCCCCAGAGATGAGAGTGAGGTGGGGAGTTCAGGGCCATCCACCCTGTGGGGCTGTGCAGGAGGAGCCGGTGGTGTCCCAGGGCTCCCCTGGCCCGGGCTGCACACACCCTCCCGTCTGGGGCCAGCAGCCTGGAAGAGTCCTCAGCGTCACACGTGGTGATGGGGACCCCAGGATGAGGTCGGGGCAAGCACCGAGCAGGCCAGACGGGGGCTGTGGTAAACAAACCGTGTCTCTTCTTGCAGCCAAGGCTATAAAATGGTGCAGCAGGCCCCTGGGGCAGGCACACGTCCCCCAGATGCACGTTCCTGCCCCCACTGCTCCGAAGGCCAAAATCACCATTCAGGACACAGTGGCAGTGTGGGAGCAGACCAGGGGTCCCGCTACCCGTGCAGTGATGATCCGTCCTCCAGAAAGCTTTGGCCTCTGCATCGCCGAGAGGGAAGGCCTGGAGGAGGAGGAGAGCTGGGAAGGCAGCCCAGAGCCCCTCGGCCTGGGCTCCCCTGTGGGGACCACAGTCTCCAGGTTCTGCCAGCCCCACGGAGTCTCCAGAGTACTCGAGGTGGGGAGGCCTGTGCCAGTGCGCCAGTCTCCCTAACCTGAGCGGGCCAGAGCACAGGGAGGACGACTTCTCCGACGCTGGCAGCCAGGAGGGCCTGTGGATGTGGGCTCCTCCACGGGCCTCGGAGCCCCCGGAACCAGGGCCCATGCAGGCTGTCCCCGCCTGGGGGCCACGGCTGAAGACTTCCCCCTACTGGCATGGCAGCCCCACGCACTCTGGGGACAGTCATGGGCTGGAGCCGGCCAGAGCCAGCCCTGGGCTGGGAGACCAGACCCGCGTGCCCTCCCTGGCCAGAGGCCTCCTTACCTCTTATTCCATGGGGCACCTGGATGATGGGTGCCTCCTAGAAGAGAGGCCGAGTCCAGCATCTGTCCTGCCCAGGCTGGGCAGCAGCCTTCCGTTTGTCTTCACGGCATCCTATGCACTTGGTTGAGCCCCCACCGCCCAGGCTCTTCCTGGGGCCAGGACACCCTGACACTGGAAGACAACAGCCGTGCCAGGAGCCACTGTACTCTCCTCCCCGCCCCCCTCCCCCACCGCCACCCTCAGGTGGTGCTGAGCCTGTATTAAATTGTTCCATGGAAAGGAGTTTGCTCCAGTTTGTGACCCCGGTGCCCAGCGGCAGCAAGCTTCCCCGTGTTCCTGGGGAGATGGGTGGTTCCACAGCCCCCATCCTCAGGCAGAGACCCGCTCAGGACCCTGCAGGCACAGAAGAAACTCCTGGCTCCTGGCTTTGGATCGGCACAGCTCTGGCGGTTGTGGCCATCTGGGGAGTGAACGAGCAGATGGAAGACCTCTCTCTCTGTCTCTGCCTCTCCTCTCTCTGTGTAACTCTGACTTTCAAATAAATAAATAAATCTTTAAAAAATGGAATTATTTATGTATTCAAAATGTAGAGTGACAGTGAAAGAGAGACAAATCCTTCATCTACTGGTTGATTCCCCAGAAGTCCTTGAGGTCCAGTTCTATGCCAAGCGAAGGTCAGGAACCAGAATTCCAACTGTGACTCCCATGCGGGAGCAGCGGCCCACATATTGGGGCCGTCTTCCACTGCTTTCCCAGGCCTGTTGGCAGAGAGCTGGATCCGAAGCTGAGCAGCTGGGACTCGAACCAGCTCTCCACTATGGGATGCCATCATTGCAAGTTAGCACCACCCTGGCCCGTGCACTTTAAATGCTAATATCCATGAACTTACTGAAGTCCTCTCCTACCCATGTGAACGTGTCCTTGTTTAGAGACTTCGGAGAAGCAGGCCACGCCCTCAGCTCCTCTGACAGCCCTCATGTTCCTGGAGCTCCTGTCCCTCCACAAGGGAGGGAAACCATGGAGAACTGAAGACGGGAGGGCGAGCCCGAGCGCGCAGGGGTGAGTGTGCACTGGGGCTGAGCCTGGCTGTCGCTCCTACTGGGCTCCCAGCTCCTGCTGGGCTGCACCCTGGGGAGCCCCAAGCACATCAGCGCTCCCCACCAGGCCCTCTTGCTGCTCCTGGCCACAGTGGACAGCAGAAGGCAAGCGTGTGCAGGTGGACGAGAGCAGAGCAAGCCAAGGAAGCGGAACTCGCCTTAGCACAAGCTTCCCTCTACCAGCCCAGTCCTGCCACAGCAAGAACTCACGTGCAGGGCAGGTGCTGGGGCACAGCGGGTTCCACTGCTGCTTAGGATGTGGGCATCACAGGTCAGAACGCCTAGAGTCCTGTCCCACTGCTGCTTCCTGGCCAGCTTCCGGCCAGCCCCAGCTGTGCTCCCCTGTGTGGGGGAGGTGAACTTGCAGCTGCAAGACTTCCCTCACCATATGGGTGGTGGTTCCAGTCCCAGGCATTCCTCTTCTGATCTAGCTCTCTGCTATGGCCTGGGAGAGCAGTAGAAGATGGCCCAGGTCCTTGGGCCCCTGCACCCACATGGGAGACCCTGAAGAAGCTCCTGGCTTCGGATCGACGCAGCTCCGGCTGTTGTGGCCATCTGGGTAGTGAACCAGCGGGTGGAAGACCTCTTGCTCTCTGACTCTGTCAATGCTTCTCTGTAACTGTGGCTTTCAAATAAATCTAAAAAAAAAAAAATGGAAGGAGGCCATGGAGGGAGGGAGACTGGGCAGGAGGTGGCAGAGGCAGCAGGGTGGGAGAGGGTGTGTGCGGGGAAGCCAGGGACAGAAGGGAGCTGGGCTCCCCTGGGGCGTCTTTCGGGGAGCGCAGGTGCGGGAAGAGATGGAGAAGTCGTGCACGACCCCTGCCTTTTGACAAGGCTGCACTTCTCTGTGTGTCCTGGTTCTGTTCTCCCCACGGGAAGACAAGGACCTGGGTGTCTCTCCCAGCCCAGCCAGGGCCCTCGAGCCCCCAAGAGCAGAATGTGGTCAAATGCCAAGTAGGTCTTTAGAGACAACTGGTCTACCCCGTGTCCCCTAGCCTTCAGGGCCGTGAGTGCAAGAGAGAAGCAGAGGAGCTGTGCTCCAGCCTGCCCGCCACACTGGCACTGGGTGTCCTGCAGATCCCATAGTCACAGCAGCCAGTCATCAGGGTCCCAGCCAAGGTGCGAGAGGCTGAGCTGGCCCAGGGCTCCAGAGGCCCTGTGTGGTGCTTTCTCCCCTTGCCCAGGCAGGGTTTCCACTGGTTCTGCGCCTTCCCTGCACCCAGGCATGGGCCCATGGTCAGGTCCCCGGGAAGAGAGAGGGAGAAGGAGCTAAGCCCTGTGTTAATCCAGGGCTGGACTTGGTCACTATCAACACACACACACGTGCGCCCTCTGCAACTGCAGGTCATGCAAGCTGTGGCCTGGGTTGGGCGTGGAGCCCCCCACTCCCGGGAGGACAGGCCCCTCCTGCCCCACTGGGGACACGGAGCAGGTATAAAGGGCCCCGCGATGGCAGCGGCTGTCCCTGCACCATGAAGCCTGCTGCTTGCCTGGTGCTGCTCGGCGCTGCCTGGCTCCTGTTCTCTCTTGCCAGTGGGTGCCAGCCACGGACGCCTGGGCTGGGGGTGCTCTGGGGGCAGGGGCCAGCTTTCCAGGGCAGTGCTGGCTCCCAGGGCGGGTGAAGGGACGCACCTGCCGTGACCCATGCCTTCCATTTCTCTTCAGATTGTGACATCTGCCGGCTGTGCAGACAGCTGTTTATGAATTTCTGTCAGGACCCTCCGATGAGTATATTTCCTATGTGCAAAATTACCAAAGTGACCCGCTAGTGCAGCCCTTGCGCTGAAGCAGTGCGAGATGGGAAACTGACAGCGAGGAGAAGGGGCACGCGATCAGTGCTGTGGTGAGTCCAGCTGGGCCTGGCCCAACACCGGCTCCTTCCGGGGCCCTGGGGAGGGGGCACTGCTCGTGCCCACCACAGCCCAGCCTGGGACTCTGTGGGAAGAACCTCCAGATGAGGACGCAGAGTTGGGGGCCGCCCCCCCGCCCACGGTGCGGGCAAGTACAGGGAGGGAGACTGTGTGGACCCGGAGCCCTGGGCTCCATGGCTGTTCAGCTCCCCCAGGCAGGCCCAAGACCCTCCAGGGCCGCTGTCCCCACAGCAGCCCTGCCTCTGTAAAATCTCAGCTCTGGCCTCCCTGCCCACAGCCTCTCCAGCACCCGAGTCGAATCTTCTCCAAGCGGTGACCACTGGGTGCTGTCTGCCTTCAAATCTCACTAACTCACCCTGACCCCTCAGGTGCCCTCCTCCACCCCCAGACCTCATGTTTCCTTCTCCCTGGACCCCAAACGGCCATCTGGGGCTCCGGAGCCTGGAATTAGACCTCCAACAGCCCTTCCTGTCCTCCCGGGCCTGGCGACAGCTGGGGAAAAAGCAGACCAAACCCTGACTGCAGGTGGAGCACAGGCAGGGATGGGCACTGCTAGGCTGCAAGTGTGCCAGAGACAGAAGGGGCCAGCGGACTGGGGTCTGTGCATTCCTGGAGGCCCCCGGTGCCACTGCCACCTTGCCAGGCCTTCTGTGTAGCCCCTGCCTGTCCCAGCCTCGCCTGCACCCCCCACAGAGAACCTCCCCCTCATTCCTCATCAATGGAAGGATTTTTAGGAGAGCTTCTCAGGCACCCAGGGTGTAGGAGAGGATCTGACTTCAGCTGCCCAGATCCAGTGCCAGGCTGCAGCTCCTCCCCAGGAAGTGCCCTGTGCCTGCGCCCTGCAGGTGTCTATGGTCCCCGGCCTCACCAGGTGTCCCAACTTCTCTTTGCAGAGTAAAATCTTCTCAGATCCTCTTTGTTAAGGGAGCCCTCCCAGCCAGAAGACCCAGGGCCACCCTGGGCCTACGTTCTCAGCAGGTGCAGCCCCGCGCACTGGCGGCCTCTCAAAGGAGGAGGCAACAATAAAAGCCCACATTGCACAGAGTCTGCTCAGTGCTGGACCAGACACCGGGCAAGGGTGTGGGAGGCGGGCGGTGCAGCGGGGCCGGCTGCCGTGACTGCCAGTGGTGGCTGGATCCAGGGCTGTCCGTGTTGTTCCTGCAGGGGTGCAGTGTGGGGCGGGGCGGGGGGGTGTGTGGTCTCCGTCGCCATGGCCGAGATCCGCAGGACACACGCATCACCAACCAGGCATAGCCAGCTAGCCTCCTTCAGAGCGGCAGGGAGAGTCCCAGCGTCACCGTGAGCACACTGCGGCTCAGAGCCGGGGCACGTGCCCAACTGCACAGCAGCTGCCACTCTGCTGCCCCGCCCTCTGCAGGGAGACCTGCTCGGCTGCTCAGTGTGAGGCCATGCACGGTAGCAGTGGTGCCCACCTATAGATGGATATGAGACCTCCCACCTCCAGGCCCAAGGGACATAAGGGGTGGGAAGGGGTCCCTGACCAGACAGAAGGACCTAAAGGTCAGGGGGCATGAACACCCCTGGCCATGATCCAGAAATCCTCTCTCGTGCCTCAGCTGGTCCCAGTGCCAACCCCCAACTGTGGACGCAGCTGTGACCCCGCAAACACACCCCGCATGGGGTCTCCCGCACAGTGGGCCCAGGGTCTGGGTGTCTGCGGTGGCTCAGCCCTGTGGTCATGATGCTGCCGCCTGTCTCAGGCCCCCCACATTCCTGTCTGTGCCCTCTGGGCCTGGATCTGCTACCTGCCCCCTGCTCTGTCACAACTCACTGAGGGCACTCGGCACAGGGCTGTCTCGGGAGGAACATCTGTGTCATCCTGGTGACCAAGGAGCTGCTGGGAGGCCCAGATAGCAGCCGCTCCTGTCACCGGTGGCTTGCTGGAGGGGGGCAGGGTGGGCTGATTCTTTTCCTGTTTCTCCCACACTTGTACCTGGGCTGGCTTCACAGAGAGAAGAGGTCGGGGTGGGCGCTCCAGGCAGCGGTGAAGTCCCGGATTGGGGCGCCCACATCCCCAGTCAGAGGGCCTGGTTCTACTCCCAGCTCCTTGGCTGCCATTCCAGCTCCCCGCTAATGCACACTCGGGGGTTCAGGTGGCACCTGCAGGTGGCGGTCCAAGTACTGGGGTTCCATCACCCAGGAGGGAGGGAGACCCAGATGCATTTCCTGCCTTTGGCTGGCCCAGCCCTGATTCTGGGAGCCCAGCACTCATGCCTTCCCAGGGCCCCACCCCATCTCACCTAGCAACCTCCTACTCTGCCCACCTCTTAAAGGTCCCACAGCCCTCTTGGTGCCACAAACTCTGTCTAAAGCACTTACCCCAGGGGAGACCTGCTCTTTGTGCTCACTGAGCTCCCTCCACAGAGGAGCAATGGGGGACCCCTGCCTCTGCAGGAGTGAAAGGGAGCCCAGGGGATGGGAGGGCTTGGGGAGCAGAGACCCCCTCATTACCCCACCTGTGGGACCCTGGGGCTGTGTCCCACCACACTCCGTCTGACAGATGCAAATCTATGTGCAGTGAGGACACAGGCGACACCAGGTGTCTCGGTCCGCTCTCTGCTGCTGTGACAGAATCCCACAGACTGGGGCGATGTCCAAGCCACACGAGCTGATTGGCTCACGGCTCTGGAGGGCCTTCGTGCTGCATCCAACATGGTGGCCAACATCCCATGGGGGTGCAGGGAGCGGCGGGTAGAGTCAAAGATGTAGAGAGAAAGAGGGAGAGAAGTAGAGGAACTTGCTTTTATTTTGAACTTTAATTTTTATTGTTTAAAGATTTATTTATTTTAAGGCCTCAGCCACTGGCCACTGCAGGCCTATGCTGAGGGGAACAGTGGATGGAAGCAACCACACCCCAAGATCCACGAATTAAACATATGTAACAACACCTTGATGATAAGGAAACATTTGTAGCAACAACAATAGGAACTCACCCCTGTGCACCCTAAGCCACCCCAGGAGGCCAGCGCCCGTCCATGCAGGAGCTGGTTTGGGGCCCATGCACCCATGCTCCCTGCACATGGACTCTGGGGAAAAAACCTCCCCCCCAGTGAAGGAAAATGCAATGTGGAGAACACTAAGCCTAGGCATCTGGAGTTTGAACTCAGGCAGAGAAAGGAAAACGAATGGGCGTCTTCCACCCAATTAGGAACATCTGACTGCTGAAGCTGAGTGGTCCCCATTCAGCACTCGCTGTGTTATTTTACAGCACTTTGTGAGTCTTCCAAAGAGTTTACAATGCAATTTAAAGCTGAGAAGCTGAGTTGGGGGGGGGGGGGAATATAAGAATCAGTTAAAACCCAAGTGTTGCTGGACAGCATCGCTGGACACGACACAGCGGTGCACTCATTCACACTCCGCAGAGGAGGCCAGCAGGTGTGTGGGTGACCAGGGCCCTGCACCCTGTGGTCTCCATGCCAGGGCAAGGGAAGTGGGCAGAGAGGCAGAGCAGTGTGCCCTTGAAGGGAAAAGAACCGACTGTGGCCATAAGGTGGCAGCTTAGGGGCAGTGTGGGGCCCAGGACCAAGGAGGTGCTGGGGGAGGGCTGAGCCACTTTCCCAGGGGGAGCAACCTTGCGATCAGCACCCCGGGGAGCCGCGGGCCTGTGGCTACTCCTGCCTGCAGCCTGAAGGGTGCTGTCCCTGTCCTTATGGTCAGCAGCAGCCCGGTGTTACCAGCATGCGGCTCAGGTGATGGTGCCCAGGAGTTCTCAGTGCTCTGTGCCTGAAGCCCTGGCCCGTGTCCAGGACAGGGCCCTGGTTCCCGCTCTGGACAGGCTGGGCCACGCTGGCTTGAGGTGCTCAGCGGGACGCTCCCCTGCCTCCATCCCAGAGGACCCCTGTGTCCACCTCCTACAAGTCCAGGGAAGAAGGGCTGGAACAGAGCAGGAGGGGCAGCAGAGGGTGGCAGTGCTGGGGTGGGGCCTGTGGTAGGACAGGAGGCTGCACCCTGGGAGTCTCAGTTCAGGTCATGGCAGGGGCAGCCCCGAGTGTGGGGACAGGTCTATGTGGGGCTCCCTATGCGACCTTGTGTTCAAAGAAAGAGGCCTTCACAGTTGGGCTGTAATACAATAGCAGAGGCAGAAAGGATTGGTGGGAGGTGCCGGTTGCCTGGGACTTGAGACCGTTACGGCAGGTGGCAGAGGGCCCTGGCACCCCTGGTTCCGGGGCAGTTCTGCCAGAGCCCTGCCCTCTTCACCTGGGCCCTGGGGAGAACACAGGCCCCACTTCTGGTGACCTTTAATGAAGCCAGGCCTGAGGACCCTGAGCCCTGCCACAGCAGAGCCACTAGGGATTGGCTGGCAGGCTTCTGTGATGTCACAGTCACTGAGATGCCCACTCTGGGCTGGGAGGCGACCAGAGGCCAGTAGTGCGTCTACTGCCCAACTGACCAGTTGGTAGTGTAGGCAGCAGGCGCATTTCAGAGAATCACATGGATTCGCGATGGAGGTGAGTGGCACTTGCTCTCTGCATGAGCTGTGGTGTGGGGAAGGTCCTGCCAGGGGGTGGCCCTGGTCTCCCACACTGGATTCCATGAGTGATGTGGTGGAGCTCTGAGTGCTGCCCCTGTGTGCAGAGCGTGTATACAGTTTTCTCATTCTTCCCGCTCTGCTGGTCACCAGTGTTGAATGGGCCTGGGTGTGAGTCCCTGACTGGACATGGGTTCAAGACTAGGTGTCGGGTCAGCTGGTATCAGGTGGGCAGGGAGGCCGGCTCTGAGAGCCCCAGAGATGCGGGAGCTGGTAGCAGGCCAGGGAGCCCCGTAGACTTGGGCTCCCTGGAGGACACATGGATGCCAGCCTGGGGGAGGAGCTTCCTTTCCAAGGGCAGGGGAGGCAAGGTGGGGGCTGTCCTTCCCCAACCGTCCCTAGTCCCTGTGCTCTGCACAAGTCATCCTCCAGGGACCCAGACACCAGGTGCCCGCCTGCCTGGCTGTGTGGCTGTCCCCCCTCTGACCAGGGGGACAGCCCTCAGGGCAGCATTCCTGTGGGCTCCCCGGTGCTGGCTCTCATGTGCGTGTGTGTCTTACAGATTGGATATGAATGCCCTGAGGTCCCGGAGGGCCCAGGAGCGAGCAGCGCTCATCAGACAATATGAGCAGGTACCGGCCAGGGTGCTGGGGGAGGAGGTGGGGCCCTGCCTCAAGGACTGTGCCTGTGAGAGCCAGACCCAGCCTCCCTGGGGACACGGGGGAGGGGGCAGGTGGACAGCTCCCCCAGTGACTTCTCATCCGGGTCCCTCTCGGCTGCAGGGATGCCGAGGAGCGGCACTGTTGGTGCCCGAAGAAGAGGACGATGAGGGCGGCTGCCTCGTCCCAGACAGGCTTGGGTTCCTGCAGTGAGTCCTCCACACCCCAGCTCACCCCAGGGCGGGACTGGGGTCAGAAACCCCAACATGAGGCGGCACACCTGTCCCCGGGTCCCGACCTTGAGCTCAGCTGTGGTCACAGGCAGGCACTGGTCAGCATTTGGGGGCAGGAGTCGGACGTGGAGGCTGTTCCCACAGATGTCGGGGAGAGAGGCCCCGTTGCTGGAGGGTGGGCTCCGGTAACCTGGAGGGATGGAGCCATCTCGGGCCATCTCTGGCATGACTCAGCAGCCCACCTTAGCACGGGGATAAGGGCTTCTGCCTCCATGTTGTGCCAGAACCTGGAGAATAAGTAGGAGCAGAGTGGTGGAGAGATGGTCAGGGTCTGGGCTGACAGAGGAGGGCGTGAGGTGGGGCGCATGACCTCAGGAGGCCAGGGCACGGGGGGAGGGTGGGCAGTGGGGGACCCTGAGGGGTGTGGGGGTCCCAGGTGCCTCGAGCCCCAGGTGCACACTCACAGCACTGAGCATCTCTCAGGAAGGTCACCCAGACTCGGTCAGTTCCAGGGTGACGTCCTGGGCAGAGCTGATGTGGGGATATAGCTGCCTCAGCCCTGGGCAGCCTGGCCCTGCTCAGGACAGCCACCCCACAACCGCTGTGGGGGGCTGCCACACACCCACGAAGGTGGACCTCTGACAGGCCTGGAGCCCCCCACTGGCAGCAAGGGCCCCTGCCTGGCCCTAGGCTCCCTGTGCTCATGGTCACCAGCCCCTCCCTCCCCATCTCAGTCCCCTGGGCTGAGAGGATGAAGCTGGTCCTTCCCTGGCCCACTAGGGAGGTCGTGGTGCCTGTTGTGGTCCTGTCCTCACCTCTCCGCCTCCCTTGCTTTCCAGTGAGCAGAAGTTGCCCCAAGACAGCACCCCAGGGGCAAAGGTAAGGACAAGTCCTTGGCCATGGGCCAGTCATCTGGAAGCAGAGCTGGGCGGAGGGGCACGTGGGGCTCGGCAGTGGTGAGTGGGAGCGCCATAAGGTCCCGCGATGCGGTACTTACACGGCACCTGCTGACATCTTACCACACTCACCTGTCCCAGAAGTGAGCCGCAGCTCAGGGGCGTCTGCTGTTGGCCGCCCTGACTCATTGGCATGGTTGGGAGTGACCTGGCTGGAGCTCAGGGGCTCTTCCTTGAAGGCGGGGCAGCTCGGGTCAGAGGCCAGGCCACCGATGCTCCCCCAGACAGAAGATCTGGGGCTCACGGTCTGTGCCTTTTCTGGCTCCTTCTATTTGAGCACCCACAGAGCTCCTGAGCTGCATCCGAGGGCCCCTCTCAGAGCCCCAAGCTGGGCTCACGCCATCCTGTCTCGTTTTCCAGCATAAACAGGAGGTAAGAAGGATCCAGAAGTGGATAAAGATGATCAAGAACCATAGTAAATACCGCGGCAGCGACAAGGTACCGTGGCGATGAGGGCCCCTCGGGAACACTGAGAGCTGAATTGGGGTTTGAGCAGTGCCCATTCCTGTGCCAGGCACCGCCTGCCTCTCAGATGCCCAGGGGCAACTGTCCAGTCCCTAGAGACACAGGTCATGGGCACACCTTCCCCATACACAGAGGACACTGTCCTGGTAGAAAATCTGAAGTCACTGCTGAAGACAATCCCGGATGCAGGGCAGGCGTGGTTCCAGGAGCCCTGTAGGGGGCAGTCCGTACACGGCAGAGCCGGTGCCCCTGAGCCCTTGGCCCTCCAGTCACTGTGGGTCATAAGGCCCCCCTCTGGGCAGATCCTCCCTCTGCCAATACACAGGGAGCCCCTGGCGTCTCCCTCTGCTGTCTCACCCTGCGCTGCCTCCACGAGTGGCCACGTTCAGCACTCACCAGAGCCTCCTCTCTCCTGTAGTTTCAGCGCAGAATCTACAAAGGCATCCCTGCCCAGGTGCGTGGGAAGGTGTGGGCCGTGATGCTGGAGGTGGACAAGAGGAAGGCCCAGAACCCAGGCAAATACGCGGTACGGCTCTGCACTCAGCCCAAGGGGGCCCGGCCTGCTCGGGCCTGCTCAGGAGCCTGAGTCTCCGTGGAGGACCGTCCCTCACTGAGCCCTCGGGAGCCTCCTCCCCATCCTGCCTTCCTCTCCCTAGATCCTAGTCAGTGCCTCCTCCACGTCTCCTCAGACCCAGCTGGGACTGGACAGGTGTGTTTTGTGCCTGAGGCTTTAACCTGCTCTCTGCTGAGCTCACCTGGGCAGCTTGGCATACGGCCAGAAGAGAGGACTTGCTGGTCCCTGATGGGCGGGGGTCTCCCAGGATGAGATCACAATGGTGTGAGGTAGGGAGCCCCACAGGCTCTGTGCTAACATGGCCTGCCCGCAGCTGGCCGGCCCTCACCTAGGCCTGCCCACAGCTGGCCCTGCCTTCACATGGACTTGCAGCCCCTGGCATTGCCCTTGCCTGGAGAGGCCGCTCCAATGGTCAGACAGCTCTCAATGCTTCTGGGAAAGGAGGGAGTGAGGACTGGTGTGAGCAGAGGGCAGTCAACTGCAGCTGGCTCTCATGGCCCCTGGCTGCCATCAGGGAGCAGGGCCCAGCTGTGTTTCCCACCCTGCCTCCCCCAAGTCTGCAGTCTGGGGCTGGCCCTGGGAGCTGGGCCTGGAGACAGTCATTGCCCAGGCTCAGCTCCAAGCCAAGGGTGGCTTGCAATGTCAAGATGGAGATGGGCCCCTCCAGCAGGGGGCAGCATGGGGCAGTGGTTAGGCTGTGGCTGACTCCTGGAGGGCAGAGCCTGAGATTTCAGCTAGGAGGCTCAGAAGCCTGGCTGGGGGCAGACCGTGTCTGTGCTGAGAGCTGAGGCAGGCAGGGGGAGTGCACAGGGACCTTTCAGAGCCCCTGTCTGCTGCTGACCGTCAGGGTTACGTGGGCACTGAGGCAAGTAGGGAGCCCATGACCCTCCCTCAAGGTGGGACCCAGAAAGGAATGAGCGCTTGCAGGGAACTCCATGTCAGCCAGAAGAGCTGACGTGGACTTGAGGTCCTTGTGTGGCAATGGGGCTTGTGCAGTTCTTGAGGCTGCCCCTCCCCCTTGTCCCTGCCCTGCAGGAGATGAAAGAGCTGGCCAGGCTGGGCGCCACTCACTTCCATCACATCGACTCCGCCATCGCATGGACTTTCAGAAACCACCTCATGTTCCGGGAACGTTACGGAATGAAGTGAGGCCTCTGGGCTGGGGAGGACCCGCGGGTGGGAGGAGCAAGGGTCCTGGGGCACATGGGGTCCCTAGGGAAGATTGGGTGCAAGCCTAAAACAGTTCATTGAGCACAGAAAACAAACTTGCCTTTTCTATAGTACACAAACTTTCCCAAAGACACTGTGGAGAGACTGAAATGAAAAGAAACACCAGGGGAGACAATAGTAGCAATCTAACTAATAAAGGTGTTGTTTCCAGAATATTCAAGGAGCCCTTCAACTCAGTCACAAGGAAGCAGTGGGCAGCCCCCTAGTACCCCGGGAACACAGGATCGGGGGGACCCTTCATGAAAGCACACACACTTCACCTCCTCAGCGCATGAACACACACTTATTCCCTACACCACAAAGGGGCACCAGCGCACAGCTGTGGGAGGGGGGAACTAAAACCACTGAGGACGCCGGGTGCTGCTCCCTACAAGGCTGAACGTGCATGGGAGGCTGACTCTCCACAGCTTGGACCCACGGGACTGCACTCCCACAGTGGGACGCTCACCTGTGCCCTGAACACCCACCTGGGAAATGAAAGTGCACGTGACTGCGCCCTGGGAGGTGTGCGTGTCCCTGCAGGCGGCGCTCACCCACATGGTGGACAACACGCAGGTGCCCTGACGACGTCACTGCACATGAGCAGAGTGTCACGGGCCCTGCGTGTGGCTGTCAGGCTCTGTTAGGCAGAGCTGCACTGAGAGCCTCGGCAGCACAAGACACACGGCCTCTGTCCTCTCTCTTCCAGCCAACAGGCCTTATTCCACATACTGATGGCCTATTCCGTCTACAATCCCGTGAGTATTCTGGGATCATAGCGCAGGTGCTATCCCGGCAGTCCCTGCAGGGCACCCCTGGTCACAGAGATCCCAGCCTGGGTTGAGGGGGCCTCGCTCATCCACAGATCTGAGGAAGAGCGGTAGAGGCCAGGCTCTGAGCCTCTTGGACCCAACCTCAAGTTCTGGGAGGAGAAAGGCAGCCTTCTCCTGGGCTGGTCTCCAGACCCCAGGAGCTTGGCCGTGTTGGGAAGCCCCTCCCAGGGCTAGCACTCCACGCAGTGGGGCGGGGGACAAGGCAGGGCAGATCAGGTGTACGACTTTGCTGTGGGTCCCACTGATGCCATTACACCCACCAGCCCTGTGGTTGGACCCATGGGCCTGAATCCCACTCTGTACAGCGCCCCTGCCACAACCACCCACTCAGACTTTCCCATGAGTGGAGCAGGCGCAGGGCTCCATGGGTGACCCAGCAAGGCCTGGACATCCCCACCCCCCTGACCTGCCACTGGCCAACCCTGCCTGGTGCCCTGGTTCCCAGGGGGCCTGGCACTCAGGAAGCCCAGGCCTGCACCCATACCAGAGGCACTCCTCCTGTTCCGGTCCTGGTAGCACTTCCTGGCTTACTTCTTCCTCATGTGAGAAAGGGCCACCGGCTGACCTGCAGAGCTCAGGGGTCCAGAAGCTTGCATGGGCATGGATCTGGATTCCCACAGCAACCTGGCCCATGCTGACATCTTGGGGGTAACAGGTGTCCATACTTGAGCTCTCCCCCTGTGCTGCCTAAGCTCAGGCCCTGCAGGATTCCCTCCAGGAACTTGGAGAACTTCTCTGGGCTCCAATTCTTGGGCAGCTGACACCAAGTGGCAGGATTCAGGCACAGGGGCTCCCTGTGCCTAAATCTTCCTGGACCCTTCAGTGGGTGACCCTGATCTGCCTGAGAGGTGGGCCATCCTAGGATATCATTCTTGCCAGGGGAGGTCTCCTAAAGGTATTCTGGGATCTTGCAGGAGGTGGGCTACAGCCAGGGTCTGAGCCATGTGGTGGCGCTGTTGCTCATGTATATGCCCGAGGAGGACTCTTTCTGGGCCCTGGTGCAGCTCATGGAAAGCAGGAAGCACGCGATGCACGGTAGGTGGATGGCGTGTGGGGCCCAGTGCATGCAAGTCCGTGCACGGCCCTCACTGGCTCCTGAATGTGCGGGACAGTGTCACAGTGTGTGTGTGGGGGGGCTCCCTAGAAGCCAGGGCTGGCAGAGGCCTCCCAGACTGAGGCAGCCCCCTTCTTTTACCACCACCCAAAGTCCCTGCAGCTTGGCCATGGCCATCCTGGGTGTGGGAACCTTCAGAACAAGGGGTCCTGTCCTTGTACAGTGACTCAGGTCGATTCTGGCTCTTCTGCCTCACACGTCTGTACACAACTCTCAAGCACAGAGCCACACCCAGGGAACTTGTGGAAGGCAGCATCCCCTGTAGGGTCACCCCCTCCTCGCTCCTGAGTCTTGGAATGGTCAGGAGGCACCCAGTCTGACTGCACCCACCCCAGCGGGCTCCAGGGGGCAGCCAGGCCTGGGCTGCACACAGTCACCCACCTGCACCCACCTCCTAAGCAGATCCTCTGCCCTGGCCACGTTCATCCCCACCTGCCCCTGGTCCAGCCTCCCCTGACCCTCAGTGCTCAGAAGCACCCCCCCCAGGCCTGGGGCTCTCCAGCCTTCCTAGGAGGAGGCTCTCATGTGGGGGTGTGGCTGATTCTACTCAGGTTTCTACAAACCGAACACCCCCAAACTGGAGCGATTCCAGCAACACCTGGGGCTCATTGTGCATCGCGTGCTCCCCTCCCTGGAGAAACACCTGGTAAGTTAAGCACCTCCTTTCTCCTCTTGGGGGCTCTGGGCTCATGGGACTGCTTCCTGAGCCAGGGGAGGCCATGACCTCACAAAAACTTTCCTTGGTTACGGGGGTCCGCGGCAGCTTGGGTGTTGGTTTGTTTTCCAGCACTTGGTCCCCCAGAGTTGGCGTAGATTGAAGGGAGACGCTGTCCCCAGAGCAGAGTGGAAGGAGGGACCTGTGTCCCTTCAGGAACCTGCATGGCTGGGAGGGGGGATGCCCCTGCTGCTGGGCTTCCTGCACCCAGGGGCTCTGCCCCAGGGCTCAGATTAGAGGGAGTCAGGCCTGGGCCCTGGGCCCTGGGCCCTGAGCCCCCTCTGCCTCTGCCTCTTCTTAGGAGAAGGAGGGTGTGTGCCTGGAGGACTCCACCACCCACTGGTACATCCAGTGCTTCCTGGATGGGGTAAGTGCCCCGGGGACCCCTTGCCCAGGGAAGCTCCTGCCCCAGTGCCTGGTTCTCTGGTGCTGGTGGCCTGTGACTCTGAGCTCCCCCAGCCCCAGCAGACACAGGAGGGAGCCTGCTGTGCAGACCAGGCAGGCCCTGTCCAGCCCTGCTAAGGGTGGTCCAAGCTGATGCTGAGCCTCAGAGCCAGCAAGGAGGGGACAGGTTCCACCAGGACCCATCCTGAGAGCCTGGCAAAGGCCAGAGCCCTACAGTGAGAGGCAGGAGATCCATAGACCCCCCGAGGCAGAGGCTGGTGGCAGCACAGCCCAAGGGCTGACCCCTCCCCAGGTCCCTGGGGTGTCTGGCATCTCCAGTGTGGCTTCCAAAGTGTGCAGACCCCCAGGGTCCAGGACAGGACATGGTCATCCTCTGTGGGTCTGGTTCGCTGAGTGGGCAGGGATGTGGCCATGAGGCATGGCCTCCCCTCCCCTCCCAGGAGGAGCTCTGGCCTTCTTGTGTCATCAGCCTCCTGGAGTCTCCCTCTGTCCTAGGGGAGTGACACTGCACACCCACCCCTGTGGGCCCTGCTGAGGCCCTGACGGGCGGGTCCTCCAATGCCTCTGTCCCCAGGTGCCATTCCCCCTGGCTCTGAGAATATGGGATATATACATCCTGGAGGGCGAGCACGTGCTCCCGGCCATGGCATACACGGCCCTCAAGATCCATCAAAGTGAGTCCTCAGGGCCCACAGAGGCCCGGGTGCTGGGGACGGAGGATCTGGGGGTCCCCTGCCTGTCCCTCGGGAGCAGGGCTTGAGGGAGGGATGAGGGGGTTTGGGAGGCCTGGGTTCCCTTCAGGAGGGCACTGAGAATCCCCCTGTTGCATCCCCAATCCCAGGCCCCCACAGACCACAAGGAGAAGTGGCCAGGGTCATCGCACTGGAAATTGGCCCCTGAGCAGTCCCTCTAGTGCTTGGCGTGACACCCAAGGGTGTCCAAGGGTGTCTGCAGCCCATGTCTGGTGCTGGGACAGGGCTTGGAGCAGCCATGGTGGCTGCGCCATCCCTAGGGCCCCTCCCAGCCTGACACCCACCCCCATGTCTAGAGCGCCTGCTGAAGATGCCCCGGGACCACCTCCGGGAGTTCCTGCAGGTGACCCTGAAGCAGGCCTGGTCTCTGAGCGAGGACGCGGTCATCAGGCAGCTGCGGGCCTCCATGCGTGAGCTGGGGAAGCTCCAGTGCCTCCTGCCTCCCGAAGGTGAGTCCAGCACACGGCCCCGTCCCATGCTCCCTTGAGGGAGTCAGTAGTGGGAGTGCCAGGCCCTGACATCCCTGCCCAGGGCCTCACCTCTTCCTGGTCCTCCTTGTCCTCCCGACTCAGAAGTTCTGCTTTCTGAAGCTCTGTCAGCATGGCCTGGCGGGGCCTCGGGCAGCTTCCCAGAATCCTCCTGTGGGTGCCGGCTCTCCCCCCACCACTCTGGGGCCGGGCCGTGGAGCTGTCCTCAGGACATTTGTGGCTCTGGCTCCTTGGCTGACCCCCACTCTGGAGTGGATTGGAGGCCCCGCCTTGAGCTACCCTGCCCAGGTCTGGAGCAGGTGCCCTGGCTCAGTGCCCCCAGGAGCCTGGAGCACAGCTGGACCCCCACTCCAGCAAGATGAGAAGTGGCCCTGCCTGACCCCACACAGCCTCCTGGCCCGATGACCACAGCTGTCTGCACACAGGACCCTCCAAGACAGGGGTGGGCGGGGCTCCCACCTGCATGTGGGCAGGGCTAGAGGGAGGTGGGGCTGTGGGAGACCCTGTGCAGTGATGTAAAGGCTGCCGGCACTGGATCCCCTTCAGCCATCTGAGAACCCCTGGAAGGCCCAGGTGCCCTGAGCCCAGTTGTGGGGGCCAAGTGCACTCCTGCGAGCAGGGCTGGGCACAGAGGCAGGCGCTGGGGGCCCCTGCTGCAGAACACAAGAGTGTGGGCTCTGCAGCCCTAGCCTCGGGCCAACAGAAGGCAGCGGGACCCGGAGCATCGCTGGCTTCTGGGCTCTAGTGGGGAGGGGTCCCCGTGCTCGTCCCCTGCTGCTGCTGCCATCATGGACCTGAGCGCCTGGGTCCCCATGCAGAGCAGAGATGGGCTTGTCCCAGCTCTAGAGGCTCTAAGTGAGGGCCCAGGTGCAGGCTGTCCAGGCACTGGGGAGGCCCCACTGTGCCTCCAGATGCTGCCTCCTTGGGTGCTCATGGGACAGTAGCGGTGACAGCCCAGTCTCACCAGGAAAGAGACAGTGGCCCAGGGGCAGAGGACACAGGGCACCCCTGCCACCTCTTTAGAAACTGCATTCCCTGTCCCCAAGGGCCTGAACCAGACTCCATGTCTGCCCCACAGCCCCAGCTCTCACCCCATCATCTTAGGCTCAGTTCCTTTCCAGCCATGTAGGAGGGACTCAGATGCGGGAAATTCAGCCAATGCACTGTTAGGGCGCAGCAGGTCAGGTGGGGGAGGGGACGGGGTCCTGAGTTGGTGCTTTAGTCCCCAGAGATTAGAGTGAGGCAAGGAGTTCAGGGCCATCCACCCTGTGATGGCTGTGCAGGAGGAGCCGGTGGTGTCCCAGGGCTCCCCTTGCCCGGGCTGCACACACCCTCCCGTCTGGGGCCAGCAGCCTGGAAGAGTCCTCAGCGTCACAGGTGGTGATGGGGACCCCAGGATGAGGTCGGGGCAGGCACCCTGCAGGCCAGACGGGGGCTGTGGAGAAGCAAACCGCGTCTCTTCTTCTTCCAGCCAAGTCCATCGAACAGTGCAGCAGGCCCCTGGGGCAGGCACGCGTCCCCCAGATGCACGTTCCTGCCCCCACTGCTCCGAAGGCCAAAATCACCATTCAGGACACAGTGGCAGTGTGGGAGCAGACCAGGGGTCCCGCTACTCGTGCAGTGATGATCCGTCCTCCAGAAAGCTTTGGCCTCCGCATCGCCGAGAGGGAAGGCATGGAGGAGGAGGAGAGCTGGGAAGGCAGCCCAGAGCCCCTCGGCCTGGGCTCCCCTGTGGGGACCGCAGAGTCTCCAGGTTCTGCCAGCCCCACGGAGTCTCCAAAGTGCTCGAGGTGGGGAGGCCTGTGCCAGTGCGCCAGTCTCCCTAACCTGAGCGGGCCAGAGCACAGGGAGGACGACTCCTCCGACGCTGGCAGCCGGGAGGGCCTGTGGATGTGGGCTCCTCCACGGGCCTCGGAGCCCCCGGAACCAGGGCCCATGCAGGCTGTCCCCGCCTGGGGGCCACGGCTGAAGACTCCCCACTACTGGCATGGCAGCCCCACGCACTCTGGGGAGAGTCACGGGCTGGAGCCGGCCAGAGCCAGCCCTGGGCTGGGACACCAGGCCCACGTGCCCTCCCTGGCCAGAGGCCTCCTTACCTCTTATTCAACGGGGCACCTGGATGATGGGTGCCTCCTAGAAGAGAGGCCGAGTCCACCATCTGTCCTGCCCAGGCTGGGCAGCAGCCTTCCGTGTGTCTTCACGGCATCCTATGCACTTGGTTGAGCCCCCACCGCCCAGGCTCTTCCTGGGGCCAGGACACCCTGACACTGGAAGACAACAGCCGTGCCAGGAGCCACTGTACTCTCCTCCCCGCCCCCTCCCCCACCGCCACCCTCAGGTGGTGCTGAGCCTGTATTAAATTGTTCCATGGAAAGGAGTTTGCTCCAGTTTGTGACCCCGGTGCCCAGCGGCAGCAAGCTTCCCCGTGTTCCTGGGGAGATGGGTGGTTCCACAGCCCCCAGCCCCAGGCAGAGACCCACTCAGGACCCTGCAGACAATGCCTGAGATTCAGCTCTGCCTTGTGGGGACTGGGCCAGGGTGGGAGAGCAGCAGCCGTGAGTGCCCGTGACCTCTGGGACAGATCAGCACAATAGGAACAGCCGTGGTTGGAGGGCCTGTGTCACCTCTGTGCTCTCCCCTAGACCTGGGCGGCCGTGGCTGCAGCATCCCTGGCTTGACCCCACATGGCTCTCCCACGTGGGAGAGGATGTGCACTGTGGGCTGGGAGGCGATCAGTGGCCAGAGTACGTCTACTGCCCAACTGACCAGGTGTTGGTAGCGTAGGCAGGAGGCACATTTGATAGAATCGCATGGATTCTCGGTGCAGGTGAGAGGGACTTGCTCTCGGCTGTGCCTGTGTGTGAGCACCACGGGAGCAGAGCCCTTGGCCCTGGGACTCAGAGAGGTTCTCCAGGAAGGGCTGCCGCAGCGCGCAGGAGGGGCCTGGTCTGTGTGCTGAGCTCATGTGCTGTGGGCGGGAAGGGCCCTAGCACGCAGGTCACCTTGCTCTCCCACAAGCACCACTGTCAGAGGTGATCTCTGTGGCCGTGTAGCCACAGCTCTCAGCCAGGCACGCGGGCCATGGCTCACCTGAAACGCAGGGGCGGCTCCAGAGCCCTGTAAGGACTGGCGGTGAATTCGCAGACTCAGCATTTCCCAGCTCCTGCCCGGCTCCTGTCTCCCAGGACACAGATGAGGCCCCGCGATGTCTCTAAAGGTTGACCTGAGGGACTCGAAGTCCTGCCGGACTCCCAGGTGCCATGAGCAGTGCTGCTGAGCTGGCCTCTGCCTGTACCCCCAGCCACCCCTAACAGAGGACTCAGACCTGGGGGTTTAGGGGGCACAGGAAGCCAGAGCTGGTTTAGGGAGACCTCAACTAAAATCCGGAATGGGGAACCCCTGATGCTTCGGGAAGAGGCTTTCTCAGAAACCCTTCAGGGACATTGGAGGGCATTTCGCTGAAGTTGGAGGGGAGTCCTGGCCACTCTGTGTGGCAATAGCAAAATACCTGAAGCCGCGTTGCTTAGAAAATGAAAGAAGTTCACTTTGCCTGTGGCTTGACCAGCCCGAGAGCGTGGCACGGCATCAGCTTCTAGTGAGGGTCTCATGGCAGACAGCATCCCCCAGCAGGAGCCCGAGTGAGATGGGGCTGGAGGAGGACTGGGCCCTGTCCCTGATGACAACCCCAGGGCAGGCAACGTGGGGAAGACACCACTGGGCACGTGCATCCCCTCCTGGACCACCCGGGGTCCATCCCCTGCCTCGGCCCCTGAGTCCAGCTTCTTCCACATGTGCACTGTTGCAGTTGATTTTTCAACAATATTGCAGTGGAGTTGTTTCTGAGAGGAGGAGCCTGGTGGCGGCTAGAGGCATGGAGTCACCACACAGACGCCGGGAGTCGGTGAAAGTGGGCTTGAGGCAAGCAGCCCGCAGACTCGTTTATTTCAGTTAGTACAACAGCTTATATAGCCAAGACAGCCAATCCGGTCATGGGGTGGTTTATACCCTAACCAATCACAGCCTGTTGTCAGGCAGTATTGGAAGCCATCCAATCACAGCCTGTTGCCAGGCAGGCTCCACTGCCAGGTGGGATTCAAAGCCATTCCTGAATAACTGACGCTCGCTTGCCAGCGGTCATCTTGACATGGCCTTCTCATTCCACCACATTTCCCCCTTTCATTTATTTTTGAGCAATGGGAGGCATGATTTTTGGCCATACCATTGTTGACCCTGTGTCCATGTGGTCTCTGTACGCGGCTGTGCCTGTCTTAGGTTGTCCCCCAGGGGATCTTACCCGTCGTTGACTAAACAGCACTCAACACAGGAGACCACTGGTGTGCTTGCTCAGATGGGGTAGGAATGAGGAAGAATGATAACCAGGAATTGTGTGACCACACACAGGCTGTGGGCCATTTGAGTGGCTGACTAGAGCTAGTGGGGTATGAAGCATTAATGGATGTGGCTATGGGCAGTTTCCCAGGGTAGGATGATAGGGCAGGTGCATCTGCTAACAAGGCTGACTCTCAGTCTTGTTCAGCTGGTTCTGGTTGGCTGTCAGTTGCAGGCTAGATGTTTCTGGCTGGTACCCAAATGGGCTGTGCCGCATTCTCTGGAAAGACACAAGCATATCCTCGACCTTTGGTTAGAGAGGGTGTGGCCCCTTCCATTCTCCTGTCAGGGGTATTTCCACCTAACCATAGGGGCCGGGGTCTGGGATGGGAAGGATCCCCAGTGTTTATAAACTGGGCTGACCCCTTGGAATCAAAAGGAAGAAACTTGATAGTGAAAAGGACCTCAGTCAAAGCAAGCTGTGGGTCTGGGGACATACGGTTGTTTTTCTGTCCTTGTAAGAGATCTTTAATCGTCCTATGAGTTCTTTCAATGATTGCCTGCCCCTGTGGCTTGTATGGGATACCTGTGGCAGACTGTATGTTCCAGGACCTCAGGAAGGAATTAAATTCCTGTGGTGTATATGCTGGCCCATTATCAGGCTTTATTGTCCAGGGGACACCGAGGACCAGCAGGGCTGACTTAACCGCCTTTATCACATTTCTAGCCTTTTCTCCGGATTGGGCTGCTGCAAATACAGCCTTTGAATACGTATCTCCCACCACATGGACAAACATAAGTTGACCAAAGGAGTTAATGTGGGTGACGTCCACTTGCCAGAGCTTCTAAGGAGCAAGTCCTCGCGGGTTGACTCCTGCTTGTAGCAGTGGGCCTGACGGGGCGAGGGGGCACAATTCTTGCAAGAGTGCACTAGGTGTTTGCATTGGCTCATTGTTAGCTCCGGGAAAAGTGATTTTGTGTTGCTTTCTGCCATATGAAGTTTTTGGTGTAGAATAGGGGCTTGTTCTAGGTGTCTGATGGCAGCCATGTTGCAGGAGATAAGATGATCGACCTTTTCGTTGCCTTGGGAAACTCACATAACAAGCAGAAGTATGACCTGCAAACTGACATAAGCACAGCAATGGAGTTTTTTTTTCTGAACTTGAGCCTTGAAGGATCAAAATTGAAAGTATGCATCAGGAACTGAACCTCACCTGTGTTTAGATGGGGCCTGCTGAGTGGGAGAAGTCCTCATGAACTCATTATGTCAGAGTTCTCAGGGCTCCCTGGGTTGTTTGAAGTGCCCCGTGCCTCCATCAGCACCGGCAAGCGGAAGCGGGAGAGAGACATCTCCCCAGACTGAGCTATCCTGAGCCCTTCCGGCCCCCGAGGGCTGCAGCTCTACAGGCCCGCGTGTGGGGTCAGCCAGGGGCGGTGCTGCTCTGCCTAGACCCTCCAGAGAGCTCCCCCAGCCTCTGATGCAGGAGCACAGTGTGTTGGCTCCAAGGACTTGGGCCATCTTCTACTGCCTTCCCAGGCCATAGCAGAGAGCTGGATGGGAAGTGGAGCAGCCGGGACTCAAGCTGGCTCCCATATGGGATGCCAGCACTGCAGGTGGAGGCTTTATCTCACTATACCACAGCCACAGCACCGGCCCCAGCTTCCTGTGTTTAAAAAGGAATTATTGGGGCCGGCGCAGTGGCCCATGGTTAACGCCCTGGCCTGAGGCACTGGTGTCCCATATGGGCACCGGTTCTACCCAGCTGCTCCTCTTATGATCTAGCTCTCTGCTATGGCCTGGGAAAGCAGTAGAAGATGGCCCAAGTCCTTGGGCCCCTGCACCCGTGTGGAAGGCACAGAAGAAGCTCCTGGTTCCTTGCTTCAGATTGGCTCAGCTCTGCCTGTTGCAGCCATCTAGGGAGTGAATCAGTGGTTGGAAGAGACCTCTCTCTCTCTCTCTCTCTCTCTGTCTCTTTCTCTCTCTGCCTCTCTGTAACTACGCCTTTCAAATAAATAAATAAATATGTAAAAAGCAAAACAAAAAAAAATGTGACAGTCACAGAAAGAATTTTCTTGATCATGGGCTCTGAAGATTGTCCTGCTCAAAATACTATAGACAAAATAACCAACAGTAAAGAAATACTATAGACTTCTAAAAATTAATCAGATTCAAGAATTTTGAATCAGCAGTGCATGGTAGAAGTCCTGATGATAAGTGTCAAAGTCAATTAATTATAGGAAGTAAGTCTGGGTAATTACTCTATTTTTTTTTCTTTGACAGGCAGAGTGGACAGAGAGAGAGAGAGAGAGAGAAACGTCTTCCTTTGCTGTTCGTTCACCCCCCAGTGGCTGCTGCGGCTGGTGCACTGCGCTGATCTGAAGGCAGGAGCCAGGTGCTTCTCCTGGTCTCCCATGGGGTGCAGGGCCCAAGCACCTGGGCCATCCTCCACTGCACTCCCGGGCCACAGCAGAGAGCTGGCCTGGAAGAGGGGCAACCGGGACAGAATCTGGTGCCCTGACCAGGACTAGAAACCGGTGTGCCGGCGCCGCAGGCAGAGGATTAGCCTAGTGAGCCTCGGTGCCGGCCTGGATCATTACTCTAGATAAAGACACTGTAGGGGCTGGCACTGTGGCATATTGAGTAAAGCCGCTGCCTGCAGTGCCGGCCTCCCATATGGGCACTGGTTCCAATCCAGCTCGCTCTCTCTCTCTCTCTCTCTTTTAAAGATTTATTTATTTATTTGAAAGAGTTATCTAGAAAGATAAGGAGAGAGAGAGAGAAAGAGCGAGAAGTCTTCCATCTGCTGGTTTACTCCCCAACTGGCCGCAACAGATGGAGCTATTCCAATCTGAAGCCAGGAGATAGGAGCTTCCTCCGGGTTTCCCACATGGAAACATGCAGAGAGCTGGATTGGAAGTGGAGCAGCCGGGACTGGAACCAGCACCTCTGCTGTGGCCTGGGAAAGCAGAAGATGGCCCAAGCCCTTGGGCCCCTGCACCCGCATGGGAGACTAGTAAGAAGCTCTTGGCTCCTGGCTTCAGATCGGCACAGCTCTGGCTGTTGCGGCCAACTGGGGAGTGAACCAGCCAATGGAAGACCTCTCTCTCTTCCTGCCTCTGCTTCTTCTCTGTGTAACTCCGACTTTCAAATAAATAAATAAATCCTTTTTTAAATTATTATTATTTTTTTTGACAGGCAGAGTGGACAGTGAGAGAGAGAGACAGAGAGAAAGGTCTTCCTTTGCCGTTGGTTCACCCTCCAATGGTCGCCACGGCTGGCGCGCTGCGGCCAGCGCACCGCACTGATTGGATGGCAGGAGCCAGGAACCAGGTGCTTTTCCTGGTCTCCCATGGGGTGCAGAGGGCCCAAGCACCTGGGCCATCCTCCACTGCACTCCCTGGCCACAGCAGAGAGCTGGCCTGGAAGAGGGGCAACCGGGAAAGAATCCGGCACCCCGACCGGGACTAGAACCCGGTGTGCCGGCGCCGCAAGGCGGAGGATTAGCCTAGTGAGCCGCGGCGCCAGCCATAAATAAATCTTTTTTAAAAAAGACATTGCAAATGTTAAACATTAAAATTTAACCTATTTTGTTAAAAACAACCTTTTAAAGATAAAAATAACGTGGTTTTTGTTCAATTATTCCAGACTATATTCTCACATATAGGGGTAGTGCTAGAAAGAATAGGAAAAAACATGAGAGGACAGAGTAAATACCTGAGATAATAGAGAAATATCTGTTCAAGTGCTTTTCAGTGCAAGAGTAGCTGGTAGAGGCCGGCCCCGGTGTGCCGGTGCCGCAGGCAGAGGATTAGCCTAGTGAGCTGCAGAGCTGGCCAATTTGAGTGAATTATTATGATCTCTTGTTTACAGAAGTCAATGGCAGTGTTTTATAAACAGTTAAGTGTATGCTGAATTTACTAGGCAGTGCAGAGTTCCAGCTTCAACTGTAATCACTGCCGGTGTCAACCGTCTCATTATCATGGGCTTTACTGAAGGAGTAACTCACTGGAGAGAACAGAACTCTTTCCACCCGGGCCCCCTGAAGATTCAAAAGACCATTCCCACCACGGCAGAGCCTTTCAGTTCCTATGAGCAGGGCCAGCATCATGGCCTAACAGGTAAAGCCGCCTCCTGCAACGCTGGCATCTCTCCCATACGGCCCTGAGTCTCAGCTGCTCCACTTCCGAGCCAGATCCCTGCTAATGTGCCTGGGGAAGCAGTGGAAGATGGCCAAATGCTTGGGTCCCTGCACTCACGTGGGAGACCTGGAAGAAGTTCTTGGTTTCTGGCTTCTGCCTGGCCCAGCCAGACCATTTGGGGAGTGAACAAGCGAATAGAAGATCTCTCTCTCTCTTTCTCTGTCTCTCCTTCTGCCTTTCAAATCAATCAATCAATCTTTAAAACAATTTTCCAATATCTTCTGTTCATCCCATGATCCCTGGAAGAGCCAGCATGTTCGTGGCAGCTCCAGTAACTTCTTTTGGTTGCTTGCAGAGCTGTTTAACTGGCAATATTTGTGATTGGGCACTATTAAACCTTCCTGCATTCCTGAGTAAGCCTTACTGCCTTATTGGCCATGGCTCAACTTCTTTTTTTTTTTTTTTAATTTGTCTTGGGTTTTACTTGGCAGCATTTTATTTGGAATTTCACCACCTGCAATATTAAGGGAAGTTACAATGTTTGTGTTATCTTTGTCACATTTTAGAGCTGAAATTTAACTATCTTACAAAAATGAATTGAGAAAAATTTTTAAAGCATTTATCTCATGAGTTTATTTACAAACATATCCAGTATGCTACATGAGTTCAAGAGTTTGATCCACAATCAATAGATCATACCTCTTGAACTGTTCTTCATTTCTAGTGAGTAGATGACTGAAAGAATCCTCATTTTTTAAATTTTTATTAAATTTTTTAAACATTTCATGTTTTGTTTGAAAGGCAGAGAGACAGAGACAGACATATAGAGATCTTCCATCTGCTTGTTGACTACTCTAAAGTCTGCAATAGCTAGGGCTGGACCAGGAGCGGGGAGCTCAATTCAGGTTTCCCATGTAGCGGCCAGGGCCCAGCCACTCGAGCCATCATCTGCTGTCTCCTAGGTGGGCATCAGCAGGAAGCTGGGATTGGAGGAGGAGCTGGAACCTGGACTCAGGTATTCTAATATAGGACATGGCTGCAGCGGCTTAACCACTGCACCAAGGGCCTGCCCCCAGTGTGTTTCTTAAGCTTTAGGTGTCTTCGCATCAGGAAAGGAGTGGCAAGTCCAGACCCAAAATGCAAAGTCATCGTAATCAGTCATTGCTTTCTTTTTCCACTTACCGTGGCCAACTCTTCCCTGGGCTCTTCTGGGGGTTCCTACAGACCACAGAGCCTGAACCCCAGCTACTCTGCTCCAAAGTGGCCCAGACACCCAATGGGGATGATATGGCAGCACCATACTCTGTCTTCCTTTTTCTCACAACCTTGTTCTCTTTCTACCTTTTTATGTGGTAAAGTTTAAAATTTTTATTTACATTTGTTTATTTGAAAGGCAGAGAGACAGAGATCTCCTGGCCATTGATCCATTCCCCAAATGTCTGCAACAGCCAGGGCTGGGCCAGGCTGAAGCCAGGAGCCCCAAACTCAATTTGGGTCTCCTGTGTGGGTGACAGGGATCCAAATATTTGGGCTATCACTTACTCCCTCCCATGGTGTAGGCGAGCAGGAAGCTGGAATTCAAAGTGGAGCCAGGACTCAAATCCAGGCACTCTGATATGGGCTACCAGCATACCAAGCTGTGTCTTAACTGCTGCACCAAATGTCCAGAACAATGGTGCAAGGTCTTTTAAAAAACAAACAAAAAATCTGCCCATTAGCATCAGAGTTGGGGCAGGGGGGAGAAGGTTACAGGTACTGAAAGGAGCCAAGAGCCACCATAAAAAAATGGGGCTCCTGAGACAAACCGTTCCAGAGACAGCCTTGGGAAATGGGGAGTAAACCGGTTCACAGAGAAAGCAGTCAGCTACTAACCATAGATACACAGAACACCTGCCTTGTAGATAAGCCCCTTCCCTACGCTTGCTCAAGGTTAACAAAGAAAGCTGCAAGGCACGTAGCAACCTATTCCTCTCTCCTAGAAACCCCCTCCCCTAATGTATCCCTTTGACCTAGTACTTTTCCACCAACATTACCACTTTTAGACTGCCATACAAGGCCCGCTACTGAAAATTATCCAATGAACTTACACCAGCCTATAATATGTTAATTTTGTGGTTTTGCCCTTTAAAAGCTGTGTGAGATAGCTGCTCGGGGCTCCTCTCGCTTGCTTGCTGCTTGCAGCAGTAGAGGGCCCATTTGTACAAATGAAATAAAATTACCTCCTGTTCTATTGCATCGTCTGGTCCGGAGTCTGTGTTTCTGGGGTCGTCACAAGAGGACACCGCTTTTGGGGTCCTACAGTTGGGGGCTCGTCCGGGATTTGGGGGACCCCAGACTCCCACACTCCATCGGCCAGACGGAGGTAAGTTTGCTTACTTGTGTATTATTGTAACTGTGGTTTGTACTGTTTGTCCTTGTCTGCCAGGACGACGTGGAATCCGTCCTGGGGTGCCTGTACAGGCTCAGTGCTGACTGGACCAAAGGGGAGACAGACGTGTCGCGAGGCCCCTGGTCCAACCCTGGAGGACGCTCCAGTGGTGGTCTGGGAAGGAGGGAAAGAGAGCGTTTCCCTTCTTCAAAGGGAGAGCCTGGCCAAACGGCCGCTCCCTTCTGAAATTCTGGTTTTGGTTTTGTCTCGGTCTGTTGCTGCGCGGCTTGTGATTTGTGTTCTGTGTGTCACTGTTTTTGTTGTCCTTTATCTCTTACTGTCTCCCCCATCTGTTTTTATTGTTGTGTTTGATTGATAGATGTATACTTGTATAAAAAATGTGTATTGTATTCTTATGATGTGTTAATTATGTCTACCTCTCAATGCAACCCTAGGGCCAAATGTAAGGACAAATTTTTGGGATGGAGAGGCTTGTACCTAGATTTGGCTCTGGTAACCAAGAAACTTTGCTGCCGAATGACCTTCTCCTGCTCCTTGGGAGCCTGGCCAGTTCCCGGGGAGGAGGATAAAGGAATGTTTTCTGATAAACAGGTGGGCATGCTTCATGTCTCGGCTCTCTGGCCAAGACCCGAGATGGGACGCACTGCTTGCCTAAAATCTTGGCAATGAGCCACCCTTGTCCTTGGAGGCTTTAGGGGGGAGCCGGAGCAAGCCTCTGTTGCTGCTGTTTCATCCTGGGGGAACACGCAGTCAAGCTGAATGTTAAATGTGCCCGTAATGATTACATGATCAATTGGCTACTGTGATTGAGGTGTTCTGTGACAGTCCCTTTAATGAAAAATTAACAAAATATATTAATAACAGGACATTCAGGACCTGACGCTCTGCTTGGTATGTCATTACAAAAATCATCAAGGAGGGCTATGCCTGATAAATGAGGGTGCTATAAATGTGGGCAACAGGGACATGTACAAAAATTGTCCAGAAGTCAAAAATCAAAATAAGGCTCTTGCTGGGATTTGCTTCCAGTGCTAAAGGGGAAGGCATTGGGCCAATAAATGTCACTCCAAAACTGATAAAGAAGGTAATTCATTAAAAAACAGAGTTCAGGAAACTGGAAGCGGGGCCAGCCTCAGGCCCTCCCTACAGGGATCAGTGGACCATCTTGCCATAGTACCATTAAAGCAATGGAGCCATGTTTATTGCAACATTCTGTTAATCTATGCTCCTTTACCATCTTTCCTCTAAATAATTTTAGTGTGCACTACAAGGCTTGCAGCGTATTTCTTGCAGATTAAAAGTAACTAAGTCTGTGCACAGCAGACAGCTAAAAAGTAATTTACTGTCACAAATTGGCGTAGTTGGCAGGATCTGCAAGTATGCAAAGCAATGCCTTTCTTTAAAAAAAAAACTGAAGTTGCATGCGTAACCTGTGATGTTCCTGGCTGAAAAGACCTTCAGTTCGCCTCTTTGGTAAAGGAATGGGCTCTCTGCTCAGAATCGAGTGAAAATTGGGATGGCAAGTTACGGAGTGCACAGCCTCCACAAGTTATTGAGGTTTTGCTATCAGTGCCGGTGGAAAAGGGGGATGAACTATAGGCTTTGGGGAGGTGAAAATGGATTTTGTTATCTGCATACTGATACATGTGTAAGCAATTAAAAAAATAAGTACAGAATAAATATAAATTAAAAAAAAATACTGCCCTTTAGAGTCAAACTGCTAGGTAGTGGTAAAAAAATTATATCAAGCTCCTGTACTGCTGCCAGGGCCAACTAAGGTTATTCAGTGTAAACAATACAAAATTTCAGGTGGACATAAAAAAAAATTTAAAACAATAAAAAAATTATCTTAGTGCTGGAGTGATAATTCCCATAATCACTAAAAGGAATTATCTAATTTGACATGTTAAAAAATCAGATGAAACCTGAAAAATGACTGTGGATTACAGGAAATTAAACAAAATTACTCTCCCATTGACTGCTACAGTCCCAGATACCATCATTTTGATGTAAAAGGTCACAAACATAAAAGCGTGTTCTTAATAAAAAAAGTTAAAAAAAATACTTTTAAATAAAAAAAATATAATTTATAAAAATTGTTTATCTTAATGGCTGGTTTATACTGGAATAAAAAAGGGGGGGGGAGAAGAGAAAAGTTTGAGCAAGTTACAGAAGGTGTGAAAAAGTCACAAAATGTTATAAAAAAAATCTTTGGTTATTTTCTTTAACATAAAATCAAAATCTGATCCTCTGTTAAAGCAATGAGTTAAAGTAATCTATTATGTTCTCTTGATGTCTCTGTTAAATTCTAACTGCTTAAAAACAGCTGTAAAAAGAGCAGTGGTGAAATAAAGGGATCCTATCACCAATCAATGGAATGGACCTGATCCAGTACTGGTATGGGACAAGGGCTCCTAAGGGATGGGTTTTTCCATGTAACCAACATGCCTTTCTGCAATTGCTCCCTGGGCCGTGTGGCCCTGATGCTAACATCTGTATTTACAGCAGCGGATAGAGCACGTCAGTGGCGTGCTTTACTTAAAGACTACAATAACAACGTCATCCTAATAGGAGAGGACACTGCCCTTGCCATGGCTGCATCAGTAGTAAGTGTTCCTGGACTGGCTTTTGGAAATAATCGTGGACTATAAAGGCTTACATGTTTGGTGACCAAAGCAATCAATCTTACTGCTACTGTGCTATCCAATATAGCCAAAGAATTAAATCAAGTTCACTCAGGAGTGCTTTTAAGCCATGCAGCTAACAATTACTCGCTGTTAAAAAAATCATATAAGTTGTAAACCTGTACCTGGGGGATATTGCTTTAACATTACTAACAATGTGCCATATATAGAGTCTGTTATTGATAAACTTAAGAGTAAAATGCAACATATGTTTATTACTAACCCACTATTCATTTGAAGGGTTTCAATGAATTCATTGGTTATTAATGTTGGCTGGACTGCTACCGCTTTTCCCACTTTGTATGGGATGTCTTCCGTGTGTTCTGCATTTTATGCTGACTTCCCTATAGTATAAATGGACTGAGATTCATCATTTAAAACTTTGTACCAAGCCTCCTTTGTAATCAAAATAATTAATATTTGGCTGTATGTTTCATCTCTCACCTAATGTTGGGCTGGAATGGTACTCAAAGATGGGTAAGACGCTCAGCATCCTGTACCAACCTAAGACAGGGCTCTAGGCCAAGCTGCCAGAGTTACCGATGACGGGTAAGGACAGAGATGACTGAGGGCAACCCAAGACAGAGGCCATTCTCAATTTAATAAAAAAAAAGAAAAAAATGTGGAGACCCATGGCTGGCCATGGGCCCACATGCTAAGGCCTGGCTTGCTGATCATTGGCATTAGTCCTCACACAACAGTATCAAGCCCTGGCCACCAGTGACCGTATTAAAACCCCTCATTAACGGCACACAATTTTAGGATTAAAATTAGTTCAAAGAGAAAATGGGGGAATGAAAGGAGCCAAGAGCCACCATAAAAAAAATGGGGCTCCTGAGACAAACTGTTCCAGAGATGGCCTTGGGAAATGGGGAGTAAACCAGTTCACAGAGAAAGCAGTCAGCTACTAACCAGAGATACACAGAACACCTGCCTTGTAGATAAGCCCCTTCCCTACGCTTACTCAAGGTTAACAAAGAAAGCTGCAAGGCCCGCTACTGAAAATTATCCAATGAACTTACACCAGCCTATAATATGTTAATTTTGTGGTTTTGCCCTTTAAAAGCTGTGTGAGATAGCTGCTCGGGGCTCCTCTCACTTGCTTGCTGCTTGCAGCAGTAGGGGGCCCATTTGCGCAAATGAAATAAAATTACCTCCTGTTCTATTGCATCGTCTGGTCTGGAGTCTGTGTTTCTGGGGTCGTCACAAGAGGACACCGCTTTTGGAGTCCTACAGTCAAACCTTTCATCTCCAACAATGAGGGGAAAACAATCAACAGTTTCAACATTTGGTGGGAAATTACAATTAATTAAGAAATTAATGCTTAGTAGTATTATGAATATTTTCCCCGTATATCAAAGGTCTCACAAAATAAACCACCCATAAATGAAATTCAAATAATGATATGAATCTACAAATTAACAGAAAAGAATATAACCCCAAAAAATGAGCTAACATGATTTGACCAAAGTTTATTCAGGCTTCTGTCCTCCCTCCAGGCCCTTGAACTTGAATGCATCCTTGAGCTTCAGAAATACAGAATGCAGAACAGCCTTGGCAACGTCCCCTTCTGAGGAGCAGTGGACTGCAAAGAAAAACACTTCCTGTGCAGATGATCGCACCTGCTCACCCCACCCCGAAAGCAGTTCTTTCTGGCCTTATTTATTCCTCTCGGGAAGAGAAATGCCTTCCACCCCACCCCCAGCCTTTTCAGATGCTTCTAGATCTTATGACTTGAATGTCCTGTCTACTGAAATTGCCTTTTTTTTTTTTTTAAGATTTATTTAGGGGCCGGCACCGTGGCACAGTGGGTTAATCCTCTGCCTATGGCACCGGCATCCCATATGGGCACCAGTTCTAGTCTCGGCCGCTCCTCTTCCAATCCAGCTCTCTGCTGTGGCCTGGGAAAGCAGTAGAAGATGGCCCAAGTGCTTGGGCCCCTGCACCCACGTGGAGACCTGGAAGAAGCTCCTGGCTCCTGGCTTTCAACCAGCCCAGTGCTGGCCATAACAGCCATTTGGGGAGTGAACCAACAGAAGGAAGACCTTTCTCTCTGTCTCTCCCTCTCACTGTCTGTAACTCTACCTCTCAAATAAATAAATAAAATCTTTTAAAAATTATTTATTTATTTATTTGAAAGGCAGAGTTACAGAGAGGCAGAGGCAGAAAGAGAGAAGTCTTCCATCCACTGGTTCACTCCCTAACTAGCCACAACGGCCAGAGCTGGGCTGGTTGAAAGCCAGGATCCAGGAGCTCCTTCCAGGTCTCCACGTGGGTGCAGGGGCCCAAGGACTTGGGTCATTTTCTACCGTTTTCTCAGGCGACAGCAGAGAGCTAGATCGAAAGAGGAGCAGCCAGGACTTGAACTGGCACCCGTATGGTACCTGCTATGCCACAGCGCCAGCCCCTGCAATTGTCTTTTTAAATAAAATCTCACATTAATTTTTTTAATTTATTTTCATTTTATTTTGAAAGACAGAGAGACCGGGATAGACAGAAAGCGAAATCTTCCATGTGTTGGCTGGCTTACCCCCCAGATGCAAGGGCTGGGCCAAGCCAGGAGCCTGAAACTGACCTGGGTCATTCAAGGGGGTGGAACAGACCCAGCTGCTCACCAGGCCCTGCTGTCTCACAGAGTTCATTAGCGGGAAGTTGGAATTGGCTGGAATCAGAAGTGGAGCTGGGTGTCTTGATTGCTATGCAAAATGCCCACCTGTAAACCACTGTTTAAGTTGTTTTCAGAGGTTTCACCACCAAGCTGGCCTGAGCTGGTTTCGGCTAGATAGTGACTGACCAGCTGTGCCATGGATGTGCAAAAATAATCCGATCTATGGATGGCAACTGGGACTGAGCTGTGTCCCCTCACCTTGAAACCAAAAATTGAGGCATGAGCCAGAATGGAACAGACAGCTTTAACAGTGACGGCTCTGAAGGTGACAACATCTGTTTAGTTAGTTTAAGATTTACGTAATTATTTGAAAGGCGGAGTTATAGAAATAGGGAGAGAGAGAGAGACAGAGAAACAGAGAGAGAGAGGTCTTCATCTACTGGTTCAATCCTCAAATGGCCGTGAAGGCTGGGGCTGGGCCAGTCCAAAGCCAGGAGCCAGGAGCTTCTTCCTGGTCTCCCACCTGGGTGCAGGGGCCCAAGGACTTGAGCCATCTTCCACAGCATCATCCCCAAAGAATGTCCACTTTAAAAAAAATGATTTATTTTATTTGAAAGGGAGAGAGAGATCTTCTATCCACTGGTTCACTCCCTAAAGGCCCACAACAGCTGGGTCTGGGCCAGTCTGAAGCTAGGGTCTTGGGACTCCAGCCAGGTCTCCCACATGATCTGCTGCATCCAGGTGCATCAGTAGGGAGCTAAATCAGAAGTGGAGTAGCCAGCACTTGAACCAGGCATTATGACACGGCATGTGGGCATCCCAGGGAGTGGGATGAGGTCTGGTCTCATGTGTCTGGCTTGGAAGGAATTAAAAACAATAACTACAGGAGCACCAATGACTTCCTGTGCCTGCTTTCCCAACTCCGGGATTCACCTCCTGCTACCCACTATATTCTATGGGGTACACAAACGATCACCATGGGGGGTTAGATAATTCACCATATAATTCATCCTTTCAAAACCCTTTTCATGCGTCTCAAACCCCGCAATACCCAACATAGCTTTTCTTGGTTATGCTTCCCTGTCTTTCAGTCTACAGGGCGGGGATTTCATTTCCAGTTTAGGTATTAACACTCGGGCAAAGGACTAACCTGTGAAGCCCCAGCCGCTTCCCTCACCCACCCATCCGTGCTCTCTCTGACGGCTCTGGGAAGTCACCCAAGCTTCCCTGGCCTCTCACGGCCCCCCAGGTCACTGATAGTCCTCATGCTTGGGACAGATTTGTTCCCATTCCTGACACACTTTGGGGTCAAGGGAGATGGGCACGGGACGCATTTGGGAAGCAGTGATTTCGAAGATGCTTCTCCCTCAACCGGCACAACGCTCTTCAAAACTGGAGGCAATGTGTGGTCTCCGACAAAAGGGGCCTTGGATAGATGATAGGTAGATAGATGGATAGATAGGTAGATGGATAGATAGGTAGATAGATGGATAGATTGGTAGATGATGGATAGATGGACAGATACCACCCATCTGCTGATTCACTTCTCAGATGCCGACAATGGCTGCGGCTAGTCTGGGGCTGAAGCTGGGAGCCAGGAATTCAATTCAGGCCTCCCACACGGGTGGCAGGAACACCGCCACTTGAGTCGTCACTGCTGCCTTCCAGTTCTGCGTTGATGGGAAGCTGGAGCCACAGGAGTCAGAGGAGGGCGTGGCGCCCAGGCACTCCACCAAGGGCTCCAGGCATCTTGGCCAGCTTCTGCCTCCTGTCCCCGACACACACACATTGCTTTAGTAGGTTTATTTGTACCGATCCATTGCTGCATCAATCCCCAGTCCCTGGAGATGAGGAGTATTTTCCCATCTTTCTCAAAGGCGTCGGAGCGGCTCACTACAGGCAGGATGGTGGGTCGTTTCTCAACTGCAGCAGGAAGCACCGGACAGGCTGACTCAGCAGAGGTTACTCCTTCACCTCCCCTGCGGTGGAATTCATTTCCGGGATGCCTTTGGCTCCACCCTTATCCTGGGGCTCGCAAACTCTTCCTTTTCCTGCCCCATCCCTTCACGAGCGGAGACACCTTCAGACTTCCGGTCTCAGAAATGCAGCGGGGCCAGAGTGCCCGCAGCCATCCCAGTCCCACTCCAGGGGCTGACCCTGAAGTTCCTTGCTGGAGAGCTGTGGAGGCAGCGGCAGGCTGGGTTCAAGGTCGTCCCCCCGCGCTGTCTAAACCTCTCTCCTACGAGAAACGCTACTTCTCGTCCTCTCACCTTGCCTCTCCTGGGAGTCCTCTGCTTCCTCGTCCTCACATTATTTTCCACTGTGGTTCAAAACCTTAACTCTGCCACTCCTCTTCCTCCCCTAACTCAAGGACAAACTCAAGAGCGCATGGTGGTGACCTGGCCATTTGGGGAGTGAACCAGTGAATGGAAAATCACCCCTCCCCCTCTGCCTCTCTGTAACTGATTTTCAAATAAAAATAAATAAATCTGAAAAAAAAATAACGAGGGCAAGGTCTGGGGGTGAAGGAGCGAGGCAGTTTAATCTGTTAATAGACGAGGACCACAGCAGATCAGCAGCCTGAAGCAGGACCGACCACCTGCTTGCTGAGGACGTCTGGGTTAGCGGTGCAGAGAAGGGGGCTGGTTTCCCGGAAGATGCGGCAGGACAGCGCATCTGCGGGTGGCTCTGATACAGTCCCAGACTGCTCAGCCAGGCGCCGAGCTTGCCACGGCATTGCAGCTGGGCCCTCGGGAGAGGCTGCAGGTGCAGAGATGAGCCTCTCTCTGACTGGCTTACTCGGCCTCGGCTGCTTGCATGGGGGAGAGGGGAAGCCAAGGACTTAGCCTTGAAACAGAACATAGCAGAGTGCTTTCTAAGAGTGGCTAGAATCAGGGAGAGTGAAGCTGTGCATGGTGAGAATCTGCCATCCTTAGACGGCCCTGTACCCAGTGACAAGAACACTCTGATCCTTCATGGATGCGTCCGCAGTCAACTAATTTTTGACAAATGAGCAAAGGCAGGTTGATGGAAAAAGCAGCATCTTTTCAAGAAATGATGGAGTTACTGGACAAAAAATACCAAAATACTCTGGACACAGACCTTACACTCTTCACAAAAATTAGCTGAGGGCCTGGCGCTGTGGCTTAGTAGGTTAAGCCTCCACCCGCCTGCAGCACCAGCATACCGTATAGGCACGGGTTTGTGTCCTGGCTGCTCCTCTTCCCATCCAGCTCCCTGTTAATGACTTGGGAAAGCAGCACAGGATGGCCCGAGTGCTTGGGCCCCTGCACCCACGTGGGAGAGCCAGAAGAAGCGCCTGGCTCCTGGCTTCAGGTCAGCCCATCTTCAGCTATTTCAGCCATTTGGGGAGTGAACCAGTGGATGGAAGATCGCTCATGCGCACTCTTTCTCTTTCTCCCTCTCTCTGTCTGTAACTCTGCCTCTCAAATAAATAAGTAAATCTTTTAAAAAATACTATCTCAGTGCATTATAAACCTAAATGTAAAATGCAAATCTATAAAACTCCCAGAAGATAGCACAGAAAAAAATCTAGATGGCCTTGGGTTTGGCTAGGACTTTTTACCAGTTAACACAAAGGCATGATCCAAGAAAGAAACAATTACTAAATTGGACTCCATTAAAATGAAAAACTTCCACTTTGCCAAAGACACCGTCAACAGGATAAGAAGTCAAGCCTCAGAGCGTAAAGAAATATTTGCAAAATACATTTGATAAAGGGCTGTCGTCCACAACAGGTGGAATCTGCAAACGCTGGCCGGGCAGGGGCAGGGTGCAGAACGGTGGCCGGGCAGGTGCAGGGGCCGCGGTGGGAAGCGGGCGGAGAGAGGAAGTGCTGATCAAAGGCTCCAGAATTTCAGTTAGGCAGGTGAAGGACTTGAAGAACTCTGTTTTCCATAGATAACAACAGCACACTGTGTTCTTGGAGCATGTCAAGAAAGTAGATTGTAGGTGTTCTGACCACAAAGACCGTAACTATGTGAGATAAGACATATATGAACTAGATCGCTTTAGCCATTCCACAACCCGCACGTATTGCAAAACCATGTTGTACATGATCCCTTCACGTGATGTTGTCAATTAGAAATTAAAAATAAATTGCATTGATTTTTGAAGAAGATGAAATAAAATAAAACAAAAGAGCCCAATGGTGCAAGGGTGTGTGACCGTGTGAAAGTTGTAGTCGTCACCTGAGATAGTCGCTGCATTTTCTGTCCCGACAAAGGTGGGAGTCTTGTGATTCATTACCGCCAGCTTCCTGCTCAGGACCACCCAGAGAACGCCAAGTGTGCCCCTCTCACCGTGACGCCTTGCCCATGGTCATCTCTGCCCGTGCTCCACCCTCGTGGCCTCAGGCCGACTCCACAGCTTCTGCTGTGGCACTTGCCCACGGTGGCCTACGCTGCAGGTGTCATCAGACGCACACGTTGCCTAGAAGTTCTGGTATAGAGCTCGGCTGCAACAAGATTTTCATGGGTCTGGACACTCCTGCTGTAGGCAAGTCCCCGCTTAAAGGTCTCGGTAGGGACATGAGCTGGAGATCCTGTCTCACCACCCAGCACTGAACCCCATCCTTGTGTTCTTGGGCTTTCCCAGTTTGTGATCCGGCCAGGCCAGCACTGCCGTGTGGACCACTCCTTACCATTACCCAAGGTTTCGTATGTTTCCAACAATCCCGTGAAGTCATCCCTGGGTCAGGTGGGCACATGCGATGGGGCCGTTTGCTGTTACCAGAGTTTACGTGAACTTGGCCGGCATTTCTCTGCTTTCAGGTCGTCACTGTGGATCAGAGGGTGAGGAGTTACCTTCTCAGCCAAGTGTCTCTGTAGAAGGAGTGTCACAGGACAGGAATCCCAACGCAGCTGTGTCCACCCAGGAAACCTACCCCTGTGACGTGTGTGTGAAAGACATTTCACACTTGGCTGCACATCAGGCCTCATATCCCGGGCACAAACCGTGTGTGTGTTGAAGCATCTGGGAGCGGATCTGAGTTCAGTGTAAAACTGCCACAGCAGCAGCAGGTGCAGCAGCAGGTGAACAAGCCCTTGGAAGGGAGGAGACGAGGCCTGGCCGGTGGGAACCTACAGAGGGAACACATCAGAGAAGCTTTGCACACCTAGGGAGGGTGGGGAGGGTGGGAAGGCCTTGGGGGCCACGGGAGACTTTCACGCCCGGTGTGGACAAGAGCACTGAAGCCGGGGGAGATTTGCACACTGCACAGGGCAAAACGAGCGCTGTGATTCTGGGCGCAGATTCACACCTGCTGGGCATCAGAGAATCAGATGAAAGATCTTACGCGCGCGCAGAGATGTGGAATAGTTTTAGCCATGCCACTCATCTCATTCAACACCAGAGTGTTCATAACAGAGTAAAACCCGATGGATGCTGTGAGTGTGAGTCTCCTGGGAAACCCTTTGCCGGCAACCCCAGCCTGATTAAACACCGGAGAGTTCACGCTGGAGAAAGGCCTTCCCAGGGCAATGACTGTGGGAAACTCTCCCCGAACAGCCCTTTGGGGGGCAGTGAATGTGGGAAGGCCTTCAGCCGTTGCTCCGACTTCTGCTGCTTTTCCTAGGTGCAGTGACTTTACCTGCTACAACACAATGCTGGCCCCTCTTGTAATGGTTTTTATTTCTGTAAAATCAGTAATAGTCCCTGCTCTTGTTTCTAATTGTTTTAGTAATTTGTTTTTCTCTCTTTTTCCTTGGTAAAAATAGCTATAGTTGTTCATCTTTTTTTTTTTTTTTTTTGAAAGGCAGAGTGGACAGTGAGAGAGAAAGACAGAGAGAAAGGTTTTCCTTTTGCCGTTGGTTCACCCTCCAATGGCCGCCGGGGCCGGCACGCTGCAGCCGGCGCACCGCGCTGATCCGATGGCAGGAGCCAGGTACTTCTCCTGGTCTCCCATGGGGTGCAGGGCCCAAGCACTTGGGCCATCCTCCACTGCACTCCCTGGCCACAGCAGAGAGCTGGCCTGGAAGAGGGGCAACCGGGACAGAATCCGGCGCCCCGACCGGGACTAGAACCCGCTGTGCCGGTGCCGCAAGGCGGAGGATTAGCCTATTGAGCCGCGGCGCCGGCGTTGTTCATCTTTTTGAACCACTGACTTTGGTTTTGCTGACTCTATGTTGTTTTTCTGTTCTCTAGGTATCTCTAATGTCTTTATTCCTCCCTTCCTCCTACTAGCTTTGGCTTTTTTAAAATTTTATTTGAAAAAGAGATAGAGATTTTCAATCTACTTGTTCACTCCTCAAATGACTGCAACAGCCAGGCCTGGGTCAGGCTAACACCAACATTTGGGAGCTCAATCCATGTCTCTCTCGTGAATATCAGGGACTCAACTACTTGAACTATCCCTGGCTGCCTCCCAGGGTGTGCATTAGCAGGAAGCCAGATCAGAAGTGGAACTGAGACGCAGATCAGGTACTCCAGTATGGGATGCAGGCAGCCCAAATGGTATCTTAGCTGCCAAGCTAAATGCCTGCCCTAGTTTTGGGTTTCAGTTTGTTTTTCTTTTACTAGTTCTTTAAGTTGTAAAGTTAGATACAACTTTTTAAAAAATTATTTGAAAAAGAGAAAAAGAGCAAGAGTGCCCGTCTGCTGATTTATTCCCCAAATACCCGCAACAAGCAGAGCTGAGTCAGGTCAGAGCTGGGAGCTGGGAGCTTCTTCCAGGCCTCCCACATGGAGGGCAGGTCCCCAAGTACGTGAGCCATCACCAGCTGCCTCCTGCGCTATGCATTAGCAGACTGTTGAATCAGGAGAGGGGCTGGAACCCGACCCAGGTGCACAAAAACGGGATGTGGGTGCCCCAAGCATGATCCTAACTGCCATGTCAAACAGCCCCAGAGTGAGATTTCTGATCTGAGGTCTTTCTTCTTGCTTAATACAAGCTTGATATCTGTAAAATTGCCTTTTAGGACTGCTTTGACCACATCCCGTACATTTTGGTAGGTTGTATTTTCATTTTACCTCTATTTTATGGCTTCTTTTGTGATGTTTTTCTTTGATATACTGATTATGTTATTTAATTTTTACAAAGTTATGAGTTTTCCAGTTTTCCCTTTGCTCTTTTTTTCTTTTTCTTTCTTTCTTTTCCTTTTCTTTTTTCTTTCTTTCTCTCTTTATTTCTTTCTCTCTCTCTCTCTTTCTCTCTTTCTCTCTCTCTCTCTTTCTTTCTTTCTTTCTTTCTGACAGGCAGAGTTACAGAGAGACAGAGAGAAAGGTCTTCCTTCTGTTGCTTCACTCACCAAATGGCCGCTACGGCCAGTGCTGTGCCGATCCAAAGCCAGGAGCCGGGTGCTTCCTCCTGGTCTCCCATGCAGGTGCAGGGCCCAAGGACCTGGGCCTCCCTCCACTGCACTCCTGGGCCACAGCAGAGAGCTGGATTGGAAGAGCAACCGGGACTAGAACCCAGCACCTCAACCAGGACTAGAGCCTAGGGTGCTGGCGCTGCAGGCAGAGGATTAGCCTAGTGAGCCGCAGCGCCAGCCTGCTCTTTTTTTTTCTAGCTTTATCCTGTTGAGGTCAGCGAAGAGACTGTGTATTAAACTGATTTTTAATGTCTATTCATTCTTGGGATGAGCAGAAGCACGGTTGTGGTGAAGGTAAGACTTCACCAGGTGTTCAGGTGTTGTTTTAGCTATTCGCCTTTTTTTTTTTTTTTTTTTTGCTAAAGTTTGGGCTTTCTCATCACTCTTGCAAGCACATGTTATCTTTGGTCCTTTGGAAAGACAACAAGTAAAATTCCTTGAATATCCCAAACAAACTATTGCTATGATTTTCTCTTGACTGGTCTGCTTTTGTCTTTTTTTTTTAATCTATATTTTAGTTTTCTGAGCCCTGTACTAAAAAATCACAATTTTCATGTGGGGAAATTAGTTACACGAAGCAATTCAAAGATGGTGCCCAGAGGAAGCAAGGTGGGTGAAATCCAAAGTTGTTTACCACCAAAGCTAATTGGCTATGCAACATCAGGGGAGGTAACAAAACTAGTAACAAGTGTATAGACATATGGCTAGTCCTATAGAAATCGCCCCGTAAAATGACCGTTTAAGTGATTGGTTGGTCCTTAGCCCTGCCCCAGTGACTCTGCAGTTTTGTGCTATAAAAGGCTCTGTTACGTGTGAAATAAACGAGTTCTTGCTAGACTTGGCTCCCAGCTGCGTCTGATTGTCTCCAGGATCAGGAGGCTGGGGAACAGGTGAGTGGCTCACTTACATTTCCTCGGACCCAGTCCATCCTGTACGGGTGGACTAAGACCCTGCATTTCATACTCAGACCATCACAACCCATGCCCATGGGAATCTCTGGCTATTTTGTGTCTTTGAAAAGATCCTAATTTTTTTAAAGAATCATTGCTCTCTGTCCCAAGCTGTTCCACAATCACCTGTAATCACCTCTGTCCATTCCTGGAAGTAGTCATTTCTCCAGAAAGTCTTGGCTAATTTTGGGAAGAATGCTATTGAAGGAAGAATGTTACAGACTGAGTATGTCTCCTCCAGATGCATACGCTGAAGCCCCAATCCTCAACGTGATGCCATTTGAAGGTGAGACAGTTGGGGGATGATTAGGTTTAGATGAAGTCGTGAGGGTAGAATCCCCACAAGGAGACTGCTGTGCTTTCAAGAACAGAGGGCGACATCTCTCTTCATAAAGCAACAGAGATAAAAATGAATCAGGTAAAATGTTATCAAAGACGGTGGCAATTTTGCTCTCCTTTCCACTTTCCTCTATGTTGAAATGTTCATAGGAAAAAAGTCAAGAAAGGAATGTTTAAAGGAGTAGTTGGCTTTGCTACTGTATTACTGACTTCCAATTTCTATTTAACTTCGGACAGTGTAGATCACAGGCTGTTGACATTTTCACACACATTAAAAGTGAGTATCTTTCAAAAACTTGATTCAGTTTAAGAGGTAATTTCCACATGAATATCCTCTCCTGTTCCTTTCCTTCTACAAAATTTTATCAGAAAGATTCACCTACAGTTCTAAACTGGACAAAGGGAGGCATTGCTAGACTAACTACATCTGTAGGGTTTTACGATCAAAGTTTCGCTAACAGGTAGAAAAAATAATGAAACTAAGATTATGGAGCAAAGAATGCAAGTTCTATTAATCATCATTTTGAAAACAATACCCCATAGTGGTAAGCACACTGGCTCTCCTGTTTAACTATGCTGGTCCCCTGTTGATATGTAAGTATAAAACTTCATGCTTTCAACATTGTGAACATTAAATAATGTTTATTATCTTTCCCAAAAAGTTCACTGGTATGATTATTCTAATACTTTAAACACAAGAATGACAAATGAAGCCTTATTTTCTGAATTACATTATAAATTCTCTAATTCAGACAGGCCCTAACTTACAATGGTTTGAGTTTTGATTCTTTGGCTTTATGATTATGTGAACTGATAATGTATTCAGTAGAAACTGCACTGTAAACTTTACTCTTTTTGGTAAATTACATGAGATATTCAATATTTTATTATAAAATGGACTTTGTGTTAGATAACTTTTCCCAGGTGTAGCCTACTATAAATGTTCTGAATATGCTTCAGACAGACTAGGCTAAGTTATGATATTCAGCAGGTTATGTGTGTTGTATTAAGTGCATTTTCAATGTCTGACATTTTCAACACATGATGGCTTTATACTGATAGAATCCCACTGCAAGTCAAGGGGCATCTGTATCAGAAAAATGAAAATATCTCTGGAAATCTACCAACAATTTTTGCATTTTGAGTTTTTCTTGCCAGCATGAGTTCTCAGATGCTGAACAATGAGCCACACATGAAAGACTCCACATTCCCACGACTGAAAGTCTTTCCACATTCCTCTCCTGCATATAGTTTCTCTCTAGTGTGAATTCTCAGATGCTGAACAAGCTATGCACCAGTGCTGAAGGCCTTGCCACATTCCTTACCCTCATAGGGTTTCTCACCAGTACGAAGTCTTTTGTGTTGAACAAGGTATGGAGAGCAGCTAATGGCTTTCCCACATTCCTCACATTCATAGGGTTTCTCACCATTATGGATCCTTTGGTGTTGAACAGGGTATGAGCTACTACAAAAAGCTGTTCCACATTCTCTTCACATGGCCTCTCACCAGTATGGATACTTTGGTAAGTAAGTTGTCCAGACACAGAAAAGGCCTTTCCACATCCCTCACACTCACAGGGCTTCTCACCAGAGTGAATTCTGTCATGTTGAACACCATATGAAAAGGTACTAAAGGCCTTTGAACATTCCTTACACCCAAACTGTTTTCACTAGTGTGAGTATTCTGATGCTGAATAAGTCTCCCATAGGCTATAAGAGCTTTCCCACATTCCTTACCTTCATAGGGTTTCTCACCAATATGGATCCTTTGGTGTTGAACAAAGTATGAGCTACTACAAAGCTTTTCCACATTTTCTACACACAGGTGGCTTCTTACCAGTATGAGTACTCTTGATGTACAATACGTTGATGGCTGCTGAGAAAGGCCTTCCAACATCCCTTATGTTCATGTGGTTACTCGCTAGCATGCCTTCTCCCATGTTTAACACAGGCTGAGCCTTGACTAGAGGCCTTCCCACATTCTTTATATTCATACTTTTCTTAACAGTGTGAGTTCTCTGATGTTGAACAAGATATGAAGAAGCACTAAAGCCCTTCCCACATGCCTTCCATTTACATGGTTTCTCACCCAGATACAACTTCTGATGTATGACACATTGATGTTCACTACTAAATTCCCTCCCACATTCTTCCTGTTTTTCCTGGGTATGTGTTCTGCCATGTTGAACAAATGCTGAGCCTTGACAAAAAGTCTTCCCACATCCCTGTATCCAAATGGTCTTTCTCTGTTAAGAATACTCTGTTGTAGAGCAAAAGATGTACAATTTTTATAAGTGGACATTTCGTCATAATTGGTTATCTCACATTTCAATTGCAAATCTGAAAGCAAATTAAAATTTTTTTGTTTTCCTATGTAGAACAAATAGATTCCTATGGAAGAAAAAAGACAAAATACCATAATACTAAAATATAGTTGTGATAGTCAAAAAAGGAGGAATGAAGAGATTAATGAGAGTTTATATAAACTAAGGCTGGTTATTAGTGAAACAGGTGTCACTTTATTTGAAGAGCTAATTAAAACATTGACATTCAAGCACCCCCCAGACCCCCTGAACCAGAATACACAGCGAATGAATGTTCCTGTGCATCTATTTTTTTAAAAAAGCATTTTACTGAAATATAATAAACATACCAAGAAATGCATGTAAGTTTACAGATGAGTTCTTTGTTCTCTGATCACACTCCTAGCCAACACCCAAGAACAAAACATTACTAGCACCCCTAAGAGTCCTATCTTTCTTTTAATGTGGGAAAGAAGAGTATATTGTCATTCACATGGTATGATTAAGTGAAACAATATTTATAACTTATTGCCAAATTATATGACATCCACATAATTTTTATACTATTATATTAACTATCACAAATAAGAAAAAAATCTGATATTTATCTTTTGGGTTTGGCTTATTTCACTTAGCACACTGATTTCCAGTTGTATTCATTCTGTTGTAGATATATTTCATTTTTTTAATACTAAGTAATATTTCATCATGGATATATACATTTGGTATATAGTTATATGTGTGTGTGTATGGGTGGATATGTCCGCCCATCAGCTGATGGACATCTAGGTTGATTCCAAATGTTATCTATTGTGAGTTGAACTGCTATTAACACAAGAGTGCAGGCAATTCTTTCATATGCTGATTTCATTTATTTTGGATATATTCCAAAGAGTGAAATAGCTGGGTCATATGGAAGATTTATTTTTATTTTCTGAGGAATCTCCATACCGTTTAACTGGCATTCTCATCAATGTATTAGGGTACCTTTTTCTCTACATCCTCACCATCACTTATTGTTTGTTAATTTCTCTATGTAAGACATTCTAACTGGGGTGAGGTGAAACTTCATTGTGGTTTTGATTTGCATTTCCTAGATGGCTAGTGATCCTGAGCATTTTTTCACTTGTCTGTTGCTATCTGCATTTTATCCTTTGAAAAATGCCTGCTCATATCCTTTGCCCATTTCTTAGCAGGTTGTTTTGTTGTTGTTGAGCTTCTTGAGCTCCTTATGTCATCTGTATGTTTTTAATCCTTTATTGAATGCATAGTTTGCAAATATTTTCTCCCATTCTGTCAGTTGCCTCTTCACTTTGTCATTTGTTTCCTTTGCTGTGCAGAAGCTTTTTAGCCTGATGCAATCCCATTTGTCAATTTTTGTTTTCACGGCCTGTGTTTCTGGAGTCTTATCCAAGAAGTCTTTGCCTAGGCCAATGTCTTAGAGCAGTTCACCTACGTCTTCCTCTAGTAATTTAATGGTTTCAGGTCTTAAGTTTAGATCCTGGATCCATTGAGTTGAATTTTGTATGTGGTTTAAGGTAGGGATCTTGTTTCAAACTTCTGCGGGTGGAAATCCAGTTTTCCCAACACCACTTATTGAAGAGACTATCCTTTATACAGGGAATGATTTTAGCTAGTTTGCCAAAGATGAGTTTGTTGTAGATACAGATACGTGGATTCATGTCTGGGGTTTCTATTCTGTTCCATTAGTCTACAGGTCTACCTGTGCATCAAATTTTTAACATCTGTAACAAATGCTTCTGACACAGATGAAATTTTCACTTGTGTAACCTGTATTTCATCCCTCCATCCCCTCCTCCAGATTTCTCTTTGCACTTAAATTAAAATCCATCTAACTTTTCATAAATAATGTGGTCCTTGCTTACCTATCAGGCCTCATGCCAAGCCACATCTCTCTTGGTTCCTATTCACATCACTTCCCCTTTCAGCACCTAGAATGTATCACAAGCTTTCTCATCTTTTGTGTAGGTGGTGTCATTTCCCAGAAAGCCTTTGGCATGGGTTCTTTGCAGACCAGATCTTTCTCACCCTATACATGTTTAAGGTAAAAGGTCATTGCACCAAGAATGTTGTAAGCTGCTGGCTTTGTCTAAGAACATTCATTTATTTTCTGTTCCTATTACTTCATTTCTTTGCTTTCCCACTGGCTTTCAGTATATAAATAGCAATATATTCTTCATTTATTTCTCCCAAACTCCCTGTACTAGACATTATTTTGGCTCTCATGCCCTTTGCCCACTTGCTAAGCCAGTGAATATGTTGTATCACATGGCAAAGAAATACTTATCAGTTGATTTATGATAGGGACTGGATTACTCCAGATGGGCCCTCAAAGCAGAGCTTTTTCCTTGCTGGGGGTGCAAGAAGTCAGAGAGATTTAGCAGAAGGGAAGTCAGGATAGTCACAGCATGAGAAGGATGGCTCCTGCCAGACAGAGATAAATTCTGCCAGTAACCGGTGAGCTCGGAAGAGGACCCTGAGCCCCAAAGAACAGCAGCTATGGTTGATATCAGTTTTTTCTCCACATATTTACTTAATTAACTTATTTGAAAGGCAGAGTGACAGGCAGAAGGGGAGGAACACAGATCTTCTATCCACTGGTTCACTCCCTAAATGGCTGCTACAGCCAGGTCTGGGCCAGGCCAAAGACAGGAGCTAGTGACTCCAGCTGGGTTTCCCACATGGGTAGCAGGGTCCCAAGCAATTGGGCCACTCTCTGCTGCCTTCCTATGCACATTAATGGAATTGAATCAGAAGTGAGCAGCTGGGACTTTAAGCTCCAATATGGGATGCTTGTATAACAAGCAGCAGCTCAACATGTATGCCACAATGCCAGCTGTAGTTGATATCTTGACTTGGCTATGCTGCACTGGACTTCTACTCTATAGAACTACAATTGAGGGTGGTTTTAAGCTACTAAGTCTATGATAGTTTATTACAAGCATAGTTTGTTACAAGCAGTACACATTAATACATTCTTCAAGAGTGGGCCCAACCCATGTCAATCAGCACAAAATTATAACCCATTGATATACAGAAGGAATTGGCTGATAACAAGCAACAAACAAAATCATTGGACAAAAATAAGTTAAATCAGGATACTAAAGGGCAATCATTGTTAATCCACTAATATGAATGAGGGAATCCTTGAAACAATGTCTAGAGTGAGACAGAGAAGGTACAGGTAAAGTTCAGATATCTTGTGCCAAAAAGGAAGGAAAATATCAGATTCATGGGTTCCTAAACTCTTCAAATTATATTAATTAAATATGTACAGCTTTTTGTATGTCAGTCATAGCTCAACAAAGTGGGTAAAAAAATTGGGATGGATATTTGGCGAAGCGGTAAGACACCACTTTGCAATGTCTACACCCTGTATCAGAACACCTGAGTTCTAGTACCAGCTCCACTTCCAATTCTAGCTTCTTGCTAATGTACACTGTGGGAGGCAGCAGGTGATGGCCCAAGTCGTTGGGTCTCTGCCACCGAGCTGGGAATCTGATGGAGTTCCATAACTGGCCTAAAAGTCATCTTAAGAATGGGAGTAAGAGTTGGCGAATTATTTCATCTTTGTAAATATACACTGAACCAAATGTCTCAGCTTGGTCTAATTCTGTCAATCTAAGAAAATACTTTCACATTGTTATTTGGTACCCCTTTCTCAACACTTCTTCCTGCTTTTTTTTAAAAAAAGATTTATTTATTTATATGAAAGTCAGAGTTACACACAGAGAGAAGGAGAGGCAGAGAGAGAGGTCTTCCATTCGCTGGTTCACTCCCCAATTGGCTGAAACAGCTGGAGCTGCCAATCTGAAGCCAGGAGCCAGGTCTTTCACATGGGTGCAGGGGCCCAAGGACTTGGGCCATCTTCTACTGCTTTCCCAGGCCATAGCAGAGAGCTGGATCGGACATGGATTAGTGGGGACTCGAACTGGTGCCCCTGCTTTTTTTGTTGTTTCAAGATTATTTATTTATTTGAAAGGCACAGTAATAGAGAGAGGAAAGAGAGAAAGCATTCATTCCCTGATTCACTCCCCAAATGGCTACAATGGCCAAAGCCTGGAACTTGGAACTCCATCCAGGGTCTCCCATGCAGGGGGCAGGGCCCAAAAACTTGGACTATGATCCACTGCTTTCCCAGGCACATCAGCAGGGAGCTAGTTCAGAAGCAGAACAGCTGGAACACAAACTGGCACTTTGACATGAGATCTCAACCTATTAACAAGGTGATCAGTCATCTCATCAGGTCCCTGGGGAATTCCAAATCTTCTGACGTGTGGTCCAATGAAGCCATCAGGTGAAGCCCATGGCTCTAACCCCCCAGCCACAGACTGCCCGGGGAGCTTAAACAATTTTCTAGGACATTTCACTCCTTCACTGCCCTATGGTAGCTCCCCGGCAAGACATCCCACATCATACCTGCTCCGTAATTTACTCAATGAATGCATGAACGCCAGTTAGAAAACAACAGTCTCATAAGGAGGAAACAGGTACTTGGCATCATTCCTCCAAACAGGAGGAATTCAAGAGGTAGGTGATTAGATGGTGCTGTCTTAGGCAGAACACTTCAGGCTAATTCATGAAAAATACTTATGTAACCTAAAAATCCCAGAATGTCAAGGAGAAACACCGACTTACGTGAGCCATGCCTTTAGGAACGTGAGAACCAATCCGTCTCTGTTGGAGTTCTATCAGACTCTGGGAAACCCAAGCTGGGAGAAGAAAAGGAGGCTTCGATGTCCACAGATGACGGAGGCCAATAAACCTTCTTGTCCCTCCCTGTCAGCCTCCTTACAGGCTACGACCACCTGCAGACAAAATTTGGGAAGAGTGGGGGGGTCGAAGCCCACGGAACCCAGCTGCTCACAGCTGCACGCAGGGCAGACCTCTTCCTGGAGGCAGAATCACAAACGCCTACAGTGTTCCGGCCAGGCCCCTCTGGAGGAGGCTGACGCCTGCAGGGTTCCGGCCAGGCCCCCCTGGAGCAGGCTGATCTACGTCTGACACTGGGCTCCATGGCTCTCCTTGACAGATTCTCCTCGTTCCACCCTCACACTCTGGATGTTGAAAAACAGTCCATATCACCCAAGCCAGAACTTTTTTCATGGTGCCAGGAGAGGGTGAGGTCAGCCAAGACAGGACAAGTGGAGAAAATAGAAGAACTCGCTCAGGCTCAATTTTCTCATCACTAATACAGGGTTAAGAACACCAGTCACTACATATGGTTCTCTTGAAGAGTAAGAAAACCCACAGAAAACACTTAATAGAAGAATTGTATAACATGAGTTAGCTGTTATTATTGAAGTTATTATATGAAGAACATTACATGCCCTTTATTTCATTTTTACAAAAGAAGAACGTTGCTTCTATTTTTTGTGGACACATCTCTCTGGCATGCTTTATTATAATTTTAAGCACAAAATTTAGAAAGCAGCCTTAAGAATATCGTTCTACAGGGCTGACACTGTGGTGTAGTGGGTAAAGTCGCCTCCTGCAGTGCCAGCATCTTGTATAAGGTGCCAGTTTGAGTCCCAGCTGCTCCACTTCCAATCCAGCTCTCTGCGATGGCCTGGGAAAGCAGTGGAAGATGGCTCAAGTGCTTGGGCCCCTGCACCCACAGAGACCCCAAAGAAGCTCCTGGCTTTGGATCGGCTCCGCTCCAGCCATTGCAGCCATTTGGGGAGTGAACCAGTGGATGGAAGACCTTTTTTTTTCTCTCTCTCTCTCTGCCTCTAACTCTGCCTTTCAAATAAATAATTTTTTAAAAAATCATTCTTAAAAAAAAGCAGAAAAGACTGACACTTGAATTGACACTTGAATTTCTCCCACACTAAAGAGGCCCCACTCTGATATGATGGCTGGAAATATCAAAGCTTGTCACTGGGAAAGTAATTTGTACGACAGGTCTTTGGAAGTCCTTTTACCTGCACTAACAGCTTTTACATAACACTGCTATAATCCTTAAGAGATAATAAAATTTTTCAATGATTTATTTATTTGAAAGGCAGAATGTCAGAAGGAGAGAGAGAGGGAGAGGGAGAGGCAGAGAGAGAAAGAGATCTTCCACCTATTGGTTCACTCTTCAAATGGTGGCAACAGCCAGGTCTGAGCCAGACCAAAGCCAGGAACCAGGAATTCCATCCATCCGGGTCTCCCATACAGATGGCAGGGGCCCAAGCACTCGGACCATCTTCTGCTACTTTTGCAGGTGCAGCAGGTACTCCAACACAGGACGTCAGCATCGCAAGTGGTGGCCTAGCCTGCTGAGCCACGCCAGCCTCGAGGGTCTTTTTCAGACTACAGGAGGCTCAGGGCGTGCTCGTCTCTTCCTGGAGCACGCATGCGCAGGGTATGAAGTCCACAGCCTCCTTTTTAAACTAAGAATTAAGAGTCTTTTGCTTCCTAACATAAGTGGTTAGCGTGAATCTATTCTAGACACAAAACAGAACCCTAGTCACAAGCTAGCAAGAAAGAGGGAGAGAATGCATCCCTAAATAACTATTCTATCTTCAGGTTACTCATTTTTTTCACAAGTCTGTATTAACTCTGCCTTCAGAAATTTCATATGCACATCCAGTAATTGTACTTTATCAATATAATTAGGCTCATTCACTAACAAGAGTCTTCTCTGGAAGACATAACTCTGGCTAAGTGGTAGTTATAGACTAAGAGAATGAATGCAAAGTGGACGGAATCTTGCCTACGGAAAAGATGCTCACAAACTTGCCAAACCCCTGTTCTCCTTCACTAAATAACCAAAATATTGCCCACAAGAACCTTGCAAAATATCTTAGAAAATCTCATATTTAGATGGGATTCCTAAAGAACTTAAACACTTCTTGACTACCACTGCCCGTAACTGTGCACATCTCGGGCTCACACGGGTACCCCTTCTCAGGACTAACCCTATTCCCCGCCCACCAGTCCATCACGTGAGCGTCCCTGACCTAGCCAGCTGCACGGTCTTGAGCTCTGATGGTGCGCACGGCCATTCCCAGCACAGCCTCACATCCAGAACCAACGGGAGAGAAAGGGAGCCGGGCGCTGCTTCCCCAAGCTCCCAGCCTGGCAGGAGGCGCAGTCTCCGCGGGGGAGGTCCCCTGAAGACCCCTCTGGCTCAGAAAGGTCAGCAGCGGTCAGCACGGTGCCGGGACACCGCATCCCGCAGCCCGAGGCCACCCAGACCGGCTCCCTGCTGGCGCACCCCTGGGAGGCAGCGCGGGCTCCAGGCTCCGGCCTGGCCCACACCTGGCCGTTGAGGGCATCTGGGGAGCGCGCCCGCGGAAGGGGGACCTGTCTGTCTCCCTCGCTCTCTCAAATACAGGAGTGACTGGATAAACACACACACACACGACAGAGAACTCGTGCAATCGTAGTTCTGCGTCTCCTGCGGGAGAACATCACTCGAGGGCTTGGTAACCGCCCCGGCGCGGGCCCACTGCCCGGTGCGGACCCGCGCGGCGGCTGCAAGCCGAGCCGAGGCCTAGGTCACGGCGGCACCCCCACAGCTAACGGACGCAGGGGCACCCAGTCCTCGCGGGCACGCGCACGAGCGCACGCAACGACCCCCGCGCCTGAGACCCCGCCAGAGCCCGCGGAGCCTCCCTGCCCTCGCGCTCGCCGCCTGTTGGGGTCCGGGTCCCGCGCCGGCCCACGTCCGCAGAGGTCCCCCAGTTCCTCCCATTATTGTTGTCTTCTTCACTCAAGCCCTGGTTACCCCGTGGGGTTGGTCGGAGTCCGCAAAGCCCTTCCCCAGAGAACAAGCACTGCCTTAGCCTAAGTTCGCTGCCCGGCTATAGTAACGAAAAACTGGCAGTGGGATCCGGGGTCCTAGTTGTCCCCGGTGGCCTCTGGGAAATGTAGTCCAAGCTAAATTGGCCTGGCCTCAGTGGCCTTTGGGAAATGTAGTCCAGAGGCGTAAAACGGCCGCGCAAGGACTGCCCACCCGGCGCCCCGGGGACTGGGAGTGCGCAGGCGCAGGAGCGCCGGTAGCGCTGGCCGTGGAACCCGGAGCTGGGAGATAACGAAAAATCCTGTAATAGGTACTAAAATGTGTCCTGACGTTAACGTGAAAATATGGTAGCTATTCAAAATAACTTATATTATTCAATAAAATATTAATAGGCGTAAAGTAACCTGGTATTGCTAATAATAGACTAAACATGTGAGGGAAATGTAGCCGCCCTCTGATAAAGCGATTTAATTTTTATTAGATATTAAAATTATAGGCTAGGGGCCGACGCTGTGGCGTAGCGGGTTAACGCCCTAGCCTGAAGTGCCGGCATCCCATATGGACGCCGGTTCTAGTCCCGGCTGCTCCACTTCCAATCCAGCTCACTGCTAGGGAAAGCAGAGGAAGATGGCCCAAGTCCTTGGGCCCCTGCACCCACGTGGGAGACCTGGAAGAAGCTCCTGGCTCCTGGCTTCAGATCAGCGTGGCTCCGGCCATTGTGGCCAACTGGGGAGTGAACCAACGGATGGAACACCTTTCTCTCTCTCTCTCTCTCTCTCTCTCTCTCTCTCTCTCTGCCTCTCCTTTGCTCTCTGTATAATTCTGACTTTCAAGTAAATAAATAAATCTTTAAAAAATAAAAATACAATTATAGGCTATAGTGTTGTGTAGTCTTAAGATTTTTCTTGAGGGGCTGGCGCTGGCATCTCATATGGACACCTGTTTGAATCCTGGCTGCTCCACTTCTGATCCAGCTCTCTGCTATGGCCTGGGAAAGCAGTAGAAGATGGCCCAACTCCTTGGGCCCTTCACCCATGTGGGAGACCCGGAAGAAGCTCCTGGCTCCTGGCTTTGGATCAGTTCAGCTCCAGCCATTGCGGCCATCTGGGGAGTGAACCAGCAGATGGAAGCCCTTTCTCTGTCTCTCCCTCTCTCTCTCTGTAACTCTACCTCTCAAATGAATAAATGAAAAATATTAAAAAAAAGATTTTCTTTGAAAAAGAAAATAAATACAATCAGGCTAATTAAACAACTATTACCTAAATTTAAAAGACATGTATCTTTCTGTCCTACCATGCATTACAGTTTTTTTACTCTTCTTGATTACTTTTCCAGTAACATTTCTCTGAACTGCCTGGAGCTTTTACGGAGTAGTTCTTTTTGTTTATGTAGCAGTAAAGCTGAATTCAGGCACATGTAAGATTCACTTTGCCTTCCAACCCAGCTTTTATTAAGCCCACATCACACTGTCTCCTGTTGTCAGCTCAATAACATTTGGGGACGGAATAGGATTCTGCTTGATGGTAGCAGCAGGCTTCGGCCTTGGAATTGATTCCCAGCTCTGCACGCGTGTCCATCCGCTGTGTTCTGCAGGCTTTCCCAGGTACAGCGGCTGTGCACGTGTAGACTGATCATCTCCCTCTGAACTCCGTTAACCTGGAAACTACAGGGAGAGGGCTTGCTGCCTGCTCCCTTCATGTTGATTTTGTAATTGGCCAGATAATATTTTGGCTGCTTCTGCAAAGGCATTTTTCGGATAAGATTAACGTTGAAATCAATGGTCTTTGAGTAAAGCACATTAGCCTTTATGATTTGGGGTGGGCCATATCCAATCAGTTGAAGGATTTAATATAGACTTCTTCATGCAAGAAGGAATATTTAAAAAAAAAAAAGATTTACTTATTTGAAAGAGTTACAGAGAGGCAGAGAGAAAGAGAGAGAGAAAGAGAGAGAGAGAGAGATCTTCCATCCGCTGGTTCACTCCTCAAATGGCCACAACAACTGGAGCTAAACTGATCCGAAGCCAGGAGCCAGGATCTTCTTCCACGTCTCCTGCATGGGTGTGGGGCCCAAGGACTTGGGCCATCTTCTGGAGTTTTCCCAGGCACATCAGTAGGGAGCTGGATCAGAAGTGGAGCAGCTAGGTCTAGAACTGGCACCCATATGGGATGCTGGCCCTGCAGGCTGCGGCTTAGCCCACTGCACCACAGTGCCGGCCCCGCCTTGTATTTTTAATATGCGTCCTTTTCTGTTTGAATGATAACACTACATTTTTTTTATTATTGCATTTGAATGGATTTTAGTCTTTTTTCAGAGATCCAGCCACTGGAGGGAGGAGCCTGTTGTGTATAAGATACTGTGCTCATCTGAAGCTGAAGGTAAACTCACAGGTGCTGAGGGGTAAGGGAAGGTCCTCTGTGCTGTTACTCTCACCGGCGGAACTTCACAGACCTGCGTAATGCCAGCACCCAGGACATCTGGGGAACGTGTAAACATGACTCATGATCTCCCAGCTGACTTCCTGGTGCACCTCAGGTCCCTCCTGCGTTGGCTGTATCTTCAGTTTGGCACCGGTGATGGTTCCTGCACGGATCTGTCCTCACTGAATTGGAGAATAAATGACACCGTGACATAAAGTGACGCAGGGAGAGGCAGCTTCGGTCCTTTTCCTGTCGAGGAAAACATCTCTGCACAAACTAATAGAGATGAAGGCATCAGCAAGATTGGGTCACCTGGGCCGTGCTCCTTTATAGCACTTTGTAGAGAGTGACGGGGAAATTCGAAGGGGAAATGAAGATGCTCAGCCTGATCAGGCCACGGTAAGCAGCCGGGTCCCCACGTTGTTGTACCCGGATGTCCGGCAGTGGTGGTGCCAATTATACTGCTCAGTGCTTGGCAGCTAGCATTCCCCTCTCTTCCCCGCCCCCTCCTGCCCTTCCTGCCTCCCTCCCACTTCTCTCTCTCTCTCCCTCTCTCTCCCTCCCTCCTCTCCTCTTTCACCTACACATTCTTCCCGTTTTCCACACTCTCCCACTCTGCTTCGTAAGGCAGGCATGAGCTGTCCTCAGAAAGAACCCTCAGTATCTTGGGAAGCCTCTGTCTTAGGTGAGGCTTCTAGATGGTGTCCAGATAAAGGGAGGCCCCTGTCCTCCCAAAAGGAGGTGGCGACCACATCTGTTAGCCCAGTATCATGGAGTGCAAATATTTTCTTTTCTTTTTTTAGAATTATTTATTTATTTGAAAGTCAGAGTTACATAGAGAAGGAGAGGCAGAGAGAGAGAGAGAGAGAGAGGTCTTCCATCCACTGGTTCACTTCCCAGTTGGCCACAATCGCCGGAGCTGTGAAGGTCTGAAGGCAGGAGCCAGGATCTTCTTCCGGGTATCCCACGTGGGTGCAGGGCCCCAAGGACTTGGGCCATCTTCTACTGCTTTCCCAGGCCATAGCAGAGAGCTGGATCAGAAGTGGAGCAGCCGGGACTCGAACCAGCAGCCATATGGGATGCCAGCACTGCAGGTTGGCAGCTTAACCCGCTACGTCACAGCGCCAGCCCCTCAAGTATTTTCAAATGCATCCACTGAAATACATCCCAGATCTCAAGGTGCAACTCGTTCCGTATCAGGCGCTGACTTCAGTGTGACAGACCTGCCAGGGCCGTGAATTGAATGCAGAATAGGAGTGCAGAAGCTCTACTGCATTATAACTGCACCTTGTCATTAGTTTTCAGCGAAGCCTGCTCTCTTGCTGCAGGGTGAGAATACCTTAAACAAGGGAGCTTTCTGGCTTTGCTAACATTCTCAGAGTTCATTTATTTTAAAGTCTGACCATTTGTTTTCTTTAGCTATTCTATGGAGGTTACAGAAAACTAACCAATTATACAGTCCTTAAAGTTGCCATTGCTCATGTATTTTTCAAGTTCAAGAGCCTTTGTTGATGCCGGCATTACCCCCATACATATGTAGCTCATCTCATTCACCACAGGCGAGAGTTCCAGTAACTGTGATCCTGCAGCATATTGGGGGAAATCAACCCTGGACTGCAGCCAGCAAGTGGGCCCTTGTCCTCTGATGGATTGATGAGTGATCTAATTCTATTTGTTTTTTAAATATTTATTTATTTGAAAGGCAGAGTTAGAGAAAGAGAGAAAGAGAGAAAGAAAGAGAGAGAGAGAGAGAGAATCTTCCATCTACTGATTCACTCCCCAAATGGCCCAGTGGCCAAGGCTGGGTCTGGCTGAAGCCAGGAGCCTAGAACTCCATATGGGTCTCTAATGTGAGTGCTGGGGCCCAAGCACTTGGGCCATCTGTGGTATGGGAGACAGGGGTGGTGGGAGCACCAGTAAAGACCCCGTGCAAACTGGGGCTTGAACACAGGCTACCTCTGAGAGGCAGGAAATGCACCTGAATTTTTTCTCACTGAGGACGAGGAACACTATTTATCCACCCGATTCTGTGCTTAGTAACTGTGGTCACTTCAGGGATTCTGTTGCTCTGGCTGGGCACCACAGACTGGGCCATTTATGAAGAACAGAGGTTGGTCTGGCTCCCGGGTCTGGAGGCTGGGCAGGCCCAGAGTGTGCACTGGCGACTGCTCACCACCTGACCTTTTCCCTGTGTCATGGTGGCAGGCATCATGCGGCGAGATGGAGCAAGTCAGAGAGAGAGTTTGCTGTTATTGCAAAGTCCCTCCCTGGAGAGCCCACGGCTCTCTCAGTCCCTGGCTCCCTCAGTCCACGAGCGAATTAAGACGTTCAAGAAGGCAGAATCTCATGGCCCACGCACCTCTCCATGATGCACCTGTCAGACACCATGAACACATGACTTAGGGGACTGTGTGTCCAATGCATGAAATCTGGAGGACACAGTCAAACTGTAGCAGCCAGAGAGGGTCCCCATCACTCTCACCGAGTCCGCCACGATCCCTCCTCTGGACCATGGCCTCAGCCTCCTGATGGCTCTCCTCGCTTCAGGGCTCGCCCCCAGCTACCCATCGCTCATCCCCGTCTCTCAGGAGGGGACAGCTTTCTCCTGGCTTCCTTCAAAGCCTGCACAACCTCTGCTCTGTCCTCTCTCTGAGCGCTCCTCCTCTCCTTGACTCCGTTCCATCCCCATTGGCTTCAAGGACCATTCCCTGAGGGCACCAAGCGGCCCTCCTCGGGCCTTTGCCGTGACTGGATTGCCCTTCCACTGACTAACTCTGTGGCTCACTCAACTGCTGCCTTCTAGACTTCACTTAAATCTCACCTTAGTGAGGCTTGCCCTGTCCATTCAGTATGAAACCTGAAACCCATGCTTCTCCCCATCCCCAAATTCAATTCCCCATGAGTTGCTTTGTTCTCTATGGCACTGGTTACTGCTGATCTATGAAATGATCTACTTCTTGATTATGTTACTTGCCTGTGCTCTCCCCTCCAACTAGGATGTAAGGCACAATGCTGCATTTAAAATTGTCCCAAGCGCATCCTTAGTATTCAGTAAGTTGGCTAATGGATAAATGAATGCCTGAGCGGTGTTCTGCATGTTATCTGGAGTTTCACTAGAAACTGAATATACTGGGGCCGGCGCTGTGGCTCACTTGGCTAATCCTCTGCCTGTGGCGCTGACATCCCATGTGGTTCCTGGGTTCTAGTCTTGGTTGCCCCTCTTCCAGTCCAGCTCTCTGCTGTGGCCCAGGAAGGCAGTGGAGGATGGCCCAAGTGCTTGGCACCTTCCCCTGCATGGGAGACCAGGAGGAAGCACCTGGCTCCAGGCTTCGGATCAGCGCAGCACCGGCCATAGCGGCCATTTTGGGGGTGAACCAATGGAAAAAGGAAGACCTTTCTCTCTGTCTCTCTCTCTCTCACTGTCTAACTCTGTCAAATTAAAAAAAAAACTAAATTTACTGTATTTTGGCAAAGCCAGTCAAATCTGTTTATTTAGACCAAGTGGCCAGGATGGTTCTGGTCCTGTTTCAGTCACCTACTTCCATTTTCTGTCAGCTTCTCACCTTTGTCAGCTCCTCTGTTCCAGCTCATGGTTTCCCCTTTGAGTCATCGCAGAACCATTTAAGCTGTCACTGGGTACGGGCACTGTGCGGAGCCTGCCAGGTTACCCAAAGGGAACGAGCTGGAAAAGCTCTTAGGGGGAGGTGTGAAGCCAGCCTACTGGGAAATGGGTGTGGCTTATCCACAATGGTTTCATCAGAGTCAAAGCCAACCCTGACTTTGCAGTCTGAAGAGCGGCTGCCTACTCGAGTGAAGGCGAAGGTGGAACCCCTGGCAGGTGGGCCAGAAAACAGGACACCGGGCGGAGTAGCTCTCTGTTGCTGTCCATCAGGACCCCAGGATTTCAGCCGAGGGGTGGTTCCTGGTTCAAAGGGAGGTTTTAAAATTGGCTTTGGCGGAAGTCACCCACGACTCGGGGCAGATGTATTAGGGGCTGATGCGGCCGAGGCTGGAACCCCTGCTTTCTTCTTGTCACAAAACGGTGTGGTGGCCGGGATGCACCCATCTTTGAACAGCCCGCGACCTCCTGGTTCACTTTTAAAATCCGGCAGTACCAGGCTGAGCCCTTAGCAGCACAGCACGACCTTTTCGTGGGAAAAGCTGAATGGTTGGGGGCAAGTGACTTGACTTTCTGTCTCTTTTCTTCCACGATGAGTTTTCTTTCTTTAATTTTTGTTTTTGATTTAGTCTAAGCTTCCTGGTTTTCCCTTATCTACAATAAGGGGCCTGGCCACAGCCCCTGACATTCCATCCGACACGTGCCTACCCTTTCAGGTGCTGGCACGAGGGGGGCTCATCGTCCTGCAGGCAGACGCAGAAGGACGAGGGAGGGGAAGAGTAGCTTCTCCGCAAACAACCACAGGACCGATATGGCCACCACCAATTACGCCTCGCTGTATCTAATGGACGTCGGATCTGTGCTTTATTCTGAGGACCGGCTGAGAGGAGGCCGCACGTGTTCCAGGTCAGAAGTTCCAGGCTCAGAGCAGACGCCTTCAGAGAGCTCATGCCTGAGGGTGAAGTAGAAGCCATCTTCCGAGGATTTTCTGGGGTGGACGGGAGAGGTTTGGGGAAAGGTAGTGGGGTACCAAGAAGCCACTTGCATTCCTGATTGTTGAAAACAATAAGGTACTAGTGTAGGCCCAAAGAGGATAAGGAGTTAAAGAATACGAAGGGGCTGCTGTTGTGGTGTAGCGCATAAAGCTGCTTCCTGGGACGACGATGCCAGCATCCCACATGGACAACGGCGGAGTCCCCGTTACTCCACTTCCCGTCCAGCTCCCTGCTGATGTACTTGGGAAAAGCAACAGAAGATGGCCCAGGAGCTTCGGCCCCTGCCACCCATGTGGGAGACCTAGAAGAAGCTCCTGGCTCCTGGCCTCAGTATGGCCCAGCCTTAGGGCCATTGCAGCCATCTGGGGAATGAACCAGGGGATGGAAGCTCACTCATTCGCTCTGTCTCTCCCTTTCTTAGTGTAACTTCGACTTTCAAATGAATAAATCTTTTAAAATATATTTTAAAAATTGGCTGGGGCTGCTGAGCATAAAACCAGGTGGACTGGTGGCCTTGGTAGGGGGTGTCTGCTCCAGCTGGCCTGGCCCTGGCGAATGGGGGAAGCTCACAGGGGGTCACCGTGGACACCCGAAGGTGGGTGCCTGTGAGTGGGGATTGGCTTCCATGTGGCTTACCAAATCACCCTTGGCCGAGTCCACAGAGTCTGGCTGCACTGGTGACAGTGACCACAGAGGCCGTGCTGAGCTCACTGGTGAAGACGGGAATTTGTGGCAGCGACTCAAGGAATCTGTAAGGAAAAGAGAGGGACTCCATATCCATAGGGGTGGAGGACTCAGTCCTGCGGGTGGTAGACTTGGAGGAAACGGAAACAGCTGCTTTCTCCTCTGGTCTTCGGTTGTCCATCAGAACACATCCGAGTTTTAATTTCTCCCGACAGTAAGATACTTTGAAGATCAGAGTAAAGACTTGTAGTGAAAGGACCAGAATTCAAATGGGCTCTATTTCCACTTGAAAGTGGAATTCTTAAAAAAAAAAATACTGAACTTCAAGAAAGAAATGGCCAGAACAGCAAAAAGAAAAAAAAAATAAGGATTGAGTGTCTCATCCCATCATTTCAGGATCAGCATATGGCGTGGGGTTGGTACAAGGGCAGAGGAATTTTGTTAACAGAGCCCGCATCTGGCAGGAGTGGGTGGAGATTTTGTTTGACAGCACATCTGTAGCCTTCCTCCCTTCCTCTCCTCTGTCTTCAGTGGGGTTGGAGAACCAGGCCAATGGCCTTCAGGAACTTTTCCTTGGCTAAACTTTCTGAACCCATTGTGGCTGGATCCCAAAGTCCCTGCACCACTCTCCTAAAGAGGCAGGAGCGGCTGGTGCCGCGGCTCACTAGGCTAATCCTCCGCCTGTGGCACCGGCACCCTGGGTTCTAGTCCCAGTTGGGGCACTGGATTCTGTCCTGGTTGCTCCTCTTCCAGTCCAGTTCTCTGCTGTGGCCCAGGAGTGCAATGGAGGATGGCCCAAGTGCTTGGGCCCTGCACCCCATGGGAGACCAGGAGAAGCACCTGGCTCCTGGCTTTGGATCAGCGCAGTGCGCCTGCCATAGCAGCCACTTTGGGGGTGAACCAACGGAAGGAAGACCTTTCTCTCTCTCTCTCTCTCTCTCACTATCTAACTCTGCCTGTCAAAAACAACAACAACAACAACAACAACAACAAGAGACAGGAGCCCCCCAGCAGGGCCGGCTCCATGAGCTGGGGAAGGCACGACTTCTGACGCCTGAGCTCACAGGGGACAACTTCGCCTTCTTACTCCCCGTGGCTCCTGGGTGGTTGGAAGGAATGCAGGTTTCCTGCAGAGGCCCAGGCCCCCAGAGCAAGGAAAAAGCATCGGGTCGCTTCCCCGGACGATGCTGATGGCACACTCCATTGCCTGCATGTGATGGGCGCTTCTATGCTTGGGTCACTATTTTGGCCGTCCTCCATCTTCGGCTGTCCCTTCCTCCTCCCCAGGGCTCGCTCAGTCTTCTTTGGGCCGGCATCTAGGTACTCTGGATGGAACGGAGCTCATGGGGGGAACTTCTTTCTCGCCGGGGTGGTGATGGAGGAGGGTCAGGTTGCACCCTGGATGACAGATCTTAGCTGTCCGGAATGGCCGAGCCTCTTGGAGTTCCCAGTGCCCAGTGCTGGCTCCATCTGAGAGTCCTGCCCAACACTGAGGAGCTTGGAGCCTCCTGGATCGCATAAGCTAAGCAGCGAGACAGAAACCCCGGTGGAAGACAGGCCAGGGAGCGGTGCAGCAGCTGCCGGGTGGGCATGGCCAGTCAGGGGGACCTGGAGCGCGGTGGCCCCAGGAGGCGGGTATGAAGCTCGCCGAGGCCGTTGCCCGTGGACAGCAGCTGCGTGCGTCGTGGGGTCCCTTGGCGCGGAGTCCGGGACCTCAGAGCGGTGTCCTGGCTGCCAACTCCGAGGCGAGGCACAGCGCTCAGCCCCAGGCGGGTGAGGGAAGGGTGCGCGAGCCAAGGGCGCGAAAACATCGCAACGGAGGCCCAAGGGCGAGGTCCAACGGCCCAACCCCTGCTGGCCTCGCACGCTTCGCGCCTGCTCTCGCTTGGTGGCGGGCGTTTGGCACCGAGCGGGCCCCCGCCGTAGGTGGCGACCGACCAGGTCTGCAGGGGCTCGCCCAGCACCGGCCGCCGGGGGCAGGAGCGTCTGTCACCTCTGCCTGTGAGTCGGCCAGCCCTTGTCACGAAGACCCTACCCGAAGGCAGAGAGGCGGGAGCAACCTTGATTCTCCCGGGAGAGGAGCTGGACTATGGGAAGGGGGTGGGGCAGGGGAGAGGGGCTGCTGACCACATCCCGGGCTGGCAGGCGGGTTCTCTTCACTGCTCGCTGCAAGTTTGGTTTTTAAAAAGGCGTGTGAGCCTTAGAACCCTTCCCCCGGCCTGACAGCTGGTAGTGGCCCTAAAAGGACTTCTTGTCCCAGGCGCTCAGACTCCAGAGCTCCCGAATATAACCGTTTGAGCCACGGTGTCTCCCTGTGTCATGGACGCGTCGTGAATTGATGCTTTCTATGGTCTTCGGGATACTGTGCACCAGGCACCCCTGTAGTGGGCACAGGCACTGCCTGCTGGGAGGCCGTGTTTGGCTCGGCTGCTAAGCAGACCATGGGCCACAACTGGGTCGTCAGCCCATCCCACAGGCTGTTTCTCTTCAAGCTGACCCATACAGCCAACCACCTGTCACCTGTGTAACGACAGGAGATGGCACATCCGCGGGGTGCAGGATCCACCTGGCTTAAAACCCTGGTGTCACCAAGGGCACCGATGTCTCTGGTGACAATTTTTGTTGGCTGGATTTTAGTGTCCTGGCCCAAACTGATGTTTCGCCAATATTAGCTTCTTCCGCGCACCACATGGGGTGTATCTCACGCATCTCCATACAGCTGGGTCTTTTACGTTTTCTCTCAGCGGCACTTTGCAGTAATAGCAAATTATGTAACCCATGAGCCATTTGGAACTTAGCCTGATTTTGTAAGGTCACTAAATGAAGAAGGAGATTAGTATGTTGAAGGGTTGTAAAGAAAGTTTAAAAAACCAACAGGAATCCAAAGAATATGTTGAGAGATCAGTGCAGTGTGACCTCCAAGGCCTGTGTTATTTATTATCCGGCCCTTAAGGGAGGAAGTTCGCTCTTGCTTTTATGATTTTCTGTGTGGAGTCTTGGTCAACTTTGTGCTAGTTTATCCTCTCATATTTTATGGGATTTGGAAATGTTCTTTAAGTGGTTTTAAATTTTATTGTTGAGTAGGTCATTGGTAATACACAGAAAGCACATATATATGTGTGTGTATGTATGAGGGCACTTCAAAAATTCACAGAAAAATTAAAAGAAGTTGAATTTGACACAAAAATTTTTTGAAATCCATATATGTTTTGTTCAGAATACACATTTTTTGTGAACTTTTCATCCTTTTAAAAAGTTATTTGTTTGAAAAGGAGACAAGGTGAGACAGACATCTTTTTTTTCAAGATTTATCTTATTTTATTTATTTTGAATTTATTTTATTATATATTTATTTTATTTATTTTGAAAGACAGAGTTACAGGGAGAGGTAGAGAGGCAGAGAGATTTTCCATCCACTGATTCACTCCCAAATGGCCACAATGGCCAGAGCTGCGCCAATCCGAAGCCAGGAGCCAGGAGCTTCTTCCAGGTCTCCCACATGGGTGCAGGGGCCCAAGGACTTGGGCCATTTTCTACTGTTTTCCCAGGCCATAGCAGAGAGCTGGATCAGAAGAAAAACAGCTGGGACTAGAACCAGCACCTGTATGCAATGCCAGCACTTCAGGCCAGGGCTTTAACCTGCTGTGCCACTGCCCCAGCCCCTGACAGACATCCTCTCTCTGCTGGTTCACTCTCCAAATGCTCATGGCAGCCAGAGTTGGACCATGCCAAGCCGGAAGCTCAGAATTCAATCAGGTTTCCCATGTGGGTGACAGGGATCCAAGTCCCTGCTGCCTCCGAAGATGTGCATCAACAGGAAGTTGGGCTCAAACGTGGAGCCAGGATGTGAAGCCAGGGGCTCGGATGATGAACTTTTTGAAGCTCTCTCATGCATGGATATATTTTTGGTACTCATGTATACAATACTTGTGTGCACGTGTGTGTGTACACACACATATATATATCACAAATATATATGTAGATGTATTTACGCTGGTACCTTGCTAAATTCACCTTTTATTTCTGGTAGTTGTATTCTTTTCTTGGCGTTAGGATTTTGGTGGTCACCTAGAATGAGTTAGGAAAAATTACCTTCTCCATGACCTCAAAGAGTATGCGTCACACTGATGAAATGTCTGTCTTTTATATTTGATAGAACGCACCAGTAAGACCATTTGGATCTGCAGTTTTCTTCCTGGAAAGGTTCGTTTGTCCTTTGCTGTTCTTTTAATATTTTAGATCTGTATTTGTGCCCCATTTTTATTGTTAAATTTTTTGTTTTCCTTTTTATAGCTTTGTGGTATCATTCCTATAACAATATCACTTCCACACTTGAAGAATACAATTTGGTGGTTTGTATCAGAGTCATGCATATATAAAACCATCACCAGGGCAAGATTTAGAGATTTCTATATTTAGAGATTTATGTTTTTATTTATATATTTATATGAAATATTTAGGCTATATTTATATATTTATATGAAATATTTAGGCTATATTTATATATTTATATTTTATATATTTTAATTTTATATTTAGAGATTTAATATTCAGTTACCAGCTGCTCCTCTCCAATTCCCAAGCCCCAGGCAGTCCCAATCTACTTTCTGCCTCTATGACTTTGCTTATGTGGACAATTCACATGAATGGAATCATATAACACTTAGCATAATGCTTTCAAAGTTCATCCATGTTTAGCATGCATGTTTTTATGATCAAATAATATTCCGTTACTTGCATACACCACGTTTTTTATCCATTCATCAGCTGATGGGCAAGTGGGTTCTTTCCACTTTTTGGCCCTTCTGAATAATGCCACACTCAGGTGTGAGTTTTGATATGGATAGACTTTCAGTTCTCTTGGGGATGTGCCTTAAGCTGGGTCGTATGGTAGCTTTGTATTTAAGAGTTTGAGGAACTAAAAGACTGCTTTCCTAAGTTGCTGTACCATTTTGCATTCCCACCAACAATGCTGAAGGTTCTAATTTCTGCATGTTCTCACCAACACTTGCTATTATTTGGCTTTTAAAAAATATTTATTTATCTGAAAGGCAGAGTTACAAAGAGAGAAGGAAAGACAGAGCTTCTGTTGGTTCACTCCCCAAATGGCCACAACAACCAGGGATGGGCCAGGTTGACACCAAGAGCCAAGAGATTCATCTGGGTCTCCCATGGGGTGTCAGGGGCCGAGGACTAGGGTCACCATCTGCTGCCTTCCAAGGCGCATTAGCAGGGAGCTGGATTGGAGGTGGAGCAACTGGGACTCAAACTGGTACCCTTATGGAATGCCAGCATTGCAGGCAACAGTTTAACCCACTAAGCTACAATGTGGTCCCTATTTGGCTTTTGATTCTAGCCATCATAGTGAGGGTGAAATAGTATATCATTCTGGTTTTTATTTGCATTTCCCTGATGATTAATGCTGCCCAATATCTTTTCGTGTGCAAATTGGCCATTTGTATGTCTTTGGAGAAATACTGATTCAAATCTTTTGTCTATTTAAAAAGGGTTTGCTTATTTATTTGAAATGCACAGTGACCAAGAGAGGGAGGCAGATCTTCCATCTACTGGTTCACTCTCCAAATGCCCACGACAGCCAGGGCTGGGCCAGGCCAAAGCCAGAAGAGAGGAACTCCATCAGGGTCTCCCATATGGGTATCAGGGGCCCAAACACTTGGTCCATCCTCTTCTGCTTTTCCCAGGCCATGAACAGGGAGCTGGATCAGAAGTGAAGCAGCCAGGACTCGAACTGGTGTCCATATGGGATGCCTGCATCACACCCACTGTGCCACAATGCCAGCCCCACCTTTCAATTTCTTTATGATAGCCTTTGAAGTTAGAAAGTTTTTCATTCTGATACAGTCTGTCTATTTTTTCTTTTGTTTGTGCTTTGTTGTCATACCTGAGAATATTTTTCCCACTCCAAAGTCATGATGGTTTACTCTTACATTTTCTTCTACGAGTTTTACAGTTTTAACTCTCACATTTAGATCATTGATCTACTTTGAATGAATTTTTATAAATGGTGCAAGATACGAGCCAAACTTCATTCTTTTTCCTGTGACTGTTAGTTGTCCCAGAACCATTTGTTGAAAAGATTTTTCCCCATTGAACAGTCTTAGCACTCTTACCAAAATCCAGGGCCATGTGTTTGGCATTGCTATTAAGATGCTGCTTGAGACTCTTAATAGCAAACTTGCATCCCATATGGAAGTGCCTGGGTTCAAATCCTTGCTCCACTCCTATTCCAGCTTCCTGCTTATGTGCACCCTGGGAGGCAGCAGGTGATGGCTCAAGTTCTTGGGGCCCTGGCACCCATGGGGGAGGCCTGGATTGATTTCTGGGCGCCCATTGTTGGCCTGGCCCAGCTCTGTCTGTTCTGAGCATTTGGGAAGTAAACCAGTGGGTAGGATCTCTCTATCTTTCCTGCGCTCTTTGTCTTCCCGTGGGGATTTGAATACAGCCTGGGTCGCGTGGTTTCAGCCTGAAGAATTACTGCTAGTGTTTCTCGTAAGGCAGGTCTGCTTTCAACAACTCATCTCGGGGTTGTTTTTTTTTTTTTAGAAAACGTGGCAGGTCTTTAACTTAATTTATTTCAAAGGTGGGGAAAGAGAGAGGGAGGGAATGAGAAGGGGAAGGAGAGAGGGAGAGAGGGAGAGGGAGAGAGAGAAACACTTCTCTCACTGGTTCACTCTCCAGAAGTCCGCAATAGCCGAGGCTAGGCTGGGGCTGAAGCCGGGAGCCGGGAACTCAATCCAGGTCTTCCCTGTGGGTGGCAGCGATCCAAGTACTTGAGCCATCACTACTGATGTGCAGGATCTGCATTTGCAGGAACCTGGAGTCTGGAGCTGAAACTGGGAGTCAAATTCAAGTACTCAGACGTGGAACATGGGCACGGGCTAAATCCCACTGCCAAGCTAAATGCCCACTGCTGCCTTTATTGCTGAAATAAAGCTTTACTGCATTATAGATGTAGCATAAGGTATATACAGTTAGGACTACTGCTTGGTTGATGGGTTCTTTCGTGCTTTGAGCATTTTGAATACATTATCCTAAACGTTTCGTGACCTGCATTGCGTCTGTTGAGATGTCAGCTGTAGATCTTAGGGCAGTTTTCCTGGTAAATGCACCATTCTTCTCTTACTTTCCAAATGTGCTCATGTCTTTGATTTTTGGCTTTTTTTTTTTAAACTATGATGCCTCTGTGGATCCCTTTGAACTTAATCCTGAATGGATTTCATTGAGCTTTCTGTATGTATTGGTTTTCAACATATTTGGAGAGATTTTTGTTTCTTTTTTTTAAAGATTTATTTATTTATTTATTTATTTGAAAGGCAGATTTACAGAGAGGCAGAGAGGTCTTCCATCCGCTGGTTCACTCCCCAAATGGCTGCAATGGCCAGAGCTGCGCCAATCCAAAGCCAGGAGACAGGAGCTTCCTCTGGGTACCCCACAAAGGTGCAAGGACCTGAGCCATATTCCACTGCTTTCCCAGGCCATAGCAGAGAACTGGATTGGAAGTGGAGCAGCTGGGACTAGAACTGGTACCCATATGGGATACTGGCACCCCAGGCAGTGGCCTCACCTGCTATACCACAGCGCCAGCCTGGAAAGTTTTTAGCCTTTATAATTTTTTAAAATTCTTGTTCTTTTATCTCTCCTTTCTCAGTACTATCATTACGTGTGTATGCCTGGGGCTTGGGACCCAGTACAAGCAGATCCAGATTCCAACAGGGCAGAGAAGAACTCGGAGCCATTTGTCCATTTGTATCTCCTTTACTCACAGTGGTGGTGAGAAAATCACAAGGGACAGCCACTTGCCCCCAACTGCGGTGAGCCCACAGGAGATAGCCACCTTTGTGTCCAGACACACACACAGACACCGACACACAGCCGCACAGCCACATCTAGCCATGCCGCCCAGCTGCTTATGTGGGTTTATAGACAGTAGTGGCCCAGAGCCAAACCATTACATAACAGATGGCGGGCAGCCTGCCAGGCAGATGGACCTGCCGGTTACCATGACACCAGTTACCATAGAGATACGGAGACAAAAGGCAGGGAACGTGATAACTTCACCTTCTCAAGTTCATCTCCTCGACAGTGTGTATGGTCTCTCACATGTCTCCAAGGCTCTGTTTATCTCCCTCGTAAACTTCACTGTTTGTTCTTTGGCATTCATAATCTCAATTGATCTATCCTCAAATTTGCTTGTTCCTTCTCCCAGTTCAAGTCTACTATTGAGAACGTGTAGTCAATTTTTTATTTCATTAAGTGTGCTTTTCAACTCCAGAATTTCATTTTGTCCTTTTTGAAGTTCCTGTTTCTGCTGATAATTTCTATTTGATGCAACACTGCCAGTACCTGTTCCCTTACATTTTAACCATGGTGACTTTTAGCTCTGTGAACATACTAGTAATTGCTACTTTGAAGTATTGTTTCCCCTGATGAATCGGACTTACAGTCACTGTCACAGGCAGTATCTTTTGTTCCTCTTCTTTTCCCAGTGTGTGACTCATATCTCCCGTGTTTCTTTGCATACCTTGTATTTTCACAAATATTTATGTTGGAAAACTGAACATACCAGTTGACGCTGAAGAGCCAAAATGACTCCATTTTAAAACAAAACAAAACAAAAAAGCAGCCTCCATTTCCCATAGCAGACCTGGGTCCTTGTAAAAGCAGGCATTCAGGCATTCCGGAGATATCAAAGCTTACCAGGGACAGCCAGCTCTGTAGACCAAGGACAGCACAACAGAGATTACTAAACAAAGTAACTCCCTGCGCCCAGAGCTTCCGTGCTGTAAGCCCCCCTGTAACTCAACTCCCTGCACCCAGAGCTTCTGTGCTGTATGTAACTTTTTTCCTGCTGATGTAGCCATTTTTCCTTTAAAAACTCTCCCAAAGATGGGGCCTCACTCCTGCCTCTGCTGGGCTGGCTGGTTGGATGGGGTCCCTGTCGCGGCTTGTACTCCCGAATAAACCTTGCTTTTGCAGTTCGGTGTGATAGATTCTCTGGGGGTCTCTGCGGGGATCTAAGGATCTGGGCACAACAACATATTGTAGCCACTGCAGGTATTTGATCCCTCCCATTCCTGAGAGGCTTGTTATTGTTATTGTTATTATCTGCTCTGTGACGGACTGGATTGTTTAGCTAAATCTGTTTTCTTTCCATTACCGTGAAGGCTCTGCTGTTCCTGCTCCGGGAGACAGGGCTCTGGGTGCTCCACAGTCACCCTGTGTGGGACGGTGGTGGTTTGGTGGCGCTCTCTTCTCTTTCCCTAACACATTCAGCCGTTAAACTCCAAAGCCATCTATTTCTGTGGGATTAGGTGTAAAAATGGCTACAGTTTACATCAGTCAGTGAGTAGGGGGAACACAGAACAAAATACCAGAGTGGAGGGCTTAACTAACAGAAAGTTGTTTTCTCACAGCTTTGGAGACTGAAACTCAATATCAAGTTGCGGGCAGGGTTGATTTCCCGTGAGCTCTCTCCTTGGATTGGGAGTGGCTGCCTTCTCGCCATATCCGCATACGGAGGTCATACGAGGTCATATTGCTGTCCGTGTCCCCAGGCTTCCGTCTGGAACCCTAAGGTAGGTGGAATTGTTTTGATCCACTGGAAGCTCTCCCTTTAATTCTCTCCTCCCCCCCGCCCTTCACTCTGACTGCAGCTGGGGTCCCCATCTCATGACCTTTCTCTTTTTAACTTTTTAAAAAATCTTTTGAAGAATTTCTTTTACACCTATCATCACACAGCATGTTTTAAACGCAGATCTATAACTCTCTAATAAGGTAAAGACAAAGTCTGCCTTATTAGAAACAAGACACTGCACCACGTAAGCCTTCAAACGTTATTGTACTTTAAGTGCAGGCTGCACAGCAAGAGCCAGCCGCAGTGCCGCGGCAGGGAGGGGCCCCGTGGGCCGGTACAAGGCCATGATTCGCGAAGCCTACAGATGTCAGCCCACCCACCGAGTTGTGGGCTGGGCTGGTGATCCGCTGGGTGTCGGGATTGCTTCTGGTAGCCAGTGGAAGGGATGAATGAAGATAATCTCTTGTATGTGGAACCTTCCCCAACCCAGTAAGAATTTCAGGGCTCTCAGTCCCTTACAGTGGTACAAATCCTGCATCTGGCCTAGCCTGGCCTGGCTTGGTGTCTCAGTCCACGTGCATGGTCAGGCCGAGTGGGGCAGGGAGCTCTGCGGAGTGGACCCTTGTTGCTGTGGATTCGTTGAGAGGAGGAGTGCGATGGGGGCAAGAGGTGTGGAGTCACCACACAGACCCCGGGAGTCACGTGAAAGCGCGCCAGAGGCGAGGGGCATGCAGTTGGTACAGCAGCTTAAATAGCTGAGGCAGCCAATCCGGTCAAGGGGCGGTCTTTGCCCTAACCAATCACAGCCTGTTGCCAGGCAGGCTCCGTTGCCAGGTGGTTTCCAAAGCCATCCAATCACAGCCCGTTGCCAGGCAGGCTCCGTTGCCAGGTGGTTTCCACAGCCATCCAATCACAGCCCGTTGCCAGGCAGGCTCCGTTGCCAGGTGGTTTCCACAGCCATCCAATCACAGCCCGTTGCCAGGCAGGCTCCATTGCCAGGTGGTTTCCACAGCCATCCAATCACAGCCTGTTGCCAGGCAGGCTCCGTTGCCAGGTGGTTTCCACAGCCATCCAATCACAGCCCGTTGCCAGGCAGGCTCCATTGCCGGGTGGTTTCCCAGGGGGTGTCGGAAGCCATTCCTAGTAACTGACGCTCTCTTGTCAGCGGCCATCTTGGCATGGCCTTCTCATTCCACCACGGACCCTCAGAGACAAGGGCCTTGTATCCAACTGCTGCTTTCTCGTAGCTGCTGGATGTACTTGTGTGCGACCCCCCTCCCGCCCCCGGCTCAGCGCCGGCTGCCCGCAGAGGGAAAGCCCGGGACCCCTCTGGCCGTCCCCAGGGAAGCCGCTGGACCTGCCTGCGGCGCTGACGCAGCTGCGGGAGCCCCGTTTCCCACACTCTGGCAGACACGGTGCATGTCGGACGGCTCGCTTTTGCCTTTTTGATTGGTAAGCAAAAAACAAAAACAAAAACAAAAAACTCTCAATATAAATGCTTAATTAATTTGAATGAATTGGATTCTCCATTAACCTTCATTCATGACACACTCTCATGACTGTGTTTTTGACTCATTGATTATTTATAATTTATCGACTCGTTGATAATTCATAATAATTAATAATAATTATCCACGAACCCACCACCCAATACAAATATCTGACCCTGACCTTTGTTTAGAAGCCTTTTAATTTTGTTCTCTATAAACTTTGTTTATGTTTGTTCTCTATAAACTTTATTTGAGAAACATTTCCCCAGATTCCTTTTTTTTTTTTTTAAGATTTATTTGAGGCCGGCGCCGCGGCTCAATAGGCTAATCCTCCGCCTAGCGGCGCCGGCACACCGGGTTCTAGTCCCGGTCGGGGCACCGGATTCTGTCCCGGTTGCCCCTCTTCCAGGCCAGCTCTCTGCTGTGGCCCGGGAGTGCAGTGGAGGATGGCCCAAGGGCTTGGGCCCTGCACCCGCATGGGAGACCAGGATAAGTACCTGGCTCCTGGCTCCTGCCATCGGATCAGTGCGGTGCGCCGGACGCAGCGGCCATTGGAGGGTGAACCAACGGCAAAGGAAGACCTTTCTCACTGTCTCTCTCTCTCACTGTCCACTCTGCCTGTCAAAAAAAAAAAAAAAAAAGAGATAGAGAGAGATTTATTTATTTGAAAGGCAGAGTTACAGATAGAGAGTGAGATCTTCCTTCTGCTGGTTCACTCCCCAAATGACATAAATGGCTGGAGCTGGACCAGGCCAAAGCCAGGAGCCAGGAGCTTCTTTCCAGGTCTCCCATGCAGGTGCAGGAGGCCATCCCTCACTGCTTTCTCAGGTGCATTAGCAGGTAGCTGGATCAGAAGTGGAGTAGCAGGGATTTGAACCAGTACCTATATTGGATGCAGCTGGCAGCTTTACCTGCTATGACACAGCGTGGGCCCCTCATTTTTCTTGTTGTTGTTGTTGTTTTTTTGTTTAAATTTACTTATTTGGAAGGCAGGATTACAAAGAGAGAAAAAGAGAAAGAAGTAGCCCTTCTTTATTTGTGTTACCCAGCTTTTGAGAGGATATCCAATTAATGATTGACAAGGCCAAAGTCAAGGAGATTCCCCCCCTGAGTTTTCTTCTAGCAGTTTTGTAGTTTCAGGCCACATATTTAGGTCTTTAATCCATTTTTGAGCCAATTTTGGGGTGTAGATAACATACAGGTCTAAATTAACCCTTTTGCACATAGATATCCAGTTTGGCAAAGCCATTTATTGAAGAGACGATCCTTTCCCTGTTGTACCATCTTGATTGGGCTTTTCAAAAATTTACTGCCGGTATATACTTGGTTTATTTCTGGGGTCCCTGTTCTGTTCTGTTGGTCTGTATGAGTCCATTTTCATGCCAGAACCAATACTTTTGACTGCCACAGCTTTGTAACATAACTCAAAATTAGGAAGTGTGGTGTCTCCAGGCTTGTTTTTTCTTTCTCATGGTTGTTTAGCTATTAGAGGTCTTTTGTGGTTCTGTATGAATTTTAGAATCTTTCTCTATTTCTGTGAAAAATACCATTGCAATTTGATAGTGATTTCATTGAATGTGTATATCACTGTGGGTAGTATGAACATTTTAGCAATATCAATTCTTCCAGACTACAAACATGGAATATATTTTCGTTTATTTTCATCTTCTTGAATTTCTCTTATTAATGTATCATAGTTTCAGTGTGTAGATGTTTTGCTTCCTTGGTTAAATTCATTCCTAAATGCTTTATTCTTAATGCTATTATATGATTTCTTCTTCAGATAGGTTGCTATTTGAAATGTATATAGAAATGCAGTTGATTTTTCAGTGTATTTTGTATCCTGTAACTTTACTGAATCCATACGTTAGTGCTTGTATGGAATCTTTAGAATTTCCTACATGTGGATTCATGTCAGTTGCGAGGAGAAGTAATTTTACCTCCTCCTTTTCTGACTGCTGTGCCTGCAGCTTCTTTCTCTCATCAGGTTGCTCTTGCCGGTATTTCCAGCACTGCGCAGGAACCACAAGAGCATGCTTCATCCTGGTGGACCCCAGTCCTAGAGCAAAATATTTCTATTTTCTCTCATTGCTTATATTAGCAGTGAGTCTTTCAGAAGTGGACTTTATCATGTTGAGGAAGTTAGCTTCTGTTTTGTTGAGAGTTTTTATTTTTACCATGAAGTGATGTTGATCTTTGTCAAATGCATTTTGGTATCTATTGAGATGATCATCAATTCTTTTAATATGGTGTATCAAATTGATTATTTTCAGTATGTTACACTAGCCTTGCGTCCGTGGGATAACTCCCATTTTGTAACAATATATAATATTTTTGATGATGAATTAGTTTGCCAATATTTTATTCCTCAGTATTTTTTTAAAGATTTATTTTATTTATTTGAAAGAGTTTCAGAGAGAGGTAGTAAGAGAGAGGTTTTCCATCTACTGGTTCACTCCCCAGATGGCCACAACAGCCAGAGCTGCGCCTATCCGAAGCCAGGAGCCAGGAGCTTCTTCCTGGTCTCCCGCGTGGGTGCAGGGGCCCAAGGACTTAAGCCATCTTCTACTGCTATCCAAGGCCACAACAGAGAGCTGGATTGAAAGAGGAGCAGCTGGGACTAGAACCAACGCCCATATGGGATGCCAGCACTTCAGGCCAGGGCTTTAACCCGCTGCACTACAGCGCCACCCCCCTCCCCCCATCAGTATTTTTTGCTTCTGTAGTCATTAGACATATTGGCCTGTAGTTTTATTTTCTTGTGATGTCTTTATTTGGCTCTCATCTCAGACTGATGCTAGCCTCATAGACAGAGTTTGGAGATAATCCCTCATATTTTTGGAAAAGTTTAACAAGGATTGGTGTTAATTTTTTCTAGTCAGGTAGAATTCATGCTGAAGCCATCTGGTCCTAGGCTTATCTTTGTTGAGAAGTTTTTGATTACTGCTGTGATCTCTTTATTTATTATTGGTCTGTTCTGGCTTCTATTTTTTTTTTCATATCAATTAGACAATTTTTACTAAATGAGAAAGTACATTTAAAATGTGTTTTAAAAAATAGAATTAGAGGCCGGCGCTGCAGCTCAATAGGCTAATCCTCTGCCTGCGGCGCCGGCACACTGGGTTCAAGTCCCAGTCGGGGCACTGGATTCTGTCCAGGTTGCCCCTCTTCCAGTCCAGCTCTCTGCTCTGGCCTGGGAGTGCAGTGGAGGATGGCCCAAGTGCTTGGGCCCTGCACCCCATGGGAGACCAGGCTCCTGGCTTCGGATCAGTGCAGTGCACCGGCCACAGCGGCCATTGTTGGGTTAATCAACGGTAAAGGAAGACCTTTCTCCCTGTCTCTCTCTCACTGTCCACTCTGCCTGTCAAAAAAAAAAAATAGAATTAGAAAAAAAGGACATATGCAGTTTAAGGAACCTTTGCACTGTGCCGAAAATCAAACATTTCTTGTAGTAATACAGTGTGCCAACTCATAAACTGTAAGTTAGCAGAATTCTCAATTTAACATTTTCGAAGACAATATTAAGGTCAAGAATTTCGCATCTATGGTAGCACATATAGAAGGGCATTATAAATGTGATGTCCATCCCTACGAAGCTTACAAATTTGACAATGCTCAATAAAACCACATCCAATAGTTTCGCATCCAAACAATCACAATTCTATTTCTTTTGATTCAGTCTTGGCAGGTTGTAATTTTATAGAAATTTAATCACTGGGGCCAGTTTTGTGGTATAGTGGGCAAGGCGACCTGTGATGCCAGCATCCCACATGGGCTCTGGTTCGTGTCCTGGCCATTCCACTTCTGATCCAGCTCCCTGCTAATGGCCTGGGGAAAGCAGTGGAAAATGGCCCAAGTGTTTGGGCCCCTGCTACCCATGTGGGAGACCTGGATGAAGCTCCTGGCTCCTGACTTCAGCCTGGCCCAGAGCTGCTGTTGCAGCCATCTTGGGGTGTGAACCAGATGATGGAAGATCTCTTATTCTCTCTCTCCCCCTTTTTCTCTGTAACTCTTTCAAAATAAATAAAATAAATCTTTTAAAAAAATATATTCATTATTTTTATGTTATCCAATCTTTTGCCATATAATTGTTTATAATAGTCCCCTATGAACCTTTCCACTTCTGAAGCAAGCTTTTCAATGTCTCTTCTTTCATTTTTTATCTTATTTAAGTCTTTTTTCTTTTTTATTTGTTTGTGTGGCTAAGGACCTATATTCTCAAAACTCAACTCCATGTGTGCTAATTATTTTCCTATTTTTTTCTGTTCTCTCTTTATTTATGTTGACATTTTATTTCCTGCCTTCCACTGGATTTAGTTTTTTCTTCTTCTAGTTCCCTGAGGTGTAAACTTAGGTTGCTTATTTGAGATCTTTATTTCAATATAGGCGTCCCATACGTTTTGGTAGTATTTATTTTTTATTTCATCCAGTGAGAGATTTTTTTCACTTCCATTTTGATCACCTCTTTTACCTAGTGGCTGCTCATGTGCAAATTAGTTTACATATGTTTGTGAATTTCTTGCTCTTATTGGTTTCCAGTTTCATTTCATTGTGGTCAGAAGAGAAACTTGGAATGACATTAATCTTCTTAAATTATTTTATGATCTAGCACATGGTCTGTCCTGGATAATGGTCTGTGTGTACTTGAGAAGAATGTGTAAAGAATTATACTGGTGAAAATTTGCATTATATTTAAGTCTATTAGGTATACAATGTTGTCCAAGTCCATTATTTATTGATTTTTCAATCTGGATTTTCTGTTATTTAAAGTGAGCTGTTGAAGTATTCTATTATTGTATTGCTATCAATTTCTTCAGTAAAGTAGATCAATAATTGTCTTATATACTTGGGTGCTCTGAGGTTGGATATAATATATATATATATTATGTATCATTGTTATATATCATGTTGTAAAAATGTAATATAATGATCTTTGTCTCTGGAGACAGTTTTTGATTTAAAATCTATTTTGTCTGATATTGGTATAGCCAACCCTGCTCTCTCTTGGTTTCTGTTTGCATGGAATATAATTTTCCATTCCCTTACTTTTGGTTTATGTGTATCTTCTCAGGTGAAGTGAGTCTCTTGTAGGTAGCATATGCTTTGGTCTTGTGTTTGCTCCATTCAACCATTCTGTTTCTTGCAATTAGAGAATTTAATATATTTACACTTGAGGTAATTATTAAGTACAGATTTACTACTGGCACCTTCATGTTTTCTAGTTGTTTTATAGATCCTTTCTCCCATCTTACAGTTTTCCTTTGTGATTGATTTTTCTAATAGTCTGTTTTGATTCTTTGCTTTTTATTTTGGTGTAGGTGTAGGTTTTTGCTTTGCAGTTATCTGGCTTAGCAGAAAAACACAGTGACAACAGGCTACTTTAAACTAACAACAGCTCAACTTTGTATAAAAAGAAAATTCTGCTTTAAGTCTCCCCATTTTGAATTTTTGATGTAGCAATTTATATTTTTTAAGGATTTGTCTATTTAATCTAAAAAGCAGAGTTACAGAGAGAGAGAGAGAGAGAGAGAGAGGGAGAGAAGCTGAAAGATCTCCATCCCCTGGTTCACTCCCCACGTGGCTACGACAGCCAGAGCTGGGCCAATCCAAAGCCGGAAGCCAGGAGTGTCGGGGAACGGGACAGCCTGGCCAGCTGTGCCGCTCCCGACAAGAAGTTTAGTGCTGGGCTTTTTCCACCCTGCCCCGTTGCTAATTGCAAGATCCTGTTTTGACTTTAAGCATCCTGTTATTGCATGTTTCCCACACTTAGTTGGTAACATGTTTTCCGTGAATGATATATATATAAATAGGTGGACGGTGGGCGGGGGGAGTGAATGAACGCTGGTAAAAGACGGAGGAATGAATGAACGCTGGTAAAAGACGGAGGAGTGAATGAACGCTGGTAAAAGACGGAGGAATGAATGAACGCTGGTAAAAGACGGAGGAATGAATGAACGCTGGAAAAAGACGGAGGAATGAATGAACGCCGGTAACAGGCGGAGTTGTGAATGAACGCCGGAAACAGACGGAGTTATGAATGAACGCCGGTAACAGGCGGGAGCTGTGAATGAATGCGAGTAGTAAGCGGGAGTGGTGAATGAAGGAGTTGTGAATGAATGTCGGTAACAGGGCGGGCGTTCGCGACATGTAACGCGAGTCTGCTGAAAAATAAAGTGGAAGCTGAAAAGCCGATAAACGCGTCTGGTGTCTCCGAGGTCTCGCCGGCGTTAACCTATCCGGAAGGTGTACGCCTGCACAGGAGCTTCTTCTGAGTTTCCCATGTGGCTTCAGAGACCGAAGCACTTGAGCCATTCCCTGCTGCTTTCCCAGGCCATGAGCAGGGAGCTGGGTTGGAAGTGGAGCAGCCGAGACTCAAACCAGCACCCACAGGGGATGCCAAAGTCACAGGTGGAGGCCTACCACGCCATAGCACCCGCCACAACAGTTTACAATTTTATGTTGCATATCTTTTAATTCTTTTAGTAAGTGTTGATAGTTTGTCTTTTCATCTTCATACTAAAGATATGTAGCTTATACACCATGATTACAGTACCATTCAGAGTATTCTGAATTTACTGTTTAATCCCTATAGCCAGCGAGCTTTAAACATTCAGATTGTTTGCATGTTACTAATTAGAATACTTTCAGAGTGAACTCCTTTTTCGCATTTCTTGTAAGATGGGTCTGGAGGTGATGAACTCTCTCCACTTTTGTCTGTCTGGGAAAGCCTTATCCTGCCCCTCATTTCTGAAGGATGGCTGTACTTGGTACAGTATTCTCCAATGATAGTTTTTTCCTTCAGCAATTTAAATATTCCATCCTGCTTTTCCCTGGCCCGTAAGGTTTCTGCTGAGAAGCCTGTAGGCTGTTTCTAGGCTTATGAGTACTTCCTTAGATGTCACCTGCTGCTTCTCCCTGTTGCTTTCAGGATCCTGTCTTTATATGTGACTTTTGACAGTTTGATTAGCGTAAGTCTTGGGGTAGTCTCATCAGGATTGAGTCTCATTGGTGACAGTTGATCTTGTACGTGGGTGCCTATCTCCAGATTTGGAAAGTTTTATGCTTTAAATAAGTTTTCTACCCTTTGTGTTTCTCTCTTCCCTCTTGAACTTCAATAAACTCTAAATTTGCTCTTTAGATGTTGTTCCACAGATGGCATAAGCTTTCTCCATCACTTTTCATGCTTTGCTTTTTATTCCCAATGGAATCTGTGGCTTGGAACAGCCTGGTGATCTCACTGACTTTTATGCAGTCAGTGTGCTTTATTAAACTTTTCATTTCATGCATTGTTTCTCAGGTCCAAAATGTGTTCAACATTTCTGTCACAACCTCTATGTTAAATATTTCTGCTTACATTTCTGAATTATTCCCTAAGTTTGCTGAACTTCCTTAAACTAGCTGTTTTTGAATTCTTGGTTGGGCAGATCACACATCTGCATCTCTTTGGGGTCAATCACTGGCACCTCTTTTGCTCATTTGGTGATGCCATGTTTCTCTGACTGTTCTTTTTTTTTTTTTTTAAGATTTATTTGATTTATTTGAAAGACAGAGTTACAGAGAGAAGTAGAGACAGAGAGAGAGGTCTTCCACCCACGGTTCACTACCCAGAGGGCCATAACAGCTGGAGCTGCACTGATCCGAAGCCAGGAGCCAGGAGCTTCTTCCTGGTCTCCCATGCGGGCGCAGGGGCCCAAGGACTTGGGCCATCTGCTACTGCTTTCCCTGGCCATAGCAGAGAGCTGGATCAGAAGTGGAGCAGCCGGGACTAGAACTGGCGCCCATATGGGATGCTGGCACTTCAGGCCAGGGCTTTAACCTGCTGCACCACAGCACCAGCGCCTCTCTGATTGTTCTTGATCCTAGTGGTCATGCATCAGTGTCTCTGTACTGACAACGCTGATATTCACACTGATCTTTGCATTCTGGCTTTTTCAGAGAAGATTGTCTGTTGTGATTCCCTAAACCCAGGCTTCAGACCAGTTAGTGGCTAGGTACCAGGATGTGATTGCCCACTTCAGGGCAGTGCCTCTGTTGCCAAGCACGCAAGTTAGCTTCAACTAGGTCTCTGTAAAGGTTCCTGTGGCTCACTGGTTGGGTGCCTTAGTGGCCATACTTGAGTTGGTGGTCATAGTGAGCTATAACTGAGGTAAGGGTTGTTTCAGGTCCACAGCCAAGACAGTTCTCAGGCCCGCCTCCAGTGTCACAGACAGCTGTGTCTCCCAGCGGATTTGGAGTGAACAGGCCTTTTTCAGACTGGGTTTTCGAAGGACTAGAGACCATTTATAGGGCTATTGCATTGATTCACAATGTAACGAGGGTCAGGCTGTGTGCCTAGGGGTTCTACTGGGTTTCTAGGTGGGTAGTACTGCTATCAGCCAATAGACAAATGGGGCCAGAGCCAAGTTTCAGGAGTGCTTGACGAAATACTGGGGGCAGAGGTTGGCAAGCCTACCAAGGAGACTCAGCAGGCCATGTCTCCTGGCAGGAACCTGGCTGGGTAGAATTGATGCAGGACCACAGCCAGCAGGAACTGAAACAGCTCCGGTGATAATACAGGATCTGTTGTGGAACCAGTATTGGCAAATCCAAACTGAGGGCAGCAGTGTCCATTTGGTCTTGGGTGTTAAGACCTCTGTTTCCTAGTTGGTTTTCTCTTTGTATGTTTTATTCATTATCGAAAGTGCAGTATTGAAATTTTGTATTATTGTTGGAGGATTTTTTTCTCCTTTGAGTCCTGCCAATGTTTCCTCTATATATTTTTGTTCTCTTATGTTGAGCTTACATATATTTATTTATTTTTTCTATTTGTAGTAATTTGTCCCTTGTATCAGTTTATAACTTCCTTCTTTGTATTTTGTGATAGTTGTTGACTTAAAGTCTATTTTGTCTGCTATAAGTGTAGCTATCTCTTGGTTGCCACTCGCATGAAATATTTTTCCATCCGTTCATTTTCAGATTATGTGTGTCTTTAAATCTAAAATGAGTTTCTTGGCCGGCGCTGTGGCATACTTGGCTAATCCTCCGCCTGCAGCACCTGCACCCCCTGCACCCCAGGTTCTAGTCCTGGTTAGGGTGCCAGATTCTGTCCCAGTTGCTCCTCTTCCAGCCAGCTCTCTGCTGTAGCCTGGGAAGGCAGTGGAGGATGGCCCACGTGCATGGGCCCTGCACCTGCATGGGAGACCAGGAGGAGGCACCTGGCTCCTGGCTTCGGATCGACGCAGCGCCAGCCACAGTGCACTGGCCGTGGTGGCCATTTGGGGGGTGAACCAATGAAAAAGGAAAACCTTTCTCTCTCTATCTCTCTCTTTCACTGTCTAACTCTGCCTGTCAAAATAAATAGATAGATAGATACATAGATAGATAGATAAAATGAGTTTCTCTCCGACAGCATATAGTTGGGTAATTTTTGATTCATTTAACTACTTTTGATTAGGGAGTTTAACATATGAACATTTGAAGTGATTATTGATAAGAAAGGATTCATTATTATTTTGTTCATTGTTTTGTTAGCTTGTTACCTTAGTTTCTGAAGGATTTATTAATTCTTATTTTTTGTCCTCTAACCTGCTCTCATATTCTTACTTGTAACCCCCCAAGTTTTAACTATGATATAGTCATTTGTCATTCATATTTTATTATAAATTCCCTTGAAGGAAGCATGTCTTTTGAGCCATGTCACTTGGCTCTAGTGTAATGTCTAGGATAGAATCTACTCAGCGAAATATTCTCGCAACCTGAGTGAGGTGCTTGTGTTTCTTCCCCACCGGCTTCCGTGGCTCATCCCGATGGTAGATTGCCATAGGGAAGATCATCCTCGGAGGAGTTCGGTCTGGTGGAGATACATAAGGGCTCCAGATCTGTGGGAAGTTGTAAGGGGAAGGGGAAAGCCAGGTTGCTTTTCCAGCTAGAACTTACTGAGGAATTTTATTGAAAAGAGTATTTTTTCTGATTGTTGTAAAGCATGAAAACACTTCTATATAATATGCACCATATAATATAGCTATGTAATATGCACTATACGATATGCACTATATGATATGCACTATATAACACGCACTATATAATATGCACTATATGGTGTGCACTATATAACATGCACTATATAACATGCAGAAATTGCCAACAATTACAAGACAGCCATGACTTTTTCTTCCTTTGTTCCTCTAGGCCCAGCTGGATGTGTGCCATCCTCTCTAGTTGAGGCGACAGTGTGAGGAAATGATTTCCCTAAGTCTCAACTAAAAAGAAAGGCATTAATAAAGCATTTAATTTTTTTTATTTGACAGGTAGAGTTACAGACAGTGAGAGAGAGAGACAGAGAGAAAGGTCTTCCTTCTGTTGGTTCACTCCCCAAATGGCCGCCACAGCCGGAGCTACACCGATCTGAAGCCAGGAGCCAGGTGCTTCCTCCTGGTCTCCCATGCGGGTGCAGGGCCCAAGCACTTGGCCCATCCTCCACTGAACTCCTGGGCCACAGCAGAGAGCTGGACTGGAAGAGGAGCAACCGAGACTAGAACCGGTGCCCTTGTGGGATGCCGGCACCGCAGGCAGAGGATTAATCAAGTAAGCCACAGCGCCGGCCCCACATTTAAATTTTTTTAAAGACAAAAATTTCCGAGTATGTTTTCCTGTGCATAGCCAGGTGGGAGAAGAGCCCGGAGGGGAGAACAAGACATCCCTTCCTGTGAACCTCACTTCTTGTGAGACCGCTGTCCCTTACACCCAAAAAAGAGAGTTCAGGTGTCAGCATGTGCAGTTACAAAGTGCAGCTGTGCCACATGTATTTGGTGAAATACAGAACCCAAAAAGGTAAGTTGTCTACCTCAATGTATCACTATTCATATAAGTCAGTTCCTTCCTCCACAGCTGAGAAAAACAGCAAAGAGGATCACTGAACAAGAGCAAGCAGATATAGACCCTACAGATCTTTCACTTAGAGTTGCTTAGGTATTGTTTATTTCACTATAAGAAAGTAAATAGATCAAACACCAAGCACTTGGCTTGCTTTCTCTCTCCATCTCTCTCTCCCCCTCCTTCTCTCCCTTCCTCACCAAAGCTGAGCAAAACATATAACCAAAGAGGACTGATGAACAAGAACAGGGATGTTTACATCCTAGCTAGATCCTAGGTGTCTTTGCAAATATTAAATATTATTTCTTTCACTGTAGGAAAGTGAATAGGTCAGGCACCTCTCTCTCATATATATATATATATATATATATACACACACATACATACACACACACACACACACACACACACATATATATATATACATGCATTTACTATATATATTTTTTATTTTTATTTTTTGACAGGCAAAGTGGACAGTGAGAGAGAGAGAGACAGAGAGGAAAGTCTTCCTTTGCCGTTGGTTCACCCTCCAATGGCCGCTGCGGCAGGCACACCGCGCTGATCCGAAGTCAGGAGCCAGGTACTTCTCCTGGTCTCCCATGGGGTGCGGGGCCCAAGTACTTGGGCCATCCTCCACTGCACTCCCGGGCCACAGCAGAGAGCTGGCCTGGAAGAGGAGCAACTGGGACAGAATCCGGCGCCCCGACCGGGACTAGAACCCGGTGTGCCGGCGCCGCAGGCGGAGGATTAGCCTAGTGAGCCGCGGCACCGGCCTTACTATATATATTTACACATGTATAGTTTCTTCATAATATGAATTTTCCATGAACTCTTTGGAGACTTTGTTTGTGCATGGATTTTACATTTTTGGTACCAAATTAAACTTATGTTTCAATTCTATTTTCCATGAACTTTCACTCATTCATTTATATATTAAATATATAAATTTATAGAAGTATAAATTTTATATATACATATATAATCTGCACCATTGCAACAAAGGGCAGCTATAGGCAGCAGGGAGTCTGGCCAGTCTAAGAAAAACTGGCCCATAGCTTGGGTCTGCCAAACTAGCCATTCATGCCAGGCATGGCATGGTTGATACTTACCAATCTTTTTCTTCTTTCAACAGTGGGCTTTCTCAAGGCCAGTGTGTTGACTTAGGACAAGCCCCACCTGGAACCTTACCCCGTGAGACGTACACAAGCATCCTGAACTGTTGTGCCTGTCGCTTGCTCTGGGATGACGGAGAAGTGTTGAAGTTCGTGTGGCGTAACTAGAAGGGACTCTGTCTTTCCAGTAAGGCAAGGCCCACTCAGGCGCTTAGTGGTCACCTAGGACTTCTCGATGGCTTTTGCTTATAGTTGCTGAAATACTATGCCTTTCACTAGAAGAAAGTGAATGGGCCAAACATTTCAGTCTCCAAAGAAACCTTAGGCAAAGGGAACCTCAAGGAGAGACTACCGTTTGCTATTCTCACGCCAGAGACACATTTGCTGAGGAGGACAGCAGCCAAATGGCTGACGTCTAGGCATTTCTGGAGGGATGCTCACTGCTCCACGTCAGTGGCGGTAGTGCTCAGACAGTCTGAGTGAAGGTGAGAAGTGTCTTCCTAAAAGTGTGTGCTGTTGTCCTGGGATGCCTCCCTAGAAGGGCTCAGCCTCCAAGCGTCCCTGCCCTCTGAATGATGGCGAGAACACAAGTATCCTGTAGCACAGCCATGGTGGTACTTCCTCCCATTGTACCACATATGCTGTGGGCTGTGTGTCCCAGGTGCTCTGAGCGTAGTGTGTCCAGTCAGTCAGGGTGCTATCCCCTCAAACAGCACAGGCGGACAGGGCACCACCCCTCAAACAGCACAGGCAGACAGGGCACCACCCCTCAAACAGCACAGATGGACAGGGCACCACCGCTCAAACAGCACAGGCAGACATGAGGTGTCTCCTGGAGCACAAGGACAGAAGCGTCTCTCTGACGAATGTCTCCTGAGTGGTGAAGGACCCTCCGATAGTAACAGATTTGCTCAAACCAGATGGACCCCCAAGTGCTCCAACCACTCCACATGTGGGTAGTGTTGGCCCCTTCCATTGCAACACGTGTGCTCTGGACCCAAGGGACCCAGGTGCTCTGACTGTAGGTGAGAACATGAGGATCTCCAAGCACAGGTGTGTTGGACTACAACGTACTCTCCCAGTGTACTATGGCAAGGCGTTCCCTACGTAGCCTGCCCCTAGGCATGAAGCATTTCTAGAGAGGTCTGATGCTGGCCTCTCTCACTGCCCCAGATGCGCTTGGCACAGGCGCTGGCTGCTATAAACGCAGAGTGTTCCTCGTCAGTGCCGCTGCTTAGCAATGCCCAGTAGTAGTGGTATGTTTTGGCCCAGCTGGCAGCAGGTCCTTTGGCTACAGACAGGAAAGATAGTGTCCTGGGGGCAGATTTGCTTTCGGCAGTGCTGGTCTCCAGTTGCAACAGGGGTGGGTGCTATAGACCCACAGGACCGCAGTGCCCAGGGCTGTCATGAGCTGCGTTGCTGGGTGTCCCACTTCGCCTTGCTCCAAAGCTGCCTGCTCCAGACGTGGAGCTGCAGCCCACGCCAGACACAATGACCCCAAAGCTGCAGCTTACCCAGAGGGCTGCAGATCCCACAAATGCAAATTGGCCTGGATTAGTGTTGCAAAAGGTGGGCAATAGGCCTCAGAGTTGTGTATGTCAGTGGGATGCGTGGCATGAAAGAGTGACCGCACCAGTGAAAAATCGGCCCCGGTGCCACCAAAGGCTGGCTGGGTGCTGACAGGGATACCACAGGTGGAATGTGAGAGCATCGATGGGCACCTATGCTGTCACCGGGTCCGTGGACTGCACTGGGGGTGAGGCCGGGCACTTCTGCTGATCCTGTAAGGTTTCCCAAAGGGAAAGAATTGATAAAGATGTCAGAGGGAGACTCAAAGACAACTTGCTAGGTTCCGGTGTGGTGTCCCTAGCGATGTCATCAGAGTCAAAGCCAAGTTTGGCCACCTGTCTGAAGAGCGGCTGCCTACTCGAGTGAAGGCGACTGTGGAATCCCTGGCAGGTGGGCCAGAAAACAGGACACCGGGCGGAGTAGCTCTCTGTTCTGTCCATCAGGACCCCAGGATTTCAGCTGAGGGGTGGTTCCTGGTTCAAAGGGGAGGTTTTAAAATTGGCTGGAGCAGCTGAGCATGGAAGCAGGTGGAGTGGTGGAGACGTGGCCTTGGTACGGGAGTGTCTGCTCCGGCTGGCCCTGGCGGATGGGGGGAAGCTCACACGGGGTCACCCTGGAGCCAAGAAGATAGAGTGGTGTCTGCGCCAGTTATAACGCAGTCTGCAGCTGGACTGCCTGGGATGGTGGAAGCGAGTGCGGAAGCCGTGACGGGCCGGCCGGGGAGACAGGGCTACAGGTGGAGGGGGCTTGAGGAGGGCTCTGTGGGTCCCCATAGGAAAAGAAGGAGGAGGCCGAGTGGCCCTGCTCTCTGAAGAGGCCTCGGTGTCCTCAGCCACTTTGTGGTTCCATTAAGGCTCAGTGTTCTCTCCCAAGCCTAGGTCTTCTTCAGTGACCATACAAAGGCGGGTGGTGCAGCCAGCTCTCTCCAGGGCGGCAACAGGGGCAGCTGAAGCATCAGCAGAGGCCTTGGAGGCCTCTCCGTACAGAGCCCACAGCTGGCAGACGTGAGCAGAGACGGCCTCTCTGCCAGGGTATCTGAAAGCTCTCCTCTCTGGCCCTCCTTCTTTGACCCCGAGGAAGCTGGGAGCTGAGTTGAGGAATGGCTTACCTGTGGGGCTCTTCCTGTCTCCGGTAGCAGGAAGGAGACTATGTCCTGCTGTCGAGAGACAGGCAGCCCCCAGCGGGCAGGGCCGTAAGAGCTGGTGACAGCTTGGCCTTTGGCAAATGAGCTTCCTAGAAGACGTCTGGGATATCTTGCCTCAGCTGCCTTCTGGGTCCGTGGAGTAGAGTTTCCAACTCAGAGAGCCAGGACCTGCGCCCAGATATGTGATGACTGCAGTTGTCCCCAGGGGCCTAGATGCTGGAGGGACACTCCACTGCCCTGGGGGCTCCTCTCTTGACACCCTGCCTTGCGGATACCGTTTGGTCGCCTTCCTCCTCTGACCCCTTTGCTTCGTGCTTCTAGTGGCTTCATCTCAGTCTCCTGATCTGGCAGGGGATTGGCTGTTGCACAGGTGACTGGCTGACCAAGTGACAAAGGAAAAGCGTCCGTTTGTGCCTTGGAGGAGGGATCACTACCAACCCAGGGTGGTTAGAGACTTTGAGGTATAGGCAGAGAGGATCAGTAAGCTTCCCGATGGGACTGTCACCTTTATAGTGTTGTGTAACACTGGTGGGGTGAGGCACACATCAGTGAAGCTGCCGGGGGTAAAGCCAGCCGGGCGACTCCAGCCACAAGAGGGTCAGTTGACAAGGTGTGCTACTCTGTGGGTGGGGTCCGGGGACTTAAGGGGGGAGCGGGCCGAGGCCTTCGCCCTCAAAGGGCTGGTTGTGTGCTGTTGGATCCTGGGAGCATAGTAGGAAATGGCTCCTCCACAGCGGACAACACACCGATCAGCTTGATGCATGTGGAACACAGGACGAACAGAGCACAGGCTAGTGGTCCACCAGTGAGAGGCACAAACACAGAAGTGCCGGAGGGCAGGGGGTAAGGCCCAGAATCTGAGCCTCGTCAGGGATTTCTCGTGCTTCCTGACTTTCCCACCCCCGGGCGCAGGCAGTTGGCACCAGACGGTCTTGGCGGTCACAACAGGACTGTTCCAGACCGTGAAGTCCAGGAGCTGCGTAACTGTCACCCCCAGGACGTCACAGCTGCAGGATCCTCAGGGCAGCCTGTGGTTGGGTGTCAGCCAGCTCTAGAAGGCAGAGCCAAGTCAAAGCCAGGCCAGGAGAGCAACCTGGATCCGGCCAGGGAGGGGACTCGGCTGCAGGAGGTCAGGGTAGGACAGGTGCGCTGGGGAGACCAGGGGCTGGCCCTGCCTCGTGTGTTACTGTGTCCCCACGTGACACGGCAGTGACCAGGCCTCCTCAACCACACCCACACAACAGCGGCACTAGCAGCAGCCATGGCAGTAAGAGTGGCATTGAAGATGCCTGTGTGTGTACAGGGCCTGCCACCAGCGAATGTGAGTGGAGAATTTCCCCGTGAGAGACTGCTGGAAGCCTTCCTGCTGTCCTCTCTGACTTTAATGAGGCTGCAGAGCCGAGTTTCTCTCGGCCTCTTCCTGTCACGCAACCACCACCGATGACACAGGCGAGCCCCCGCCTCCTGCATTCTGGTAGCCCAAGGCCAAGGCTCAGAACACTGGCTCCCTCGGAGACGCCCCTAGCTCCTCTGTACTTCCTAGAGTCAGCGCACGCCTTCCTGGAAAGGCCCAGTGTGCCCAGCATTGCTGGCTGGACCACGCAGGCTTCTGAGGTAGAGACCTGGATACTGCATCACACCCTTTCCAGGCTGTCTGACTCCAGAGCTCATGCATTTTGCCAGCAGATTTGGTGCCTGTTCACCACACAGCCTTCACGTTTCACTGTTTTTTTGATCATCCTTAATGCTACTTACAAATAATGAACACAGGAGGAGGTCATCTTTGGTTCACACTGGGCTCCAAGATCATCCAAACACAAGGGCAGGGACCACCAACTGTCAGTCCATCTGAATCAGGGATTTCTCCTCCATATGAGCTGTGTAGACTCATAGCTGTTAGCAATCATCTCTCAGGGGTAAGGACTCCAGATGCACATCAGGTGGGTGCTGAATTGAACCAGACTTAGAATCATTATGACTCAACACCAAAAACTCTTTTAGGATCCCAAGGATCAGTGTTTGGTGTCCTAGCTGAAACAACTACCAATACTGGCTTTTCCAGTCCATGAGCATGGTATAACTTTTCCTGTATTGTGGTCTTTATGAAGTTTTTTTTTTCCTCTCAGGTTCCTCTCAGGTTGTTACAAAACCTTTGTAACAAGGTTTCACCAATCATAGACCAAAGATAAAATTTAGCCCACAGCTTATTCTTGTAATGCTGATGAGATTAGAATGGTGTTAACATTTCTCTAATGTGAAAACAGAAGAATGTATGACAGAGACCACACTTAACCTGCAAAGCTGATAATATTTCCCAACTGACCCTTTGTGAGAAAAGTTTGGCAAGCCCTCTTTGGTAGTTTTTGGTGCCTAGGTTTTGTACAGCATTTGCTAATTTATCCCTAGATATTTTACAAGTGCTTTTACCCTATAGTAAGTGATATCTTTTAAATTTCAATTTTCAGTTGTTTACTGGTAGCATATAGAATATATAATTGGTTTTTATGTACTGACCTTGGATGCTGGAGACTTACCAGCTTCCTGCTGCACTTCTGGTAGTTTCTTTATAGATTTCTTGGGATTATTTTACATACATATTCATGTTCCCTTTGAATAAAGAGTGTTTTACATCTTCCTGTTTGATGTGCATGCGTTTTATTTCATCTTCACATTTGCTCTGACCTCCAGTAAAATGAGGAATTCAAGTGGAGGTTATGGACATGCTTTTCAGGTTCATATCTTAGAGGCAAAGTGCCCAGTCTGGTATTTACAAAAAGGTTTTTAATAGATGTGCTTCATCCTATAAAGGAGATTCAGTTCCCATTTTGTTAAGATATGTTTTTAAAAGGAGTGTTGAATTTTGTCAGTTACTCTGCATTCAGATCTGAGATAATCATATAGCCTTCATTGTGAATGTGGTAAATTACATTGATTTTTAAATGTTAAACCAACCTTGCATTACTGGAGCAAACTCTCCTTAAGAGGTGGTCATATTAAACCATATGTTTAGGGGCTGGTGCTGTGGCATAGTAGGCATAGTGGGCTAACCTGTAGCACCGGAATCCCATATGGGCACTGGCTCATATCCTGGCTCCTCCTCTTCCAATCCAGTTCTCTGCTATAGCCTGGGAAAGCAGTGGAAGATGGTACAAGTGCTTGGGCCCCTGCACCTGCATGGAGACCCAGAGGAAGCTCCTGGCTCTTGGCTTTGGATCAGCCCAGCTCCAGCCATTGTAGCCGTTTGAGAAGTGAACCAGCAGATGGAAGACCTCTCTCTCTGTCTCTCCATCTCTTTGTCTATAATTCTCTCTCTCTTGCTCTCTTTCTCTCTCTCTCTCTCAAATAAAAAAATTTGTTTATAATTTTTATACATTCTTTTTCAATTTATTTTTGTTTGAAAAGCAGAGAGAGAGATGGAGACAGAGACAGATCTCCCATGTGCTGGTTCATGCCCCAAATTCCTACAACAGCCAGGCTGAACCAGGCCAAAAATGAAAGCCAGGAACTCAAGCTGGCTACCCCGATGGGTGGTAGGGACCCAGTCACCTGAGCCACCACCTTTTACCTCTCAGGATGTGCATTGCTAAGAAGCTAGAATTGAGTGCAACCAAGACAGGCACTCTGATACGAAATACAGGCCGCAAGAGACATCAAGACCGCTATGCCAAATGTCCACCCATTTCTTCTTGATAAACTGAACCTTCTGTTTGTGTGAAATGTCCTTCCTTTCCCCTTACAATGGCATTAGACTTAAATGTCTATTTGTGGAGGGAAGTATAGCTACCCCAGCTCTCATTTGGTTACTGTTGTCATCAGCTAACTTTCTGTATCCTTTCACTTCCAACCTGTTTGTGTCTTTGAATCTAAATGATTCTCTTCTAGATAACATACAGCAGGCATTCCTTAAATGACTCCAGAATTGATGCCACAAAGTGGAGCCAGAGGAGGAGTTTGAAGCTCTGGGCCCAGCAACACAACTCGGCATGTGAGACTTGCCGTAGTCACATGTGGGCCAGCTGAGCTCCCCACTGGGTGGTGGCGCTGGGATAGACAGGCATGGCAGTACCAGCTAGGCTCAGCAGCTGTGCCATACCCCAGAATCACACCTCTGTGTTTCCCATGTAACAGTGCTGGCAGTAAGGGTCCCCTTCACCCACTATTTTACACTGGACTCACCACAGCCATGGACATGGGAGGAAGTGGTCCCATTTAAAAAAAAAAAAGACTATTTATTTATTTGAGAGGTAGAGTTACAGACAGAAAGAGGGAGAGACAGAGACAGAGGTCTTTCATCTACTGTTTCACTCCCCAACTGGCTGCAAAGGCTGGAGCTGAGCTGATCCAAAGCCAGGAGCCAGAAGCTTCTTCCAGGTCTTGCAAGGTGGGTCTTGCAAGGTGGGTGCAGGGGCCCACGCCCATTAAGTGAGATTTTTTTCCCCTAAAGAAACTTATTATTTAAGGAATACAAACTTTATGCATTTCATAAGTACAACTTTAGGAATATATTGATTCTTCCCACCATATCTGCCCTCCCACCCACTCTCCTACCCCTTCCACCTCCTCCCTCTCCCATTCCCAGTCCCATTCTCTACTAAGATCCATCTTCAATCAACTTTATACACAGGAGAGTACTCCCATTTTTAAGGCACGAATCAGGAGCCCAGAGGTGGTCTGTAAGGTGCGTTAGACACCGAGTTATGTGAGCTGGTCTCTCCAGCGCTGGGCGCAGGGGTAAGTCCGCTGCCCAGTGGCTGTGTGACGTTCTGCACGGGTGACTCCCCCACGTGCAAGACTGGGAGGATTACTTCCATGTGTCAAGGCTGGTAGGAAGCTAAAATCAGGCAGATGACACATGTGGCCAGCAGCTCCTGGTCCACAGAAGTGCCCAGACACCCCTGCCGCAGTGATGTCACCCCCCGCCCTGCTCCGAGTTCAGTGGAGGCGCTATGTCCTGAATGCACGCAACCATAGCCCCGGTCAAAGTCGTGGACAGTCTCTGTCGACACGGTCATCCCCCGAAAGCCCAATCACAGGTGAAACACTTAGCCGTGAATCACGAGACATTTCCTGCTCAGATCTTACAAATAACGGCGAGTGCCAGGCTGCTGGGACGACCTAGGGAGGCTGCAAGTGGCTTTCTTACGGCTCCAGGCCACAGCGTATCTATCAACACAAACAGCCCGAGCACACTGTGCACTGAGAAAGAGGGGATTCTGAAAGCCGGTGAGGTCCCAAGGGGTCAGAGACGTCCAGTCGTTCTGCAAAACTCTCCTGGGGAAAGGAAACTTTGGGGTACGACGGATCGCTCTCAATCTCCTACAACCCAAGAACGTCCCCAGGAGTGCCCGGGCCACTCTCAGTATGCTTCCTCCAGCGCACTACGGAAAGCGGAGGTGACTTCACCATGGAGGGGCGAGGGCGCCAGTCTATAGCTGACGTAAAGGAGGCCCTGCCAAGGCTCTCAGTGAGTCTGTGGGCACCAAGGAGAGGGTAGGAGTGGTGCTGGCACCTTCTGACTCCCATCTTGAAGCTCATCATAATCCTCTGCCTCTCATCTTGGAGCGTCTCGTGCCTCAGGATCAGTGGTAAAGGGGTTATCCTAGGGTGGCTGCCATGTCTCCTGTCGGGTGAGCCACAGAATAGTCTGCAAGAATCTCTAAGAATCTCCCAAGGGCAAACAAGGTCAGGAAAGCCTGGGATAAAGAGTTTGGGGAACTATGACAAAAGAACAGGTGTTTGGACAATGAAAGCTGCTGGTATCAAAGTTCTGATGAGGAGGCAGGCATCTGGGACGGAGAAGCTGGACCCAGGAGACCAGCCCCAGGAGGTCTCATGGAGACAGGAGAGCATGGAGGTTCTCAGGCTAGTGGGCACGCACCTGCCGCAGGGGTCAAAGGCTCCCTCGGGTCTCCACTCCTGGTCCTTCCCTGCTCCAGGGCTGGTCCTGGTCCTCTCTACCTTTTCATTCTGTGAGGTTCTTTAACCTCCACTGTTCCCAGGGAAGGGTCATGGTGAGCAGGGCAACACGTCTCCCCTCCACTGGTCCTGAGGTTCAGGGGACTCCCCAGGGACCAGGTGCACAGCCAAGCCACAGCCGCAGCACACGGAGGACCTGCTCCTTGCTCTGCTGTGATTTCATCATCCAGGCATCTGCAGCCTCACGGGGTTGTCCTGGTATTTTGCCAGGACATTGTCATCTCAGTCAGGAATGACTGTGCTCACATGGTACACACAGCGGGGAAAAGTCGCAATCCTGACCACAAAAGGCAAAAGGGCCATCCCTCAAAATGTACTCATCAAAGCCCTTCAGCCCTTCCTCACCTAACAGACTCACAACTCCCCTAAGAAGGTTCCAGAACACCGGGACACATCTTGCCTGAGGCCACCCTCTCCTGTGATGGCCAGAAGCAAAAGTGTCACGGAGCAGCTTCCCAGAGGAGGGGACAGACGCTCCCTACCCACCCTGGGACCCTTTTCCACCTGCTGTTCATCGCACAGAGGGGCAGCAGGGGTCCGTGTCAGAGCCTTCGTTTGCCAGGAGGGTCATGCTGGGATACTTGGGAGGTGTACGTGTGGGCAACAGGATGAGCCCAGAAGTCCCCCATGAAGGGGGACTCAGCCTCCCTTCCCCAGCGTGAGGGCTCTGTCTGGAAATCAGTTGATGCGGAAGCCCAAGGCAGGCTACCAAAGGAACCAGACTTGGGAAAACAGCCCAAAAGTCGAAATCCCAAAGAATATCCAGGCGAGGCCATGGATCAGAATATAGGTGGCCAGGGATACGCTCCCAGATCCCGGTTGACCCAGTGGGTTCGGTGGTTGCCACTTGGCCGTGCACACATGGTCCGTCACGCATGCTTCTGAGCCCATTTGCTCCCCGGTGAGGAGGAGGGCGGGGCTTCCACACGCACGCCTGTTCTGCAGAGCCCACAGGTAAGGCACATGCAGCGTAGCAGCCTATGCAAAGCATGGACCTGCAGCCAGCTAAGGAAACTCAGTGTCGGGCAAGTGATTGTTAGGATGAAGGAAAAGAGCCCTTGATCAGGTCTTCGTCTCCCCTGGGAGGGTTCCCGGGTCAGGCTTTGTGAAAGATGGTCGAGCACATCAGGCACAACCAGCTGTGGCCTTGAAGACAGTCTGGTCTCAACTGTATGGATTTTTTTTTTTCTAGAAAACGTGGTGCTTATGTGAAGGTTTCTCTACTATGGAGTATCACTGGACCCTGGATTAGGCTCCTTGGTGGCTCCTGCCCTGCCCTGCTTTCATCACAATCTCTGTCCTTACCTGGCTCTGTGACCTCCCTGGGGCCAGTCTCCTGCACCTGTTTCAGGAGCCCTGACTTCCGGCCCAGAAGGTCTAGGCGTGCGTTGATCGTGGCCTGTCATCTGGTTCTTTGACATAGCCTCAAATGAAAACGAAGCTGCTGAGACATCTGCTGTGTGACGTTCTGGAATCTTCCTCCACCAGGGGACCCTGTATGTCCTGCTGTCGGGTGGCCCTTGCACGGAGGTAGGTTCTAGGAACAGCAGGAGGGGTGTGGGCACCTCCTTGTCCATGCATTGTCCTTTGTGTCACTCAGCATCTAAGAGAGCCCGCCTACATCATCAGCAGTGGAGCCATGGCCAAGCTACTGAAGATACTGCCTGGGCCATGCTACGCATCTCATAAAGTGATCATTCTCCTCCTGACAGGTATAACCTTCACCTTTCACTATTGCTACTGGAATCCGAAGAGCCAGCATGTTAAAAGCTTGCTGGCTGGGACACGTACAGCTGTTGGAGAATCACACACGAATTATCTGCAGCCAGATGCACTAACTCCCTCTAGGAGGGATGTCCTCGTCCTCACCCCTTGGCTTGCCCCAGTTGTGTGGGAAGGTACTTTCGACATTGACCTACTGAATGCGCAATTCAAGCTCCAGAATGCTACCATTGGGTTAACTGTGTTTGCTGTCAAAAACTACATGTCTTTCCTAGAGCTCTTCCTGAGGAGTGCGGAGAAGTACTTCATGGCCGGCCACAGGGTGAACTACTACGTCTTCACTGACCAACCCGAGCTGGTCCCTCAGCTCCCGCTCCCCGGCGGGAGGCGGGTGATCGTCCTCAGGACCCAGAGCCACCAGCGCTGGCAGGACATCAGCATGCAGCGCATGGGAGCCATCAGCCGCGGCGCCCGCCAGCGCTTCCTCAAGGAGGTGGATTACCTGGTGTGTGCCGACGTGGACATGGAGTTCAGGGACCACGTGGGCGTGGAGATCCTCTCCTCTCTGTTTGGTACCATCCACCCGGACTTCATGGCGGTAAGCCGGTACTCCTTCAGCAATGAACGCCGGCCTGAGTGGCAAGCCTACATCCCTGAGGACGAAGGGGACTTTTATTACATTGGGGCCTTCTTTGGAGGGTCAGTAGCAGAGGTTTACAGGCTCACCGAGGCCTGTCACCAGGCCATAATGATAGACAAAGCCAATCACCTGGAGGCCATATGGCAAGAGGAGAGCCATCTGAACAAGTACCTGCTTTACCACAAACCCACCAAGCTACTCTCTCCAGAATACATGTGTGACCATGACCTGTTGCAGGATATGCAACATCGAAAAAAGCTGGGCTTGTCCAACATCGTGAGGCGGATTAGAATTTTTGCCCTACTCAAAAATAAAGAGGTTAAGTCAAATAATGCTTCCCAGAAGGTTCAGAGTACTGATGGACAATGAGCCCCCACTGCCCTCCTCACATGCCGCCCTGATTAAAATCAATTTTACAAGCAATGATAATTCTCCACCTCTTTTTGCTATATGGCTGAGAAAAGTTGCTAATGCATTCCACCATTTTTAAAAAGATATATTTATTTATTTGAAAGGCAGAGAGAGAGAGAGAGAGAGAGAGAGAGAGAGAGAGGTCTTCCATCCACTGGTTCACTCTCCAAATGGCTGCAACAGCCAGAGCTGGGCTGATCTGAATCCAGGAGCCAGGAGCTTCCTCTAGGTCTCCCATGCAGGTGCAGGGACCCAAACACTTGGGCCATCTTCCACTGCTTTCCCAGGCACATTAGAAACAGGGAGCTGGATCGGAAGAGGAGCAGCCAGGACTTGAACTGGTGCCCATATAGGATGCCAGCACTGCAGGCGGCAGCTTTACCCTCTATGCCACAGTACCAGCTCCATTCCACCATTTTTGTAAAATTCAGGCAGATCTAGCACTATCTCCCTCCCCTCAGTTTCTCTCTCTCTCTCTCTCTCGCTCTCTCTCTCTCTCTCTCACACACACACACACACTTAGACCCTGATTGCACAAATCACACCTGAATTCCCAAGCTGCCACGACCTTGAGCTTCTCCTAATACCCTGTAAGGGCAGTGGGCTGAGCCTGTACTGGGCCACAAGGGATCAGAGACGATTGCTCAGAAGAAATGAAGGGGCCCCTGTTGGTGTAGCCACGCCTCTGGGGACACGCCATCCCTCAAACGCCTGCAGATGAACATGGGTCCTTGTTGTCGAAGCCGCAACAGCCCTGGGGTGTGCAGGAAGCTCATTATCCAAAACGAAGATGATCCGGTGCTTGGACGAGCCCGTGCTGATCTATTACTGTTGTTAACTCAGCTCCGTAGTTCATATCAGGTGCGGTTTCTGTGCTGTACATTGTGTGAGTCTCAGCAAAACCAGAATGACCTGCGTTCACCAGGACGGTAGCACGTGCGAGGTTTACCGCCCTCCAAAGCCCCTGCGCTCCCCTCTGCATCTCTCCCTCCCCCACCCCCATAGCCATGTAAATCATTGGCTTTTTTATCTCCAAGAATGTCACGTGGTTGGAACTACACAGTAAGTAGTCTTTTCAAGTTGCCTTCCTGCACCTAGTGTGCTAAAAAAACAATTATTAACAGACCCAAATATATTCTGTGCCTCTATGCTTTATAAAAATAAGAACCCAAAAGCATATAAATTAAACTTATTAATTAATAATTAATTATCATAATATAATAAAATGTAATAAGTAAATAATGTTCAACAGTATTTATAGGTTGTTTTCATTTTTCATATATAAGAAATCAACTAGGGTGGACTTTTATTTACAAAAGATTTATTTTTTATTTATTTGAAAGACACAGTTACACAGAGAAGTAGAGTCGGGGGGAGAGGGAGAGAGAGAGAGAAAGAGAGAGACAGAGGTCTTTCATCTGATGGTTCACTCCCTAGACGGCCACAATGGCCAGAGTTGAGCTGATCCGAAGCCAGGAGCCAAGAGCTTCTTCCAGGTCTCCCACGTGGGTGCAGGGGCCCAAGGACTTGGGCCACCTTCCACTGCTTTCCCAGGCCATAGCAGAGAGCTGGATCAGAAGTGGAGCAGCCAGGATGCGAACTGGTGCCCCATGGGATGCCGGTGCCTCAGGCTGGGGCTTTAACTCATTGCACCAAAGCACCGGTCCTTAGGGTGGGCTTTTAGCACAATGGCTTAAGTCACTGCTTGGGATACCCACATCCCATACTGCAGTGCCTGGTTCACAAGCTGGCTGCTCATCCGACTTCCTGCTGATGCACATCCTGGGTGGCGGCAGATGATGGCTCAAGTGCATGGGGGACCCATAGGAAGTTCCTGGCTCCTGGCTTCACCCTGGCCCAGCCCTGGTGTTGCAGGTGTGAACCAGCACATAGAAGAGCAATCTCTCTCTCTCTCTCGCTTGCTCTCACTCTCGCTCTCTCTCTCTGCTTATTTCTCTGTATCCCTCTCTCTGTCTCTCTGTCTTTCAAGTAAAATGAAAAGAAGTAAATTTCGGGGCTAGCGTGGTGGCATAGCGGGTAAAGCTTATTTTCCTCTATTCTATTTTGTAATGTATTTACTTATTTGGAAGGCAGAGTTAGAGAGGTAGAGAAAGAGAGAGGTCTTCCATCTGTGGGGAGCAACTCGGACTAGACTGTTACTGGAATTAAGACTTATTCTATGCATCTGCTCTCCCACAATATGACGCTGAGAAGGGAGAAACAGCTTCTACACAGCTGCCTCCAGTTCAACCAATAAACTGTAGGACCTACTCCTGATTGGAGGAGAGCAGCGTACTCGGCGTGTGGGCAGCCGAGTTGGGATTGGCGGAAGAGGACTATAAGAGAGGAGAGAGACAACATGCACCAGGAACATCTAAGGGGAACATCTATCTGAAGGAACACCTGTGCAGCCTCCGAGAGAGCTGGCCGGTGGTGTGCCGCTCCCCTGCGGAAGTGGGGAAGGTGGCAGGGGGCCCGCCCCTCCACGGAGGTGGAGGGACAGTAGCCAACCCGGGAAGAACCAGCAGCAAACCCGGGAAGGGCCGAGCGGACGAAAGAACAGCGCAGGGTCCTGTGTCGTTCCTCTACGAAGACGGGGAGCGACACCATCTACTGGTTCACTCCCCAAATGGCTGTAACAGCCAGAGCTGGGCTGATCCAAGAAGAAGCCAGGAGCTTCTTCCAGGTCTCCCATGTGGGTGCAGGGGCCCAAGGACTTGGGCCACCTTCTACTGCTTTCCCAGGCCACAGCAGAGAGCTGGATCAGCCAGGACTTGAACCCATATGGGATGCCAGCACAGCAGGTGGCAGCTTTACCCTCTATGTCGCAGCACTGGGCCCCGCCCTTCTCCTCTTTTCGTATGTCAAATCCACTTGTTTTCATTGAGCTGTTTTTAGTGGTTGTCCTACATGGAGCGATACCTGATACAAGTGGGCCAGAGAGTTGCCTAGGAGAGCACATGGAAGGAGGACAGAGAAGGACCCATAAGCAAAGTCAGCAATCAAAGGGCACTCCCACGTGGTCAGTGCCTGTTGCAAGACAGAGGGTGGCCCGCTAAGTGAGTATACAAGCAGGGTGGAGTTTAGCATGCATGAGGCTTCCTGGTGCCTCCATGTGCAGCTTAACTTCCTCATGGCCATCATGGCGTCTCCTCCTTCCTGGTCTTGAGCGAGAAACAGGTGCACTATGGGAATGCAGCCACACTGGTTGGACAGGCAAGAGGGTGGGGTTGCAATGCAGCACTACAGAGAAGTTATGGAGAAAAAAAAAACCTTCCAGCTTCATTTATTCCTACCTACCTCTCTACTGAGCTCCCCCCTATCAGTAAGGTAAAAACTTCCTTAAAGCTTTGAAAATGTTCAAGAAGGATTATGCTAATTTTATCCCAACAAGAGGTTATCAGAGGGTGGGGCTATCTGTAGCTTGATTTGTGAAATCCTCTAGTCCATATAGGTCTGTGTCTTTTTTTTTTCCAGTTTGACAGGTAAATGTTGTATCACCTTCATTATGGCCTTTACGATTTATTACAATTGTTATTACAGTTACTATGATTTTATTGTCCACTCCTGACTTCCTCATAATTCCGGCTACCTTCTCTTCTGATTCACACAGTCTGTCTCTTCTTCCTTATGCAAATTCAAGATACTAAATTTTCCTCACTGATATCAAGCATTTCTTCTTCTTTTTTTTTTTTTTTGACAGGCAGAGTGCACAGTGAGAGAGAGAGACAGAGAGAAAGGTCTTCCTTTTGCCGTTGGTTCACCCTCCAATGGCCGCCGCAGCCGGCGTGCTGCGGCCGGCGCACTGCACTGATCCGATGGCAGGAGCCAGGTGCTTCTCCTGGTCTCCCATGGGGTGCAGGGCCCAAGCACTTGGGCCATCCTCCACTGCACTCCCTGGCCACAGCAGACAGCTGGCCTGGAAGAGGGGCAACCGGGACAGAATCCGGCGCCCCGACCGGGACTAGAACCCGGTGTGCTGGCGCCGCTAGGTGGAGGATTAGCCTAGTGAGCTGCAGCTCTGGCCAAGCATTTCTTCTTTCGAGTGAATTTTAGAATAAGCTTCATAGGAGCAAAGATCTTTGTTCGTGCATGATGTAGCTCTTCATCTGTGCAAAGCCTTTTCCTTCTCAGTGAAGTTTTATAGGTGTTAGTATGGCCTGCTCACTTAATGTTAAGTCTGGCAGCGTGACAAGCACTGGATAGGTGTAACAATCAAGGCTTAGAGCAAGCAGCAGGTAACATGAAATGCCTGTTGGCCCAACAGGGAAGAGGAGGGCCCGGACTCAAACCCTGGGTCTCCAAGCCCCAAGTTCAAGGCCAGCTCTCTGCCTGTGACCTTACTGTGTCAGCCTGAAGAAGAAAAATAAGTGCCTGTCTTTCCTATTTTGGCGGGGTGGGGGGGTGGGAGTCATATTCAGCTGAGGCCTGGCACTGTTCCAATCTCTGCAAAGGGGGAGGTGTCTTAGTCCATGCCCGCTGCTATAACAAAACCCCACCGCATGTGCAGTTTACAAATAACATAGCTTGACTGCTCACAGTTCTGGGGGCTGGGGCGTCCCAGGGCAATGTGCTGACGGGCATGCTGTATGGCAAAGGCTCTTTCTTCATGGACGGCACGAAGATCCCTCCAGCCCTTTCACAAGGCTGCGGAACTCCTCCAAGAGGGCGGAGCTCTCGGGTCTAATCATCCCCTGAACTCCTTACCTCTCGGTACTGTTGCCTTAGGGGTGCAGCTTCGACAGTCGACAGGGGATACAGAGCTGCAAACCCTAGTATGAGGTCAACCCTCCCTGTTCTGTTTCAGTTTGCAACGAGCCTAACCCAGTTCTGCCTCGGTTGTCTGCACCAGTCCTCGCCTTCCAGCCGTACACCTACCCTACTAGAACTTCCAGAAGGCGGCTCACTGGGATCAAGTAGTTTGCACTCTCTGCAATCCCCAAGCACACATCTGGGGCCTGGACTGTTCCCATGACAACAGCATTCTGCCACCCACTCCCTTTGTCCTTGGGTCCAGGACCAGCCTGCAAGGTGGGTGGGGGTGGGGGGGGGCGGTGGAACACAGGAGCAGTTGTTGGAAACAGCCTCTGTGAAGACGGCTCGGCCTCCTTGAGGAGGGGCAGAAAAGGCACGATGCCACTGGCAGACCAAGGGGCTTGAGAGGAGCCCACCAAGATCATCTCCAGTCGTCCCCTCCATCGCTGGAGTCGTCTTTTGGGGAGCAAAAGCCCTACAACCCTGCGAAGGCGAAAGCCAGAGAAAAGCTGTGTGTGGGCGTGGCCAGCACGTTGAACCTGCCAGGCTAGTGAACCCTGCAGTGACACTGCGATTCTGTAACGTAATATGGACGAGGAAGCAGCCTCAGGACCATCAAACAGCTTGCCTGAGATCAAACAGCCAGTCTGCCCGGGGCCTGGGTGGCTCCTGGTTCTGCCAGACTGCAGCCCCTTTACCCTGTACGGCTACGCACCTCCCTTCTCCTCTCCACCCCCAAGATCTCCGGCCAGGCCTCTCCCTCCCCCCACAGCACATGGGCCCAGGCACTCCGAGATCAGTCACAGTTACTTTTATTAGAATCAGTCTGCTAAAGGCAGAAACAGGTGCCATTGGGGGGATTGCAGCCTCAGGTGTGGAGAGGCAGGAAGTAGACCTCAGATCGCGAGTGGAGACGTCGGTGGCGAAGATTCGTCCTCACACAGGGCTCAGCTTCGTCACATTCAGCGTGCTTATTCCTTTGACCTTGCTGGTGGTGACAGTGCCCTGGGACAGAGTCAGAGGAGGGCTTCAGGGGCTGGCATGGTGGCACAGCAGCTTAAGTCACTGCTTGCGACACCAACAACCCATATCAGAGAGCTGGTTTGGGTCCCGGCTGCTCGGCTTCCAGTCCAGCTCCCTGCTAATGCACCTGGAAAGGTAGCAGAAGACGGCCCGAGTACTTGGATCCCTGCCACCCGTGCGGGAGTCCTAGATGGGGGTCCTGGCTCCTGGCTTAGGTCTGGCCCAGACCTGGCTGTTGGGAATATTTGGGGACTATGAGTACTGATTCTACAGAAATAAAAACTATTAGGAGAGAGGCCAGCATTTTGGCACAGCAGGTAAAGCCACCACCTGCAGTGCTGGCATCCCATATGGGCACCAGTTTGAGTCCCAGCTGTTCCACCTCTGATCCAGCTCCCTGCTGATGCACCTGGGAAAAGTGACAGAAAACAGCCCAGGTGTTTGGGCCCCTAAAGCCACATGGGAGGCCTGTATGAAACTCCTGGCTCCTGACTTCGGCTTGGCTCAGCCCTGGCTGTTGTGGCCATCTGGGAGTGAACCAGTGGATGGAAGATCTCTATTTCTTCCTCTCTCTCTCTCTTTCAAATAAATAAATAAATCTTTAGAGAGAGAGAGAGAAGGAGAAAGAAACCAACATAAGGGGCAGGCATTTGAGCCAGCAGTGAAGATGCCCAGTCCCATAGCCCAGTCCCCGGCTTCAGGCTCCGGCTCCTGTCCTCACTGCGGCTTCCTGCTAATGCAGAGGGATCAGGTGATGGGTCCCTGCCACACACGTGGGAGACCATGAGTTACTAACTTCCGGGGGCCAGCGCTGTGGCGCAGCGGGTTAACACCCTGGTCTGAAGCGCCGGCATCCCATATGGGCACCGGCTCGAGACCCGGCTGTCCACTTCTGATTCAGCTCTCTGCTATGGCCTGGGAAAGCAGTAGAGGATGGCCCAAGTCCTTGGGCCCCTGCACCTGCGTGGGAGACCCGAAGGAGGCTCCTGGGTCCTGGCTTCAGATCGGTGTAGCTCCGGCCATTGCGGCCATCTGGGGAGTGAACCAGCAGACGGAAGACCTCTCTCTCTCTCTCTGCCTCTTTTCTCTCTGTGTAACTCTGACTTTCATATTAATAAATAAATCTTAAAAAAAAAAAAAAAGAGTTCCTAACCTCCAGGCCCAGCCTGTCTCAGCCTTGGTCCCTGTGGGCATTTGGGGAATGAACCAGTGAATGGGAACATGGGAGAATAGGATCTTTCACTCACTCTCTCTCTCTCTGCCCCCTTTCTCTCTCCCTATCCCCTTTCCTGTCTCCTTCCTTCTCCCCTCCCTGCTTCCATCTCTCCCTAATCAAATAAAAAACAACGCAACAAACCGGAAGCAACACAACCAGCATCCTTGTTCCTTTGCAGCTGAGTTCAAGGGTCAGAGATCACCTTGACGGAATGGAGGACTGAAATGACAGGCCAGCCCCGAGACAGCCCTGACCCCTGACGCCGTAGCTGTGGAGTAGAGTGCGCGCTGCGAGACCCGGACCCCAGCACGTGCTCTGCTACCATGGCCGCTGCTTGCACCTCTCTGAGATCCTGGGAGCATATTTGCAATTTGCCTTAGGGAGAGAAAACGCTCTCCCAAGCTCTTCTTGTGTAAAATAGCTTGTTCAACATGGACATGGGAAAAACACACAACTGGTATTTGGAGCCTTTTACACCTGGGAGGGGCCCTGGGAACTATGGGCTATCACGGGCTCACAGGACGAGACCGCCAGCCTCACCCAGCCTGAAGGGCTGCCGGGGAAGCTCCGGGTGGGGAGACTCCAGGTGGCAACTTCTGGAACTCGTGCCCGAGCCCAGGAATCAGGCCTGTCCAGAGGAGTACACACACTTGTGTGTTCACGGGTTGGAGGGGACGCTACGGCTTACTAAGCTGGGAGAGGGGTGGGATGGGGTGTGTGCTAAACCGCAGCCATTTTGCACACGCAGACTGCGTGTGGGCGGGTTCTCAGGCTACCTGTCCCCTGGACTTCTCCCCGCTTCCCTGGAGGCTTCTGTCATGCGTTCTGGGTTGCTTGGTGATTCTTTGGAGCACCCACTTGTCCTGAAATCTCACGTTCTGGAAGATGGCCGGCAAGTCCATCAGCCTCTTGTCCCACATGTACTCAGGGGAGAGGACCTTGGTGGGTTTGTGGTAAAGCAGGTACTTGTTCAAGTAGCTCTCCTCACGCCACACAGCCTCAACGTGGCGGGCTTTGTCCCTCGCCATGGCCTCGTGACAGGCTGTGGCGAGCTTGTGAACTTCCGGCACTGAACCCCCAAATAAAGCCTCTGTGTAATAGAAGTCCCCCTCGCCGAGCGGAACGTGGGCTTGCGACTGGGGCCAGCGTTCGTAGGCAAAGGTGTCCCGATGGCGCCCAAAGAAGACAGGGTGGATGGTGCCGAACAAGGCGGAGAGGATCTCCACGCCCACGTGCTCCTGGAAGGTCACGTCCACGTGTGCGCACACCAGGTAATCCACCTCCTTGAAGAAGTGCAGAGAGGAGAAATGGCTGAGTATCTCCATGCAGGGTCCAGACATCTCCCGGCGGCCGGCGGGGGTCGGGACCTCCAGGATGGCCATCTGCCTCCCGGCTCCGAGCCGGATGGGTGGGACGCCATTGGGCTGATCGGTAAAGATGTAGTATTTCACCCTGTGTCCCACCATGAAGTGGGCCTCTGCCGTCTCCAGGAACGGCTTCAGGAAGACCACGTACTTCTTCACGGCAAACGAGGCCAACCCAACGGTGACATTCTGGAGCCAGAAGTGCTCATTGAGTATCTCAATGTTGAAAGTCTCTTCCCACACAATTGGAGCTAACCAAGGTGTCTGGACAAGGACATCCTCCTTAGAAAACAGTAGCAGGTTTGGCTGTGGGTACACCAACCTTGATACGTTCACGACTTCCAGGTGGTTCATTTCTTTAGCAGCCAGACTGGCCCTGGCCAGAATGTCTTCCAGATTCTGGCTTCTCGGTGCCAGGAAGGTACAGCCCAAGGAGGTCAAGACAAGGGCGAGGAGGAGAAGGCAGATCACATAACGAAAGGAGTGGGATTTTGATTTCTCCAGATGTGTCTGAGGCAGCTGGGCCATGGTTCTTGGGGTCTCCTCCCAGCTGGGAGGGCAACCTCTCCTGGGCAGGGGGAAGCCAGACCTGAGGCCCAGCGACATCTGAGCCTGCCCACACAACCTGCTCATCCGGTAGCCCCTGGAGCTCTCCAAGGCCAATCCTGGGGCCAGCTGAGGGTGGGTTGGAGTCCCAGGAGAACGCCACGAAATCCAGTTTGGCTTTGAGGTGCTGTCAAGGTGGTCCGGTGGTGGCACTCAGTCACCAGCCAGCTAGAAGGTAAGAACCTGAGCGGAGGAGACACTAGGAGTCCTGAGAGAGGCACAGGAGGCGGCAGCAAGGGAGGGGGCCACGGAGCAGGTCAGGGACAGAGATTGTGATGAAATGAAAGCTGGGCAGGGACCACCAGGCAGGCTGACCGAGGGCTCGGACGCTGCTGCCCTGGCCCGCCCGCGGCACCCAGCAGCTGGGAAACCCTTCCAACTGAGACCAGACTGCCTCAGGGGGCATGTGCAGATAGGCGGCGTGGGTCACCATGGGAGCCATGGCGGAGGGTGCGGGTTAATGTTGGCTTTCTTTTATTCCCCTAATCATCACTTACAGTTCACTGAGCACTAACTTTTCAGGTGTTGAGCTGTTAGGATTACGCTGCTACGGTTAATGTGCGTTATCCTGTTCAATCCTCACAGCAAGCTGGCTTCTCTCGTACATTCTGTTGGTCTACGGATCTGTTGTTAATGCCAGTATTATACTGTTTGATTACTTCTAATGCAGTAATATAATTTTATTAAAAAAGTAGTTGTGTTTTCTTTTTTCTTTTTTTAAGATTTTATTTATTTATTTGAAAGAGTTACACAGAGAGAGGAGAGGCAGAGAGAGAGAGAGAGAGATCTTCCATCCAATGGTTCACTCCCTAGTTGGCCACAACGGCTGGAGCTGCGCCGATCTGAAGCCAAGAGCCAGGAGTTTCTTCCAGGTCTCCCACGTGGGTAGAGGGGCCCAAGGACTTGGGCCATCTTCTGCTGCTTTCCCAGACCATAGCAGAGAGCTGGATCAGAAGTGGACAGCCGGGTCTTGAACCAGTGCCCATATGGGATGCCGGTGTTTCAGGCCAGGGCGTTAACACACTGCGCCACAATGTCAGCCCCTAGTAATATAATTTGAAACCAAGAAATGTGGGGTCTCCAACTTGGCTTTTCTGTCTCATTCTACTTTGGTTATTAGTAGTCTTTTGTGGTTCCCTTTGAAAAGGTGCTAGGAAACTTGAATATCCACGTGCAAAAGAATGAAGTTAGATTTTAGGTTACAACATACACAAAAATGATTCAAAATGGATCAGAGATCTAAACCTAAGAGCTAAGGGCGACACTCCTAGAAGAAAACAGACTGGAGCTTCATGGTATTGGATTTAGGCAATGATTACCTAGATGATACTGAAAACACAGGCAACAAAATTGAAAATTGACAAAATTAAAAATTTGGAATTTGGGCCGGCGCTGCAGCTCACTAGGCTAATCCTCCGCCTTGCGGCACCGGCACACCAGGTTCTAGTCCCGGTCGGGGCTCCGGATTCTGTCCCGGTTGCCCCTCTTCCAGGCCAGCTCTCTGCTGTGGCCAGGGAGTGCAGTGGAGGATGGCCCAAGTGCTTGGGCCCTGCACCCCATGGGAGACCAGGAGAAGTACCTGGCTCCTGCCATCAGATCAGCGCAGTGCACCGGCCGCAGCGCGCTGGCCGCGGCGGCCATTGGAGGGTGAACCAACGGCAAAGGAAGACTTTTCTCTCTGTCTCTCTCTATCTCACTGTCCACTCTGCCTGTCAAAAAAAATTAAAAAAAAAGATAAAAATTTGGATTTCGTCAAAATAAAAAACTCTGTCCATCAAGGAATACTAGCAAGAGAGTGAAGAGACAACTGATGGAATAAGAGAAAATACCTGTAAGCCATGTATCAGAAAAGGATTTATATCCAGAATATATGAAGGAGCCCTAACCTCAGCAATACAATATGCAAACCAGCCACTGGAAAAAGGGACAAATGAATTGAATAGACATTTCTTCAAAGAAAACATACACATGGCCCAGAAGCACGTGAAAGGATGTCCAACACCACTTCTCGCTAGAAACATGCAGATCAAAATCCACAATGAGACACCCTCACTGGGCTGGTGACTAAACACAGCAGGGGCATTTGCCTTGGTGGCTGAGACACTGCATTCCGTCTCTGGGCACCTGGGTTCAGTATCCACCTCCCACCCCCGTCTTCAGCTCCCTGTTAGACCAGGCCCTGGGAGGCAGGGCTGGTAGAACAAGTATTTGGCTCCCTGCCACCCATATGGCATACCCTAGCCTTGGCTGTTGCAGGCATTTGGAGAGTGCACCAGCAGATGGAAGGTATCTCTCTCTTTCTCCCCCCTGCTCTTTGTATCTATGTTTGTCAAATAAATAAATCTTTAAGAAATAAATTAATTAGGGGCAGGTGCTGTGGCGTAGTGGACTAAGCCCTGTCTGAGGCGCTGACATCCCACATGAGCCCTGGTTGGAGTCTGGCTGCTCCTCTTCCCATCCAGCTCTCTGCTGTGGCCTGGGAAAGCAGAAGACAGCCCAAGTGCTCGGGCCCCTGCACCCATGTTGGAGACCCAGAAGAAGCTCCTGGCTGCTGGCTTTGGATCGGCCCAGCTCCATTTGTTGCAGCTATTTGGGGAGTGAACCAGGGAATGGAAGACCTCTCTCTCTGTCTGCAACTCTACCTCTCACTATAACATGAGTAAATAAATATAAAGAACACCCTCAGGTCTGGCATTGTGGCACAGTAGATTAAGTTGCTGCTTGCAATGCCCGTATCCCATGTGGGAACGCGGTACAAGTCCCAGCTGCTCTGTTTCTGACACAGCTCCCTGCTGATGCACATGGGAGAGCATCGGAAGATGGTCTGGGTGTTTAGGTCCCTGCCACCCATGCGGGAGACCCAGATGGAGTTCCAGCCTACTGGCTTCAGCCTGGCCCAGGCCAAGCTGTTTCAGGCATTTGGGGAGTGAACCAGCAGGTGGAGGATTTCTTGCGGGGGGGGCAGAATTTTCCATCCACTGGTTCACTCCCCACATAGCCTCAACAGCCAGAGCTGAGCCAGGCTGAAGCCAGAAGCCAGGAGTTTCTTCTGGGTCTCTGATGTGGGTGCAGGGCCCCAAGTATTTGGGCCGTCTTCCACTGCTTACCCAGGCATATTAGCAGGAAATAAATCTTATTTTAAAAAAAGAATTTTTAAAGAAAATAGACACAATTGTCTTTGTGAAAAAGGAAATCCTTTATATCCTAAGGTTGTAAACTGATTTTCTCATAAACATTAGTAGCTTTATTTTCAGCATCTGACGTCATTGGGTTTCTGTTTCAAGGGTGTGGGCGAGGACCTCAGGGCATTTTTCCAACATGCTCCCTCCATGTTTTTGTTTTGTCCTCATTTTCCCTCTCGGGGTTCTCCACAAGCAGCCTGCTTCCAAAACTACAGTGACAAGTGTGCATCCACGGTGACCTTCACTGAGGCCAGCGCAAATCCAGGGAAACCTACACAGAATCCCCCTCTCCCCCACCGCGCCGCCCTCCGCCGGTGGTCTGCGCGCTTCTGCGCCGGCCTCCCGCAGGCCGGATGACCCTGGGATGCCAGCTCCGTGATTCCCACCTCTGAGTCAAGGGCGGCGCTCCTGGACAGCCTTCCAGGCCCCCCAGCGTCCCTTCCTGCCTGCCTACCTCTGTCCTCTCCTCCACTGCCCCAGCTGGTGACTCCGTTCCAGGGCCACCGGATTACCCGCTGCTGCTTGGGCTTTCACAGCACGCGTTCCCGGCACTGGGATACTCTTCTTCCAGATCCTGCTGGGGTTCACTCAGCCGCCTCCTTCAAGGGCTTCTCCCCAGATCTCACCTTCCCATTGCAGCCCACCTGGTCCACCCTGTGTGAGCTGGAACCATCTCTCCCTAACACCGAGTTCAACTCCCACACACCGCTTTATTCTCTACAGAATCTGTTGATGGTTGATCTGCTAGTAATCTACTCACTTATTATGTTTCTTGTTCATTTTCTCTTCTCCCATGAAAATGTAGGTTATACAAGCCCAGGATTTTTTTTTCCATTTTTTAAAATTGATGCTACTTCCTAGAATAGTCCTTGGAACACATATTAAAATTTTTTTTAAAGTTGTGAATAAACTGCCCTCTGGGGGCCGGCACTGTGGCACAGCAAGTTAACATCCTGGCCTGAAGCACCAGCAGCCCATATGGGCGCCGGTTCTAGTCCCGGCTGTTCCTCTTCTGATCTAGCTCTCTGCTATGGCCTGGGAAAGCAGTAGAAGATGGCCCATGTCCTTGGACCCCTGCACCCGCGTGGGAGACCTGTGGGAAGAAGCTCCTGGCTCCTGACTTTGGATCAGTGCAGCTCTGGCCGTTGCAGCCATTTGGGGAGTGAACCAGCAGATGGAAGACCTCTCTCTCTGTCTCTACCTCTCTCTGTAACTCTGTTTTTCAAATAAATAAAATAAATCTTAAAAATAAAACTGCCCTCTGAATAATACCTGGATGTTCCCTAAGTTTATCACACTCCCTATGCTGAACTCACAACATTTCTGCCGAAATGTCTCGAGTGCACGTATCTAAGATTGCCCTGGGTGTGCTGCCGTAGCTTGTCACCTGCTCATAGCTAGTCACCTCCTCCTCCTAATGCTCCGTTACCATCCCTCTGTCTATTCCTCCAGACCAGGAGCAGGCCTCACTGCTCTAACCACTGCAAAGAATCCCCTAAGGCTGTCTGTCTCTGTCCTGGCACTCCTTCAATTCTTCTTCTTAGGTAACTTCAGGAATATTTCTAAAATCTCCATATGATTTTGTCTGTTTTTTTTTTCTTACCCCCTTCTCATGACTCCCCATTCTTCTGAGCCCATCCTGGGATGCGAGCTTGTTCACGATATGCCCTACTCCACACAGCAGCCATGTCGCTCATTTCGGCTTCCGTGTCCTGCTGCCGTGACCCTCTGCCTGGAGGCCCACGGATAGAGCGTCTCCTAAGAACAGACTCACTCGCCGGAGATTTGCTTCTGTAGTTGCAGAAAAGCTGCTACAGGCCAGGAGGACCCTGGTTCTCAGGTTCCAGCCTTTCCCAACATGAACCAAGGTGTTTGTTCCTGCTTTAAAGCTGAGTCCTGGGGCCAGCACTGTGGCGTAGCGGGTAAAGCCATCTCCTGCAGTGTTGGCATCCCATATGGGCACTGGTTTGAGTCCCAGCTGCTCCACTTTCGATCTAGCTCTCTGCTATGGCCTGGGAAAGCAGTAGAAGATGGCCCAGGTCCTTGGGCCCCTGCACCCGCATGGGAGACCCGGAAGAAGCTCCTGGCTCCTGGCTTCGGAATGGCCCAGCTCCGGCCATTGTGGCCAATTGGGAAGTGAACCAGCGGATGGAAGACCTCTCTCTCTCTCTCTCCTTCTCTATCTGTGTAACTCTGACTTTCAAATAAATAAGTAAATCTTTAAAAAAAGAGAGAAAGAAAGAAAGGAAGAAAGAAAGAAAGAAAGAAAGAAAGCAAGCAAGCTGAGTCCTAGCAACACGAAGCTGGTGCCTGGGTTGGTCCCAGAGCACATGGACAGGAAAGCCAAAGTTGGAATGTTACAGGATCAAAACCTCAAAAACCAGTTTTGATGGCCCAAGTACTTGGGTTCCTGCCACCCACGTGAGAAAACTGGATGGAGGTCCTGGCTCCTACCTTCGGCCTGGCCCTGCCTGTTGTGAGTATTTGGAGCGTGAACCAGCAGGCTGGAGACCTCTCTGTCTTTCCCTCTCTCTGTAATTCTGCCTTTCAAATAAGTAACTCTTTAAAAGAGAGGTGGGGGGACCTCCAGCTGGCCGGTGTGAGCTGTGGATGTCCTGGCCTTTGGTGAATGGCCTCATAGAAGAAGTTTGAGTGCTTGGAATGGAAGTTTTTCTTCTGAGGCCCGGGACTGCACCAAAGAAGTGATAGCTCCATTGGTCTCCAAGAACCTGCTGGTGGTGGTGCTGTCCTCTGGCCATGGGTGGCCCTCCCCTGACCCACCTGCCACTGTTATTTTTCACCCTCCACCTGACCTATCCCTTTCCTCCCCTCTCCTAGGGCCTTCCTCTCAGTTTCTCTTGCTCAAAGGTTAGGGCGCGGGGCATTCCGTGTGGGTGCCAGTTCGAGTCCCGGCTGCTCCACTTCCGATTCAGTTCTCTGCTGCGCCCTGGGAGGGCGGTGGAGGATGGCCCGGGTCCTTGGGCCCCTGCACCCGCGTGGGAAACCGGGAAGAGGCTCCTGGCTCCTGATCAGCTCAGCTCTGGCCATTGTGGCCATTTGGAGAGTGAACCAGCAGATGGAGGACCTCTCTCTCTCTCTCTCTCTCTCTCTCTCTCTCTGGGTGTCTCTACCTCTCTCTGTAGTTCTTTCAAATAAGTAAAATAAATCTTAAAAAAAAAAGGTCTGGGGGTGCAGGGATTGGGTAGCCAAGACCTCATAGCAGGTGGCAGGTGGCGAGCAGGGGAGAGTCTATTCATTGCCCTTCCAGAGGGGCCAGACGGGCTGGAGGCACAAAGCCGACAGCACCGGAAAGCACACTGAGCCGGCCCGTCAGACACCACCTCTTGGAAGGGATGTTGCACTTAGATGTCAGACCGGAAACTGCGGCAGAAGGGCCCTGGCGTGGAGCAGAAGTGAGACACAGGGGCAGCAGGGTGAGCCAGGCCAGGGGTGGTGAGGCCTGCGACAGGGCGGGGGCAAAGCTCGCTGAGGAAGTTGCCAGAAAAAGCAGTTGGCGAGCCGGTGAATTCTCGGAGTAGGGTAGGAAAAACTCAGATCTACTAGATCCTCCGACTCCAGCCGGCCGGAGGCTTGCGAGCCCCGTGGGAGCGCGCGACAGGCATGCGCCAGCCAAGCGCACGCGAGCGCGGGGCTCGAAGTCAAAGCCGCAAACGGCCAAGGGGACGCCCAACGGTCTGGCCGCCTTGGGGACCTCCCGCACTCAGGTGCAGGCGTGTGGCACCAGATGGCCCCCGCGCTGTGTGCCGCTCTTGGGAACCGCGGAGGCCAGGCAGCCGCAGAGTGAGCATCTTGGGCGCCTGGCCAGGAGGCGCTGGCTGGCTGCGGCCATCACAGCCAGGGGGTCCTGGGCTCCTTCCCTCGGGGACTCGGGAGGGCAGAGTCTGCCCTGCGCGGGTGAGGGCGGGCGGGAACGATGCCGGACAAGTGTTGGGAGACGGTCAGCAGGGGGCGCCCGTCGGTGCCACCAGCCCCACCCCCACCCCACGCCTGATCCTGGCGGCACAGGACCCAGGACACTCACTGTCCCTTTGGACCGCGTCTCTCCAGCTCCTGGGGGGCGAGCACCTTTCGTGTGGCCGCCCGGGAAAGGCGTGAGTCCAGCACCCCGAGCTGGGCTGTGATGGTTTGTGGGGCGCGGCGCTCTCTGCCTGCTGCACCCCAAAGCTTCCCTTCCTGGCCGGCAGTTTACCTTCACGCCTTGTTATAAATTTGGTAGAACATTTAAGCCTTCAAAGAAGTGAGTGCCTCAGCTCACAAAGTGACAGTGACGCTGACAGGACTTGCGCCCAGGCTGTCATCCTTGGGGATACCCAAGGCTGCTTCCAAACCTTTGGGGAAACGTGAAATTAAAAGATAAACTCATTTTGGTGCAAAACAGTTTTTAGAATCCATTGATAGCTTTATTTTTTTTAATGTTTATTTACTTGAAAGGTAGAGTAATGGGGAGAGAGAGAATCTTCCGGCCACTGGTTGGCTCCCCAAATGCCCACAACAGCCATGGTTGGGCAGCACTGAAGCCAGGAGCCAGGAACCCCATCCGGGTCTCCTCCACGGATGGCAAGGACTCAAGTATTTGAGCCATCACCTACTGCCCAAGGCTGGATCAGAAGTAGGGGCAGGACTCGATCCAAGGCACCCCAATATGGGACGCAGGCATTCATACAGCAGCTTAACCCGCAGCATGCAAGCGCCTGCTGCTGTAGCCTTAAAAAAAAAAAAAAAAAAAAAAAAAAAAAAAAAAAAAAAACAGGCAGAGTAGACAGAGAGACAGAGAGAAAGGTCTTCCTTCCGTTGGTTCACCCCCCAAGTGGCCGCTATGGCTGGCGCACTGTGCCAATCCGAAGCCAGGAGCTAGGTGCTTCCTCCTGGTCTCCCATGGGGTGCAGGGCCTAAGCACTTGGGCCATCCTCCACTGCACTCCCGGGCCACAGCAGAGAGCTGGCCTGGAAGAGGGGCAACCGGGACAGAATCCGGCGCCCCAACCGGGACTAGAACCCAGAGTACCAGCACCGCAGACAGAGGATTAGCCTAGTGAGCTGCGGCGCCGGCCCGCTGTAGCCTTTTTATAATATTTTCCACGAACTGTTTGAAGACCCCTGAGCACATGGGTTTCACAAGGGCGAATTGTCTTTTCGTTGAGTTCTGCAGCAGACCCCCAGCAGCTGACTGGGAGCTGTGTTCTCTCAGGTGGAGGCACAGCAGATGGATGCAGGGTCCACCTGTGCCTCCAGGGACACCGACGTCTCTTACAGTGACTCCACGGACCAACTCTCCGAGTCCTGGCCCAAACTGACGGCTTAGCAGCACTGGCTTTTCCAGGCTTAGTCCTTTATGTTTTCTCTCAGTGGTGTTTTATAGCAAGGATCGGCACCAGGGCCTTAGTCCAACAAATGCAGTTCCTAGCTGGTTTGTTATGGTCAGCGAGCTAGAATCACATTAACAATCTCAGAGTTGGAGGACACACACACACACACACACACACACGATATGGGACAGAGACCAAGGCATCCACCAAGCCTATCTGGTCTTTTAGGAGAAAGTTTGCCACCACTGTTTTAAAAATTTACTTCTTTGAAAGACAGATCTTCCATCAGCCGATCCACTCCCTAAACGTTGCTACCACTGTTTTTGTAGTGCTTGTGTATCGGTCTTCCAAAACTTTTGCAAATTCCCAAGTATTCTCTGGGGTTTGTAAATGCTGGGTTTTTTTTGTTTTTTTTTTTTTATTTTTTTATTTTTTTGACAGGCAGAGTGGACAGTGAGAGAGAGAGACAGAGAGAAAGGTCTTCCTTTGCCGTTGGTTCACCCTCCAATGGCCGCCGCGGCCGGTGCGCTGCGGCCAGCGCACCGCGCTGATCCGATGGCAGAAGCCAGGAGCCAGGTGCTTTTCCTGGTCTCCCATGGGGTGCAGGGCCCAAGCACCTGGGCCATCCTCCACTGTACTCCCTGGCCACAGCAGAGGGCTGGCCTGGAAGAGGGGCAACCGGGACAGAATCCGGCGCCCCGACCGGGACTAGAACCCGGTGTGCCGGCGCCACTAGGCGGAGGATTAGCCTAGTGAGCCGCGGCGCCGGCCCTGTAAATGCTGTTTTAAACGGGATCTTTGGAAGATTTGTTTTCAGCAGTTCGTTGATACTATGCAGATAATCCGTGTGTGTGTGTGTGTGTGTGTGTGTGTGTGGACTTTGTACACCGAGAGCTAGCTAACACCACTCTTGACTTACGGTCATTTCTCTGTGGGTCCCTTGGTATTTTTGACTTACACGGTTTGTCTGCATCCCGCTCACTTTACTTCTGTTTTAATCTGCATGCCTTTTATTTCTCTTTATTTCCTCTTGTGCTCACAGGGACGGACAGTCGGCAGGCCCCTCTCCTCCAGGAAGCGCAGCCTGATTCACAGCTGTCTGTGAGTGCGTGCGTCCCCAGTACACGTACACGAGCTGCATGACAGGTGGGTACCAGCCTCGTGCTGGCTTCAAGGGCACAGACATCACTTGTAGTAATTCCATGGTCCAGCTGTTAGGGTCCTAATAAAAACTTGGAATTGGCCAAGAGGAACTTCCCCAACCTTTGAAAATGATACGTGTGTGTATACCTGCACATATGTACACAAGGCATATATTGTTTTATGGTAGTTTTACCAAGAAAATTTTTTGATGTGTTCGCCTTTGTACTGAAACCTTGCTAACCTCATCTCTTCCTGCAGGTTCTCTGTAGGCTCCACTGGGCCTTCTACACACACAGTCATGTTTCCACGCTGAAAGTCCTGCTTCCATTTTAATCTGTGTGCCTTACTATTTCTTCTATATTTGCTACATCATAAATATAGAATACAAGCAGAGATAACGATAGCCTTTTCTAGTTGCTAAGCATATGGTAAAATTCCTCAGTATACTATCCACTGAAGTTTTTTCATAAATGTGATTTATCACACACATGGAATATTCTCTCCCATTCCTACTTGCCTGGGACGTTGTCTAAGTGGTGTGAAAACCACAGCTACTGAGACTAATCATATGTCTGTCTTCTTTATTCTCCTAATATGGTGAATCCCATTGATCAATGTTATTAAATGTTAAACCAACCTTTGGATTCCTGCGGGAAACCTACTCAGTCATACAAGATTGTTTTATAGTTGGCTGGATTTGATTTACTAAAATATTGTGAGATTTTGTGTCTGTGTTATCGAGGGCTACTAATGTCATTTTCTTGGCAGCTTTTGATATGCAGGCTGTGCTGGCCTTCTAGTATGAATTAGGAAAAGTTGCTTCCTTCTCTGTTTTCTGAGTTTGTGAATGTTTGCTATTGGTTCCTGGGGAAAACCATTCAGACCCACCAGTTTCTCCCCGGGGAGATGACTGTGGCCACATGCTGTCCCTTCCGTGTCCCTCAGATCTGTAACACGTTTTTGAATCTTAATCGTTTGTAATCCCAATATTGGTCATTTCAGTTTTCTCTTTTTTATTTCTTCTTCAATATTTATAGAAGTTTTTCAGTTTTACTAAACTTTTTTATTTTAAGACATTTAGTGTTGCCCTAGATTTTCAGGGTCACAGCAAATACAAGATAATTACTACAACACAATTCTCATGCTAATGTGATATTACCATAAAGAGAAAAGATTTAATGTAGTTCATAGATACAATTCTAAGAATATAGTGATACGTCTCTTCTTCCCTTCTTTCCTTTCTCTTCTTTCTTTTTTTTAAGATTGTATTTATTTTATTTGAGAGGTAGAATTACAGACAGTGAGAGGGAGAGACAGAGAGAAAGGTCTTCCTTCCGTTCACTCCCCAAGTGGCTGCAAAGGCTGGAGCTGCACTGATCCAAAGCCAGGAGCCAGGAGCTTCTTCCAGGTCTCCCATGTAGATGCAGGGGCCTAAGCACTTGGGCCATCTTCTACTGCTTTCCCAGGCCATAGCAGAGAGCTGGATCAGAAGAGAAGCAGCCGGGACTAGACCCAGCACCCAAAAGGGATGCCGGCGCTGCAGGCCAGGGCATTAACCCGCTGCACCACAGCGCCGGCCCCAAGAGGTTTCTTTATGTCCCAGTTTTGGAGGCTCACAGTTCAGGATCAAGCTGCCTACCTGGCTTGGCTTCTGGTGAGGGTCTTAGAGCAAATAGCATCACCCTGGTGAGAGTACATGCAGAGGAGATCACACAGCAGCACAGGAGGACGGAGGAATTTAGGATCCACACCCACTTTTATGTAGATATAGATGTAGATATAGATACAGATACAGATACAGATATGGATAACAAATCACTGTGACAGGAACCAGCCAGTGTCCCTCGGGAGCTGCGTCAATCCCTTCAGAGGGCAAGGCCATCACCGTTGAATCTCGGAGCCAGGTACTGAATCCATGCATTCCAAGGTGGGGTGCCGGCATCTTCACCACTAGGCTAAATGCCCACCCCAATAGCATTTTCTTGTATTGCTCTTCCAATACCTTTTACATAATTCATCCAGAAAGCTTAATGTTAAAGTAGGTGTGCGCTGGGCAATAGGATGGCTGGCAGTAGTGGGGAGGCACAAAGTAGGAAGATAAAGCCACAAGAAAGCTTTGGTGCAGAAAAGGCTTAGTGACCATATAAGCAGACACGCCTTGACCTTGTCAGAGTGTCTGCTTCAAAACACCTTGACGAATACCACGGAGCTCCAGCTCCTGAGATGGGTGTGCCTGGACTGTGGCTCCTCTGACACAGCAAGTCAGATTCCTAGTCCCTGGAGCAGGCCGGCCAGCAAAGGAAGGGAGCGCCTGGACCTTAGAAGAAGATCCCTTATGGGAGGGGCCGTCCTTGCTCCCCGACCTGACAGGTCCCAGGTGCACCCCCTGCCCCCTAGTGCTTCAGAAACCTGGGGTGACTGCAGATTTGGCTGTGGCAGTTCTGGAAATTCACATCAGTGGGAACAGACTCGGTTCCCTCTTTGTAGGACTTCTTTCGTTCCGTGGATCGGTTCTTTGATTACTCCTCTTTGCTTTGGCCCACTGATGAGTACGAACACACGTTTATACATGCTTACTGAATGTTTTCCTTCTAAAGGGATTGCTCAACTATTTTACCCATTTTTTTGAGTAGCTTGAGGAGTTCTTTACATATTCTGTGTCAGTCATTTGCTAGATATATGTTTTGCAAATAGTTTTGCCCAGTTGATGATGGCTGCCTACCCATTTTCTGCATTGTAGCTTTTTTTGAACGTCAGTTTTAAGTCTTTGTGCTTTCTTAATTTTGTTTATCACTTAAAAACTAGGTTTTTTAAAATTTTCAATGGAATTCTATTTCTCATGGCTTTTTAAAATTTTTATGATCTTTTAAATCTCAAGAATAGCTTTCTATCCTAAGGCTATAAATTGGGGTCTCTCACATTTGCTCTAACACGTGCATAATTTTGAGTCTGTAGTCTGGTGTCCTAAATTCGTTTCCACGGAGGTTCATGGTGAGGGTCTTTACTTTATGTGCAGTGAACACAAGCACATGTGGTCACGAGTCTTTTCCCCATTTCTCCTTTCTCAAGTACGCATTCTGAATCGGTCACTTGAGTCCATAGGCTAGTGGCCAAGTATGCACTGATGAAGCCGAAAGTTTGTCTGAACTCAAATGGCAAGTCCATGCACCACTCTCTGTCTCTCACATACGGTCCTGCCCTGCAATCCCACAGCGAGCACTTCAAAACATACGAGTGTGCAGAGTTCACTTCTCACTGCACCACTGCAGCCATCTTGCCTGTGAGCCATCACTACCCCTTGCCCGGGGTGTTGCTATGATGAAATTCCTGAGGCTGGCTAACTTTGTAAAAATGGGGGGGGGGCGGTATTTTGGTCACAATTCTGGAGATTCGAGGACATGGTGCCAGCATTGGCTCAGCTCTGGTGAAGGCCTTCTAGAAGGAGCATGTGGGAACCAGCGTTGTGGCACAGCCAGTTAAGCCACCACCTGGAATGCAAGCATCCTTTGTGAGTGCGGGTTCGAGTCCTGGCTGCTCCACTTCCGATCCAGCTCTCTGCTAATGCACCTAGCAAAGCAGTTGAAAGATGACCCAAGTGCTTGGGTCCCTGCACCCACATGAGAGACCTGAATGGAGTTCCAGGCTCCTGGCTTCAGCCTATTCCAGCCCCTGCCATTGCGGCATTTATGATGGTTTTCCTGGGTTGTAAAATGTCCCAGAAAACACTGTATTCTTGGTATCGCACAGTCCTACAGCCAGCCAAGACTGGGTGAAATTATAAATCTAGTTATTTGATATTCTTAGTGGCTTAGGCTAGAAACAGACGGGTTACTTTTCCAAACACAACTTAGTTATTTCCCTGAAAGGAGAATCGGTTCTGGTTTCCAAAGCGGCATGATGCCTGTTACAGTGGATAACAGCGTCTATATGACAGGCACTCTAGGTGGCAATTTTCCCCAAATTGCAAAGCAGGCTCGATTTCTTGCATCCTTCTCTCCTGAGGCTCAAAGGCGTGGATGCCACGCCAGTCCTCAACCGGTGGAGCACACGCGCATGTGTGTGTGTATTATTGGCACAAGTGTAAGTTCAAAAAGAAGACACGGAAGCCAAAATGTTCAACACACAACAGGGATGATGTAGCCTAGGGTGGGGTCAGAGCAGCGACGAGGCGCAGAGAGAAGCAGGAAAGGGGGCCGCGTTGCCTCATTCCCCTCCCCCCGAACCTTACCTTCCCGTGGGCCCTCAGCTCTCATTCGGGAAACACAAGCCTCAGAAGTCAGCGCTGGGGCCGGCACTGTGGTGCAGTGGGTTAACGCCCTGGCCTGAAGCACTGGCATCCCCTGTGGGCGCCAGTTCCAGTCCCAGCTGCTCCTCTTCCGATCCAGCTCTCTGCTGTGGTCTGGGAAAGCAGTGGAAGATGGTCCAAGTCCTTGGGCCCCTGCACCCATGTGGGAGACTCGGAAGAAGCTCCTGGCTCCTGGCTTCGGATCGGCGCAGCTCTGGCTGTTGCGGCCATCTAGGGAGTGAACCATCGGATGGAAGACCTCTCTCTCTCTCTCTCTCTCTCTCTCTCTCCTCTGCCTCTCCTCTCTCTGTGTACTCTGTAACTCTAACTTTCAAATAATTAAATCTTAAAAAAAAAGAAGAAGAAGTCAGTGCACACTCTCGTCAAGTAGGGCTGTTCCCTGGGCCACTTGCACACTTATAACTTTGGCTCAACACATTACCCCTCCCAGGAAGGTACTTCAAAGAAGTCCATGGTTTATTTTGGTGCAAAATAAAACTTTGAAATCCATGCGTAGTTTTTTCACAGTATGCATTTCCCCTGAATTTTTGAAGACTCCTTGTATGCATGGATTTCAATTTTTTCCATGAAAACCAACTTATTTTTAATTCTGCCTTGCATGAGCATTTTGAAGTCCCTTCACACAAGTCAAATTTTCCTCTACCAGTGAGTCAAAGAGCAAAAACATACAAGCAGAGAACCAATTAACAAGAACAACGCCATGTGTATGTAGACAGGTGGATGGACAGACCAGTAAATGATGGGTAGAGCCTGGGAAAGAAAAATAGGAGGTAAGAGAAAGGGGGTGGCTACAGCCAGCAGTGTGTGTCCTGACAGTTTTGAGGCCAGAGGAAAACCGGCCCAGAGCTTGGGTCTTTCGAGCTGGGAATTGAAACCAGAGTGTTGCCTGGCTGGTACTTACAGGTCTCTCTCTTCTCTCCACAGTGCAATGCCTCAAGGCCACCATGTTCGGCCTCATCTGAACCCGCGACCTTCGACACATACACAGACCCCAGAGGCATTGGGCCTGCGGCTTAGCCTTGGAAGACAAAAGGCAGGTTGAGTTTGTTTGACATGACTAGAAGGGGCTGAACCTACTCCCTGGAGAACAAGATCCATCCGAGGGGGGCCTGTGACCCCCTGGCCATTCCTGGAGGAAACTTTTGCTTTTAGTTGCTGAGATCCTAGCTCTTGCGCTAGAAGAAAATGAATGGGCTGATGCCCCCGTATTTCTGTCCCCAAGGAAACCCTAAACAGGTGGTGAAAACACTGCTTGCCACGCACAATGCACTGCAGTGCCCACTTGATATGATCAAAAGTAGGTAAAAAAATTCCGGAATATCGGATGTTTTCTCAGTCGTGTTAGCCCCCACAAAGTCAAAGGGGGCAGACACCCTGGCCTAGGCCCCAGGGGTTCGGAAGGGCAATGAGAATAGACATGTCTTCCTCCAAGTGTTGTCCTATCCGGCCACAACAGTTGTGCTCTCATCACGAGTGCCCCCAACTGCTCGGAATGATGGTAGGAACAGAAGTGTCCCCAAACACGGGGTGTGGTGCCGTCACCTCCCATTGCACCACCTGTACTCTGTGGATCTACGGATCCAAGATGCCTTTGTCCGGAGTGGCTCCTACAGTCACGGATACGGCTCCAGCCCCTCCAGCAGCAACAGATGTGCTCAAGCCAAGTGGCCCCTGGGTGTCCGCCAGAAGCTGTGGCCAGCAACGTCTTGAGGTGTGCGTGTCTCAGTGGTGCGGCCTTCTCCATTAGTAACAGGCCTGCTTTGGCTTATGGGCCCTCAAGTGCCCAGAGCCATTGCGGGAGGGACAGGCTCTCCATGACAGATACCATGCTGTCCCCTCCCATTGCAATACATGTGCTAGGGACAAGGTGAAGCCAGGTGCTCTGATTGGAGGTGGAAACAGAAGGGCCTCCAAGCACAGGTGTGGTTGCGTGAGACAGCTGCCTCTGTCAGGTGCACCCCAGGTGATCCGACCACAGGCCAGAGCAGGAGTACTCCCACCACAGGCCCCTCCGACTACAACAAATGTGTTTTGGCCAGATGGTTTCCGGGCGATCTGACGCAAGGAAGAACACAGGTGTCTTTGGGCACGAGTCTTTTGCTCAGTGATGGTATGACAGGTGTGCTTTGTTTGGGCAGGCCCCAGCTAGTCTCCCTGGAAAGTTTTGCTCTCGGAAATTCTGGCCAATTGTATGAGAGGTGCTTTATAGGATGGCAAGAACGCCGGTGCACAGGCCTAAGCCTCCCCCAACCTAAGTTGAGATGTTGGGCGTCCCTCTTAGCCCTTTCCTAAAGCCAGACTGCTTTAGACGTGGAGCTGGGCCTGAAGCAGACACACCAGCCAGAGAGCTGCCAGCACCCACGCACGGGACTGCAGGGCCCGTGAAGGCAATGGGTCTGAAGCAGGGCTAGCAACGGGTGAGCCGTGCCCAGTGCTGAGCATCTCCATGATAACCCCAGAGCAAGTAGTGGCTGCTTGGACCCTGCAGAGCCACCAAGGCCCCGCTGGGCGCTCACACGTATGCCAAAGGACGTGGGTGTCAGGTGTGCGAAAGCTGATTGCCTTTTGCCGCCATTGGGTGCCAGAGCTACCGTGGAGATTAAGTCTGGAGCTTGCCCTGAGCCTTCCAGATTTCCCAAAGGGTCAGGGCTACGACAGCTGTCAGGTGAGACTGCCAATGAGAATTTGGGAAGGGGATACGGTAGCCATATCAATTTCAGCAGGGTCAGAGGCAAGCTTGGCTGTGCCGCCGGCCAAGGTTCTGCCTGGGTTCCTGAATATACCAGCAAAAACAGGGGCTCTGGGGAAAGAGATTCCATGACACTGCTCCTTGGACCCCCTAATGTGACTAAAGGGTAATTGCTGGGCTACAGGAGAGGCTCAAAGTGAGGTAGGGCTGCTGACCATAAATGTGGGTTGCATGGTGGAGACACGGACCTGCCCCACGCTGGGATGGACTTGGCCAACCAGGAGGAAGCACACACTGGCTCCTGCAGGAGGCCAGGAGATACAGGGAAGGTGTCCGTGTCGGTTATGCCCATGTCCCAACCAGGATGGGAGGTTGGGTCCACACACATGCTGACTGCGTGGTGGAAGTGAGGGGCTCAGCCAGTCAGCGATGGGCTGGTCAGTGAAGACTGAGGTATTGGTGTAGGTGAGCGACAAACATAGTAGGCTGCGTAAGCTGCCGGGGCAGGGGGTCCCAGCCAGCCTGGCGCGCGGAGCGAGAGAGGGGAAAGCCTGCCAAAAAGTTGTCCATGGAGAGCAGTGTGTGCTTGTCTGACCCTAGAAACAGAACACAGTGTGGACATGGCTCCAAAATGCCTTCTCTTCCAAGACAAGCCATGCACTGTCCCCCCAGACATGTCATTGGCAGGTGCACCGGAGGGGGCTTGTAGGCAAAGGGTGTGAAGAAAAGGCACTACGAGGCAAAGGGCGGGGCCCAGCAGCTTCTCCCCACTGGGAATTTCTGGCTCCTCCTTTTGGACTCCTCCACCCCACCCCGCTGCCAGTTGGGGGCCCCACCCTAGATGGGGACTGTGAAAGACTGGGAGTGAACAGTACCAAAAGAAGCGGCTCCACCAAGGACGCCTGCCCGGCAGATCCCTCAGCTCCTGTGCCCGGGGAGGTAGCTTCAGCCAGCAGTGCCCGTGAGCCACTGACTTCCCTGGAGGCACAGGGAATGGTCAGAGCAGGAGCCCTGGATCAACCTGGATCATGGCACAGTGGAGGCCAGTTCGCCGGGGACCAACCAGAGTAAGAGAAACTTGGAGAGGACAGGAGGAGGCTCTTGTGGGTCCTAGCACCCCTGAGGCCCAGGATGGCAGCTGCAGGGCAGGTGCTAAGATGGGGGAGAGGGGGTACAGACAAAGCAGTGCAGGGTCCACTCGGCCCCTGCCTCTTTCTTCTGGGCAGCCTCCACGGAGGACAGCTGGTCACTCCCACCCCCTCTGCCACGCCAATGCTGATTCATTCGCCAGGGAGCAGTAGGCCCTCCAAGTCCTGGAGAAAGACAAACCACTTCCATGGCCATGGTTATCACCAGCTGGGCTGCAAGGTGTTTGAAGTGGGGCTGGAGAGCCCCAACCTGCCTGGACGCCGCATCCCTTCCTGCCAGGCAGCTCCTCTCCACTTTCTCCAAGTTGAGAACAACAGTGTGGAAGCCTTAGGAATCTTCCTCAGGCTACCCAGATGGTCGTGGAGATGCCAGGATTTGAACCCAGTCTGTCTGATTCCAGCGTTCATGCATTAACCTCCTGACTGCGGTGCCTCCTCATCACATAGGTGCGTGTCCTTGGGGTAGTTCAACCACGCACACCTGTAATGAACACATGCATTGCCTGCCTGGGTGGACGCCTGCGGTACCCAGATGGCCACCCCGGGCTCTGATGTTCTCAGAAGATGCAGAACACAGATCAGCCATCCTCAGTTCAATGCCCCAGAGCGTCTGTCTTCCCACTGAGCCTGCAGCGAACCACAGCTCTGTTTACAGCCCGTCTTCTCCCAGGTGCCAGGGCACCTCATGTGGACACAGGATCCACCCCGGTATCCAAGCCTCCTGTTCCAAGGTGAGATCTCTTGAGATAAATCCCTAACCCTGCTTTCCCTTCAGAAAAAGGAAATGCCCTCCAACACCTGCTTTGCTGACAGTTTTGAAAGGATGCTACATTTTGGCAATTCTCTCACATCTTCGAGACATTCTGATGCCTCTTTTCAGATGGTAAATAACACGGATTTTAATTATTAAGCCAACCTTGCATTACTGGCTCAAATTCTGTTTGGTAATGCTGTATCAGCCTTCTGTATTTGGTTACATTTGGTTTCATAAAATGTTAAAGATTTGCCCGTCTTTACCCACGAGTGATACTATTGTGTACATTTAGTTTGTTTCCATGTTAGAGTTATGCTCATTTCACAGAATGAATTAGGAAAAATTGCCGCCTCCTCTACTTTTTGTGAGTTTGTGTATACTAGTAAAGTATCTCTTATATTCTTGATTGAGTTTACCAGGAAAATTACTAGGAGCCATAAATTTCTTCCTGGAAAAGTTTTTATAATCGTTTGTTGTCCTTTTAATATCTGCCAGGCCTGTAGCAATGCCTCCCTCTTTTCCTTGGCATTGGTAATTTGAGTTTTCTCATAATTTTTGAATGTGGTGGACATTCACCAATTTTATTCATCATAAAAAATCCATGTTTAGCTTTGCTTTCTCTTTTGTATATTTTCTATTTCTATGCTTATAATTGATATTTATGTCTATTTTATATTAACTTATATTATCTGTTTGGGGGTGGAAATTAAATCATTTTTAGACTTTTCAATTTTTTAATGTAAACACTGCAGCACTGCTTTAACTACATTCCCCAAGTTTTGATTTGCTGTGTTTTCAACTATTATTTATTCAAAATGTATCTACTTTCCTTTATTCTCCTTGGACCTGCTGGTTATGTAAAAGTGTGTTTTGCTTTCTAAATATTTGAAGACTTTTTTAGACATCTTGTTGATTTCTATTTTAATTCCACCGTGGTCGGTCAGAGAATGTACTATTAATGTGTTCCATCTTCCGACATGTCTTGGAATTTTTTTGACCTAGGATATGTGTATCATCATAAATATTCATGTTCACTTGAAAGCAAATGTGTGTCCAGCTGTTGGATAAAGTGTGATACAAATCAAGATAAATCTTTTGCACTGGTTTTTGTTGTCTATTGAAGCAGTAAGAGAAAAAGAAACGTTAACATCTCCCATTTTGATTATTATTTGCCTGTTATCCTTTAGTTTGGTCAGTCTTTGCCCGTATATTTTGAAATTCTGTGATTAAGTACATAAACACCTAGGATATTTATATCTTCCCAATGAAAGGTCCTTAAGAAAAGCGTGTGAAGTAAGTGCTGCTGTCCAAAACACACTCTTCTGTGCATCAGTTATAAAGACGAGATGTGTGGCCAGCGCCGCTGCTCACTAGGCTAATCCTCCGCCTTGCGGCGCCGGCACACCAGGTTCTAGTCCCGGTCGGGGTGCCGGATTCTGTCCCGGTTGCTCCTCTTCCAGGCCAGCTCTCTGCTGTGGCCAGGGAGTACAGTGGAGGATGGCCCAAGTCCTTGGGCCCTGCACCCCATGGGAGACCAGGAGAAGCACCTGGCTCCTGCCATCGGATCAGCGTGGTGCGCCGGCCGCAGCGCGCCAGTCGTGGTGGCCATTGGAGGGTGAACCAACGGCAAAGGAAGACCTTTCTCTCTGTCTCTCTCTCTCATTGTCCACTCTGCCTGTCAAAAAAAAAAAAAAAAAAAAAAAGACGAGATGTGCAGCAGTATCACTCTCATTAGCACTCATTGAGAGCAGTACAGAGGCGCAGTGGCAGCAGAGCAGGTGAATCGTTCATTCAACCACAAGGAGACTAGATAACGCAGGGAAGTGTGGGGTAAGGTGGGCGAACCTTACCCTCCCTCTGCCGAAGCTATAAGAAGACTCAGAGCATATGCTACAGACTAAAGGTCGCTAACAACCACATTCAAACTACCTCTGAGGGATTTGTGCGCAATAGGAAAAAAAGGACCCAAAAAAGTTGGGGAATACAAATTGGAAACGTGAAGACATCATATTCCTCTTGTGTTGGGGAGGAACACTCAGGACTCTGACACTGCTAACGCTCTTTGTGTGGCCTTCAAGCTGTAGTTATGTAGGCATCCACTTGAGAAAGATTCGTTAACGTCCATGTAGGTATTGGGTGGCAGTTAAGACGCTGCTGGGAAGGCCTGCGTCCCGTAGCAGAGTGCCTGGATTCCAGTCCTGACTATGCCTCCGATTCCAGCTTCCCGCTAACACACACCCTGGGAGACAGCAGGTAACAGCTCAGTTAATTGAGACGCTGCCAGCCATGTGGGAGACCCAGGTTGAGGTACGGCTCCTGGCTTTGGCTTGGCCCAGCTCCAGCAGTGTGGACATTTGGGGAGCGAACCTATGGATGGAAGATGTGTGTGTGTGTGGCTGTGAGTGTGGGTGTGCATGTGTGTGTGCATCTGCTTTTCACATACAATTATGTATTCCATAATTTCCTATATTTATGACACGTATCACAATGTTATTAGCTGGAATGTATGTCTGAAATATGTCTGTGCTAAAGTCCTGGCCCCGAGCCCTCAGAAGGCGACTGTGCTCAAAGCCTTTAAAAGAGCCGGTGCCGCGGCTCACTAGGCTAATCCTCTGCCTTGCGGCGCAGGCATACTGGGTTCTAGTCCCGGTCGGGGCGCCGGATTCTGTCCCGGTTGCCCCTCTTCCAGGCCAGCTCTCTGCTGTGGCCAGGGAGTGCAGTGGAGGATGGCCCAAGTGCTTGGGCCCTGCACCCCATGGGAGACCAGGAGAAGCACCTGGCTCCTGCCTTCAGATCGGTGCGGTGCGCTGACCACAGCGCGCTGGCCGCAGCGTGCCGGCCGCAGCAGCCATTGGAGGGTGAACCAACGGCAAAGGAAGACCTTTCTCTCTGTCTCTCTCTCTCTCACTGTCCACTCTGCCTGTCCAAAAAAAAAAAAAACCACCTTTAAAGGGCAATGAAGGTAAAGTGAGGTCCAATCCAATACGACTGACGTCTTTAGAAGACCAGGTTAGCACCCACAGGGCGCAGACTCAGTACGACCATGCGAAGACACAGCAACAAGTTGGCCATCTGCAAGCTAAGAACGATCACATTAAATAAGCCAGACACGGAGGGACACATACTGTGTGTTCTCCTAAGTGGAGGTTAAAAAAAAAAAGTTGATCTTCATTTATATAATAGTGATTGCTG